>NC_090265.1:604091178-604691178 GCF_040414725.1 Anabrus simplex | reverse complement strand
AGGAGAAAGCATCTTTGTACAAAAATTGAATCATGCCACGTTGTATTCGTTTAAACTCGACCATTAAACATGAATGTTACTTCAACATTTTTTTTGCCCACGTAGCGGACACGTTTCTCAGGCCGACACGTTCTGAGCTGTTACTACAAATACCAAACAATACGGTGCTGCCACCTCTTGGCTGTCCCGTCAGTTATTTGCAGGTTTTCTAGCTCTGTCTTAAGTTTCAATTCGATTTTCCTGTATGGCAAATACGATATCGAAATTACGAGAAATATGTTCTATATTTTGCATAATTGATCACTCGTATTTAAGAGAAGTACAACTTGGATACCTTTCTCTCGTAACATCAAATAGGGGAAGTTATGCAGGTGGTTCGAAGTTTTAAAAATGAAGGTATCGGCAAAAGAAAGGGTAAAACCACAGAGGGCGAGAAGATGAAGGGCTCTGTAGGCCTCTCAGACATAATACCGTCTGAGTTAGAAGAGAACAAGGGCTGACCAAGGTAGGCCGGATAGGAAAGTGAGCAGACTAGCACACGTAGAGCTAAGTGAAATCAGCACGGGACTAAACTAGGGGTCCAGTTCTACAGGTTTTCTTTTGCTATTACATCCTTATTACATCGTTATTTGTTGTCTTTCTATGTCTTTCAGTCTTTGGACCACCGTACACAATCCCGTATCATCCCTTAATATAGGCTACTTCTTTCCAGCGGTACCCTATTCCTATGTCATCACCCAGTAACTCTCATTCTGATGTTGCATTTGGTGCTGGTTTCCAATATCCTTCCTGGGTTAGGGATCTTCGCAGCAACGATGAGTATGAGTGAATGAATGAGTAGAATATTTTTCTCTCCTATTCGCGGATGACCACTAACATAAGACAGGGAAGAGAGTATTTATTTTTTATTGTAATCATTAAATTTTTACAATATAAAATCTTTCAAAAAACACAGCATATCGTCGCTGTCGGGACGAAACCTCATATGTGAAAATTTTTAGCTGAGAACTTTGGCCGGTAAGGTTCTGTCCTCTAAGGTGCAATATTGTGTGAATATTGTCAAGGCATTCTCTCTCTTCATAATGTATGTGCTGCGGGTCAGTATATCTCCAAAAATATTATCACATAGGAGGTTTTGTCCCGGTAACGACGATATATTCTTACAACATGTGAATGGAAGAAGACTGCAAACAGAATCTCCCCCCCCCCCCCAAGTCAAGCATGACCACCAGCTGGGGGAGAGAACATCCGCCCACAGCCATCACCGTTGTCATATGCACTATTAGTTTTGTTAGTAATAAAAAACTGCCCAACTTTCTCCAACTAAAAAAACCGTCACAACGCATGATTACACTATCATTTACTATTACAGTACATTATATAAACTTAGCAGTTGAAGTACTGCCTAGACTTCAACAACGTCACCGAGTCTAGGATACATCCACATACATGTTTTTACTACTAACTACATGAATTTCCTCTGTTTTTATCCTTTTAATTTCTTTTCCCCACAATCCTCTTCCAATATCACGTCGTTTTGCTGTTTTTCCTGGTGCCTTCCATTCTCTGTTTAGTAACTTGGCAATAGTGTAAAGTTCTGGTTCATTTTCGATTTTACTATCTCCCTCCCATATACATATTTCTCTCTTATGTTCTTGTTTCCTTACAGGTGAGGCACCTCCATGTCTTAATTGCACAAAATGCACAGATTTTCTTCATATATTGTCTTAGAAATTTACTAATCAACATTAGTATATCCTGTAAATACTTCTTGGATTTCTCTTTAATTAAACATGCCCTGCTCCAAGGCTAAATGGTCTGCGAGCTTGCTTTTCGTCCGAGGGGTCCCGTGTTAGATTCCCGGCTGTGTCGGGGATTATAACCTTAATTGGTTAATTCCGATGGTTCGAGGGCTGGGGGTGTGTGTTGTATTAAGCATTATAAATCACCTAGGTAGGGCCCCATCCTCACAGATGCGCAGGTCGCCTATACGGCGTCAAATCGAAAGACCTGCACCAGGCTTCTCCGGAGGTCATACGCCATTAATGATTTGGTAAACGTAAAATTTGAGGTACTTCCTGAGCTTTCATTTTGTTTTTTGCTACTTTATTTACGTCGCACCGACACACATATGTCTTATGGCGACGATGGGATAGAAAAGGTCTAGGAATTGGAAGGAAGCGGCCGTTGTCTTAATCAAGGTACAGCCCCAGCATTTGCCTGGTGTGAAAACGAGAAACCACGGAAAACCATCTTCAGCGCTGCCGACAGTGGGGTTCCAACCCACTATCTCCCGATTACTGGATAATGGCCGCACTTAAGCGACTGCAGCTATCGAGCTTGGTCTTCCTGAACTTCAATTAAGTAATTGAGTCCAGAATATCTCCACACATACATATTCTTACTACTTGCTAAATTCATCTCCTGAGTTGTCAGGTCTTTTGGATTTATTTTCCCACATTTCTGAGGATGATTACATAGTTGTACTTCCTCTTAAAACAAATATCACCATCACCATCCTACGCTTCTCCTACAATATTTCATAGCTTTGATGTTATCCCTAGTGTTTTCCATTCTCTGATTAATAACTTAAGAGTGTGAAGTTCACGTTCGTTTTCTACATTATTCATCTCCTCCCTGTCCATATATTTCTCACTGATCTTCCTTTTTTCTTGAAGTATTTTAGTAGGTGTGCAATTTCCATTATATTTATTGCATGAAATGCATAGATTATTTCATTTTTTGTCTTAAGGCTTTATTCTTATCAGCCACCAAATTATCCCTCTATTTATATTTCTTCTAACATGCCCGGCTCCATGGCTAAATGGTTAGCGTTTTGGCCTTTGGACACAGGGGTCCCGGGTTCGATTCCCAGCAGGGTCGGGAATTTTAACCATAATTGGTTTATTCCCCTGGCATGTGTCGTTTTCATCATCAATTCATCCCCATCACAAGGAAAAGGTCACTTACGGTCGTCAAATCAAGACCTGCACCTGGCGAACCAAAGTCCTCGGACACAACCCAGCACTAAAAGCCATACGCCATTATTATTATTATTATTATTATTATTATTATTATTATTATTATTATTATTTCACTCTTTATTGTTATATTTTACTTTTTATAAGTTCTGCAAGTGTTCTTTTGCTATTAAATATTGTCCTTATTGTTTGTCTTCCTATGTCTTTCACTCTTTGGAACACCTTACGCAGTCCCGTATCATCCCTCGATATATTTTCTTCCAGCGATACCTTATTCCTATGTCATCTGGCAGTTTCTTCACCCCATTCGTCCAATAAGCATCACTTGGTGATGCATTTGGTGATGGTATCCCGTGCGGATGGGGGACGCAGGCGAAGAATACAGCCACGGTATTCCCCGCCCGTCGTAAGAGGCCACTAAAAGGAGCGACCAAAGGATGATTGAATTAGAACCATGAAACTACTTGTGATTAGTACCATCACGCGGTGAACATCATGGGTCGCCTTTACTTGCGAGTATTACCACCATGTCAGGTGCACAATAGGTGTGCGGTTAGTCTCAGCAGAGAGTGGTTCACTGTGGGTTTCCAGTACCTGTGATTAGTACCACTATATGAGCGACACTGTTGTTCTGCGTTGCCTGTGATTTGTACCCACTATATGAGGAACACCACGGGATAGTACGGGTCCCTGTGATTTTTTTTTTTTTTTTGCTAGTTGCTTTACGTCGCACCGACACAGATAGGTCTTATGGCGACGATGGGACAGGAAAGGGCTAGGAGTGGGAAGGAAGCGGCCGTGGCCTTAATTAAGGTACAGCCCCAGCATTTGCCTGGTGTGAAAATGAGAAACCACGCCTGTGATTTTTACACCTATGTGAGGTGCTCTTTGGGTTTGCGTTGCCTACGAGTGTGGCCATTATGTGAGAAACACCATAGGTCTGCGTTACCTGTACGACGTACAATACTTGTGAGCAGTACCATATTGTTTGGAACATCGTGAGTTTACGCTACCTTTGCTTAGTACCGCAACTTGAGAAATACCATGGTTCTACTTTACTAGCGATAAGTGCCATTATGAGGGACCGTTGATCTGGATATTGAACCCCTTCAGACAACAAGCATCATGTATTCAGGATTGTGCTTTGGAAGCAGTCCCTAGTTTAGTAATATTGTTTCTGGGATGGTGAAGCATTGCGGGTGGGATCCACTGATTGTTTTAAATTCATATTCATCCATTCATTCTTCATCATTAAGTTTTGAATTCTGGTCAGTGGATGAATTTTTTTACTCCAAAATTGTAATTGCATTTTGTCTCATTTAGTACCATTAGGGGCCGATGACCTAATGTTAGGTGCCTTTAAACAACAATCATCATCATCATCATCATCATCATCATCATCATCATCATCATCATCATCGTCATTATTATCATCATGTTCTTAGAATTTTACCTCCTGTCCCAGTTATTAGTCTCGACCTATATTTAACTATTCGTGTAACAATATATGCCCGTATATTCACCACTTCGCATACTATTATTACTTATTTACTCACGACAGCTGCCTCTGTGGATCAGCGGTAGAGTGTCGGCCTCCGGATCTCAAGATAGCGGGTTCAAACCCGGCAGAGGTAGTCGGATTTTTGAAGGGCGGAAAAAAGTCCATTCGACACTCCATGTCGTACGATGTCGGCATGTAAAAGATCTCTGGTGACACATTTGGTGTTTACCCGACAAAATTCATTAACATCTCAGCCATAGACGCCCAAGAGAGTTTCGGTTTACTCGGTCTGCCATCTAGTGGGGGCCTAGAGTAAAACGGAACATCGAAATTGACGAGCAGACAGCCAGATGGCGTCATATTGAAATGTCTGCACACGGTAGCTGAGGCCATACGATTATTATTATTATTATTATTATTATTATTATTATTATTATTATTATTTATTACTCACGACTACATATAACGCTACAATTCCATCATCTAGTCTACTCCACAAATGGATGCTCCATGCAATAATGTCGCTTTATTAGTAATGAAGTAAATTTCTCTGCATTCTATATTCAGTATTCGGGAGATAGTGGGTTTGAACCCCACTGTCGGCAGCCATGAAGATGGTTTTCCGTGGTTTCCCATTTTCACACCAGGCAAAAGCTGGGTCTGAACTTAATTAAGGCTACGGCCACTTCCTTCCCACTCATATCCCTTTTCTCCCCTATCGTCGCCATAAGACCTCTCTGTGTCGGTTTGGCGTAAGGCCAATCCAAAAAAACTATGATTATAATTTCTGTATACGATGTTCGGTATCTTCCTGTCCATTATTTTAATAGTATCCAAAGCACTTACCTGTACTCCAGTTTTTCTCTCTTTATCTCTTCTGACCATGTGCAATTTTGTTATTAGGGTCATCATTTCTCAGAGTGCTCTGATGTAGCTGTCCATGCCACCCTATCCTGTGCTAATCTTTTCAGTTCTACGTAACTACTACATCCTCATCTACTCGAATCTGTTTGTCATTCTCATACCTTGATCTACCCCTGCCGTTCTTAGCAACTATACTGTACATCCCTCAAAACCAACTGAATAAGTCCTGCATGGCTTAAGATGTGTCCTGTCATTCTATCTCCTCTTGTGGTCAAATTTCGCCAAATCGTTCTCCTCTGAACAATTCGATGCAATATCTCCTCATTAGGGATTCTATCTACCCATCTCACCTTCAGCATTCTTCTGTAACACCACATTTCAAAACCTTCTATTATATTTCTTTCTGAACATGTTACTGCTGCTTATAATCTTCCTTACGTGCTCATTTTTTAACAACTTCTGGTTTTGTCTTACCCATCCACCACTTTTTACTTTTTGAGAGTTTGTCACCCCTTTTACACACCAAAAGTCTGGTTTTCTGTGGATTACTTTGAAAATTCCAACAGCGAAGAATATCTGATGCTCTTTGCGAACGTCCGTTCATCGCCGCACTTGTGCAGTGTGCAAGAGCAGAACACTTGTCTACGCAGCAAGATCAACAATGTCTATGAGGTGGTTGAGTGGTTAATTAGACAGGACTGGTGTGGTGCAGCGGCGCGATACAACAGTGTACTCTGAAACTAAGACGTTACGTTGTTCTGATCATTCTGCTGTACTTATTGGGATCATTATGTGAAACTTTCCACAATTAATTCACCCCAATATTAGGTACATTTGAAAAAGTATGCCAGAAGTCCAAGGTCAGCTCATAAACAAGAATGCATGTGACAGTGTTTATACACATGATATAGGTTAAAAGTTGACTTGAGAGCGCGAGTTGTCCGTGCGGTTCGAGACGTGCAGTTGTGAGCTTGCATTCTGCAGATGGTGGGTTGAACCCCACTATCGCCAGGCCTGAAGATGGTTTTCCGTGGTTTCCCATTTTTACACCAGGCAAATGCTGCGGTTGTACCATAAAAGGCCAAGGCCACCATACGTTCTTTGTATTGTAATATATCTGAAGTTACTCCTGTATGCTACAGTTTGTTCTGGTATATGATTTAAATTTTCATCATTATTGAAAAGAATAATTTAATTTGTGTACTTCATGGAGTAATTTCAATTCTTTTTACTAATAGTAATACACCTATATCAGTAAGGCTATGCAGTGAATTGTATTATGATATATCCACTTAGTAACATATACGAGTATTTAGAAACCGTATAGAGTAACTAAAAATAGGCAAGGAAAATAAATAATGCGTCCATGAAAAAACGATTCGTTAAATGTTCGATACAGTAACTAGCTACCGCTGACTCGATTCCAACACACTGCTCACTCTATTCCTCACGAGTACACGCGCTGTTTAGTAAGATGGCCCAGATGCTCTTCTTTGCAGAGGGCATCGAAAAGCTCGTATCACGATACGAAAAATGTCTAAATCGTTTTGGCGATTATGTGGAGATATAAGTATGAAACTACTAAACTCTTAGCGATAAAACGGTTTTGTTATGTCAATGTGTCTTTTTCTTATAGCCCATCGAATGTTGGAGAAAAACAGCGTATATACATGTATATGTATTGACTGGAGTTCACAAAAATTAAAAAAAATTGAAATATATTCGGCTTCGGATAGTGATGACTGTACTTCTATTTCTTCACAAAAAAAGAATGCCATAATTTAAACCCGAGAAGGCAAAAGGGAAGAATAAACGCTTATGTGCATATAATGCAAAGTGGGAAACCACACGCCATACTTATCTCCTGATCGAAGTAAAGTCCACAAGGCGTTTTGTAAACTGTGCAAGAGGACGTTCAGTGTTTATTATGGATGAAGGGTCTTCAACCCACTGACCAGAAAAGAAATTGTACAATAAATTTCAGTGACTTTTTAAATGTTATTACTTCAGTAAGTCATCAAAAAGAGGAGAACTGGCAAGGCAATGCTTTTGAAAATGCTTCAGTTGATATCATTTTAAAATTACAGCTTTTAAATGTAGCTGACCATCAAAATTGTGGTATGTACCCATTGACTGCCTTGTCCCTCATTCCTTCCTTCAACAGTTGGTCACCCTATGTGGAGTGGAGTGCGGAGGGAAAAAAATCTTCACGTAACTTCCTTTCGTGGAAAGTTGCCGGACGAGCAATAATAGTAGTAACATTTAACGAAAACGAGTTAGGTATTCTCCCTCAGGAAAGGAATGAGTGTATGGTACTGATATTTAATATTTCATCAGGCTTAATTTTGTATTTTTCAGTGCTATTTGTTTGGGGCATCGACCTATAGAGATCTTTTGCCCCTACTTGCACCATATGATATGAACCTGGGTGTAATTGGAATTGCGGAAGTGTAGAGTGTTGAATGTGAGGAAAGGAACGTTAAGGACGACACAAACACTTAGTCCCCAGGCCAGGGATATTAATCATTTACAATTAAAAACCCCTGACCCGGCAGGGAATCGGAGCCGGGGCCGCCGGGTGACAGGCGGACACGTTGACCCTACACAGCGAGGCCGGACTAATTTTGTATTGCTATTAAATTATAATTCACTTGCCATGTGGATAAACACACGGGTGGATACCCACAACAAACATATCTACAGGGTCTCTCATATAAATCCAGACCGAGCGCACGGTGTTTGTACTCTGCGCTACAGCGGCTGCCTCAGCGCACCTTACTCGCACGCGGCCGTCCCGCTTTAAGCGTACATACAATCTTATATGAAATCATACCTTATAAAAGCTGCTGTACCGAGCTCGATAGCTGCAGTCGCTTAAGCGCGGCCAGTATCCAGTATTCGGGAGATAGTAGGTTCGAACCCCACTGTCGGCAGCCCTGAAAATGGTTTTCCGTGGTTTCCCATTTTCACACCAGGCAAATGCTGGGGCTGTACCTTAATTAAGGCCACGGCCGCTTCCTTCCCACTCCTAGCCCCTCCCTGTCCCATCGTCGCCATAAGACATATCTGTGTCGGTGCGACGTAAAGCAACTTGCAAAAAAAAAAACAAAAAAAAAAAAAAAAAAAAAAAAAACCAACCTGCTGCAAGTGTCATGCTTCATAATGAGGGACTTCATAAACACCATGAGGATTTTCTGCACAGCAATAGCGAGTGTTATGACTGTTCACATAACTTTTTTTATTTTTGCTATTTGCTTAACGTCGCACCGACACAGATAGGTCTTATAGCGACGATGGGAGAGGGAAGGCTTAGGAATGGGGAAGGAAGCTGCCGTGGCCTTAATTAAGGTACAGCCCCAGCATTTGCCTGGTGTGAAAATGGGAAACCACGGAAAACCATTTTCAGAGCTGCCGACAGTGGGGTTAGAACCCACTATCTCCCGGATGCAAGATCACAGCTGCGCGTCCCTAACCGCATGGCCAACTCGCCCGGTCACATAAGCATTAAAATGACACCAGGCCTCATGCGAAAAGGAACACAAACTGAGAGTCGAATAAACGATCGTTCAGTGTTGCAAGATACCACTCACAGCATCTCGTTCTTGTGGCTGGATCAGCAGGTTTTAAACAATGGACCCGTTTAAACTTGTAGGTACGGTTTGATGTGTAACATCCCACTATCGGCAGCCCTGAAGATGGTTTTCCGTGGTTTCCCATTTTCACACCAGGCAAATGCTGGGGCTGTACCTTAATTAAGGCCACGGCCGCTTCCTTCCAACTCCTAGGCCTTTCCTATCCCATCGTCGCCATAAGACCTATCTGTGTCCGTGCGACGTAAAGCCCCTAGCAAAAAAAAAAAAATGATGTGTAACAGCTTTGTAGCTCTGTGTGCAGAAGAAACGGAAACCCCTACTTGTGCTATTTTTGTAAGTGATTTATTCGGTGACCGTTCAAGATAAGCACCAATGTCATATAGCTTTTCCTCTGTTAAAACTGTTCGTGTGCATGCATGTTTTTTATTGAGCACTGAGCCAGTAGTTTCAAATTTATTTAAAATTACGTGAATCTCTGCTCGTGAAGATGGCACTTCACCAGGAAATTGCTGAACATGTTAATCGCGCACTCGTTGAGCCGACTTGTACTTAAAATAACTTCTACATACGAAAATACGGTGTTGAAATGATAACTGTCTCTTCATATTAACAGCTGAGATTCAGATTGGCGACTCATGCTTGCCAGGTCGAACATGTGCACGCTCCTTGAAAAGTCAAGAACTATGCGCGTGCCTCTTCTACTGCTGCTTAGGTCTTCGAGAGTTAAAACGCCGCTGGACGGTCTGGCTTTATAAGAGGGATCCTGTGTAGTTTCCACTTGTTTCTAAGAAAAGTATACCTGCGCTAAACTCATACAATATCACGCACTCGTTCTGTTTTGTTAAGTTCTGGTACTTTTCGATCTGCGGCCGTGATAGCCTTAAGTGACAGTTTGTATGTTATTTTAATGATACGAATGAGGATGGTTCCTAATGATAGCTACCCAAACTTTCAAAGTATTAGAGATGGGCCATGTTAACTGTGCCGTCGAGTGACGTCAGAGGTCACTGCTGCGACTGATCGCAAAAACATCAGTTAGGATTCCAGCGAGCCGGTACACGTCCGCTATCTTGCCTCGTAATAACCACTCCGCACGTTTCGTTCCCACTGTCCTCCATGACATACGGCTGTCTACCATAATCTGGAATATTTTAATAAAAAAGCCTATCAAATAGGAGTGGGACTCAGGTACTCCCATAGGTTTGAGGGTTGCTTAAAACGTTCTGAGCTTGCTTGGTGAAAATTCTGTAAAGTAGGATTCCACCCTTACTTCCACATAGTCCAAGTGAGGATCTCTCCTCTAAAGGGTTAGGGACCACCGGTGGATTCTATAGTCGTAGCCGTCTGAGCACAAGGAGGTTCATGACTGAAAGTATGTCTGAGATGCCCACTATCACTCCATAGCAACTGGTATACCGACTCTCAGGACCATTTCCTAGGCCACTCACCCTTTGCCCATGGTTCACGAACTAAGACGTGACTATAGTAACCCACACCACGAACCACTCCTTGTAAACAACTTGGCGAACGAAATTGAATTCGATGGGGAGCTATCAATATTAATGAGGCTTTTGGAAGAAAGAAACTATAACTGCCTGAGTAAGCAAAGAGGATGTATCTGGATGCGTTAGGAGTTAATGATATTCGGGTAAGTAAAGATAACGAAACGAAGAATATAAAGGAGATCAGAAAGTGTACTTTACGGATGTTAAAATAGGAAGCACAGAGTGTAGAAAGGTATTATTGCACGCAACCCACGGCCAGGAAAGAAGATGAAGAGTGACATTCTCTATTTCAATGCGAGAGTTGGAAATAGAACTGAAGGATATGAAAGGGTAATTGGTAAATGTGGGGAAGAAATGGAAGTTAATAGGAATGAAAAGCGTTTGCTGGACTTTTGTGTCAGTATGGGATTAGCAGTTACGAATACATTCTTTAATCATAAGGCTATTCACCCCTACACATGCCAGGGTAGGGTCACCAGATCCACAATAGAATATATCTTAACCGACTTTGAATGCAGGACATCTGTTGGGAATGTGCGGGTTTTCCGGGGATTTTTTGATGACCTGATCTGTTGTGAATGGCCTAGGATAGAAAAAGTGGAATCTGTCTGCAGACGAATAAGGGTAGAAAATCTCCAGGACGAGGAAATTAGATAAAGGTACATGAATATGAATAGTGAAAAATTTCAAACGATGGAAAGTAGGCACGTTCAAGATATATAAAGAGAATGGGTGGCATACAGAGATGATATAGTAAAAACAGCAAGGGAATGCCTAGGAAAAACTTTATGTGAAGATGGGGAAATGTGAGTGTCTTTGTGGAACGATGAAGTGAGAGCAGCTTGCAAATGTAAAAAAGAAGGCATGTCAGAAATGGCTCCAAACAAATACTGATTCAAACAGGGAATTGTACGTAGATGAAATAAACAGAGCAAAACAAATAGTTGTTGGCTCCAAGAAGAAGTCATGGAAGATTTTGGTAAAAACCTGGAAAGGCTAGGTCAAGCAGCAGGGAAACCTTTCTGGACAGTAATAAAGAAAGGAAGAGAGGGAAGAAAGGAAATGAATAGTGTTTTGGGTAAATCAGGTGAACTCATAGATCCCAGGGAATCACTGGAAAGGTGGAAGGATTATTTTGAAAATCTTCACAACCTAAAAGGAAATCATCCTTGTGAAATCATCTACAATCGAGCTCATGGGGAGGACAATGACCGGACGAGCTTGTATCCGGGAGATAGTGGTTCGAACCCCACTGTCGCCAGCTCTGAGTATGTTTTCCGTAGTTTACCTCTTTCACACCAGGAAAATGTGCCTGAATTAAGGCCACAGCCGCTTCCTACCCACTCCTAGACTTTTCCTATCCCATCGTCGCCATAAGACCTATCTGTGTCGGTGCGACGTAAAGCAAATTGCAAGAAGGGTAAGAGTGGAAAGGATGCTAAACAAACTTCACCGTCATAAAGCAGAAGGACTAGATGAAATTCCTAAAATGGCGAAATATAGTGGGAAGGCAGGGATAAAATGGCTTCATAGAGTAATAAGATTAGCATGGAGTGTTAGAAAGGTACCTTCTGATTGGGCAAAAGCAGTAATTGCACCTATATATGAGCAAGGGAACAGGATGGATTGCAGCATCTATCGAGTTAACTGATCGATCAGTAATCTTCTTCAGTTGTGGATCATTCTGTTCCCTAATTAGCACTGTCCTCGTAATGGTGCAGATTTCTAACACCACTTGCGTTGGTTTCGCCAATTTTTACGGCCAACTGCCTTTCTGGACGCCTAACCTATGTGGAGGGATGTAATCGCGTGTTTCTGCGTTGGTTGGCAGTGTAGCGTTTTGTGTGTGTATGAAGAAACGTGTATTGAGATAGGCACAAACACCCAGTCCCCGGCCCGGTCGGAAATAAAACCCAAGTACCTCTGAACTCGAAGACCAGTACGCTGACCATTCAGCCAATAATAATAATAATAATAATAATAATAATAATAATAATAATAATAATAATAATAATAATAGGTTTCACCCGCTAAACCACAACAACACCCACATTCAGCTGCATAAGGTGGTGTTAGAATCCTGCATTGGGGGTCTGGACTTCGCTTAGCCGGTTTTACGTTCATACATAGCATACATACACTGACTGACAGAACAAATGCAACACCAAGAAGGAGTGGTTCGAAAGGGATGAAATTTGGGGAACAAACAGAGACGGCACGGACGAATAATTGATGTTTATTTCAAACCGATATGCAGGTTACACAATGCGCACGGCATCGACTCAGTAGGATGTAGGACCACCGCGAGCGGCGATGCATGCAGAAACACGTCGAGGTACAGAGTCAATAAGAGTGCGGATGGTGTCCTGAGGGATGGTTCTCCATTCTCTGTCAACCATTTGCCACAGTTGGTCGTCCGTACGAGGCTGGGGCAGAGTTTGCAAACGGCGTCCAATGAGATCCCACACGTGTTCGATTGGTGAGAGATCCGGAGAGTACGCTGGCCACGGAAGCATCTGTACACCTCGTAGAGCCTGTTGGGAGATGTGAGCAGTGTGTGGGCGGGCATTATCCTGCTGAAACAGAGCATTGGGCAGCCCCTGAAGGTACGGGAGTGCCACCGGCCGCAGCACATGCTGCACGTAGCGGTGGGCATTTAACGTGCCTTGAATACGCACTAGAGGTGACGTGGAATCATACGCAATAGCGCCCCAAACCATGGGCGCTCCACAGTTACTGCCGGATTTGACCTTTCTCCACGGCGACGCCACACTCGTCTGCGGTGACTATCACTGACAGAACAGAAGCGTGACTCATCGGAGAACACGACGTTCCGCCATTCCCTCATCCAAGTCGCTCTAGCCCGGCACCATGCCAGGCGTGCACGTCTATGCTGTGGAGTCAATGGCAGTCTTCTGAGCGGACGCCGGGAGTGCAGGCCTCCTTCAACCAATCGACGGGAAATTGTTCTGGTCGATATTGGAACAGCCAGGGTGTCTTGCACATGCTGAAGAATGGCGGTTGACGTGGCGTGCGGGGCTGCCACCGCTTGGCGGCGGATGCGCCGATCCTCGCGTGCTGACGTCACTCGGGCTGCGCCTGGACCCCTCGCACGTGCCACATGTCCCTGCGCCAACCATCTTCGCCACAGGCGCTGCACCGTGGACACATCCCTATGGGTATCGGCTGCGATTTGACGAAGCGACCAACCTGCCCTTCTCAGCCCGATCACCATACCCCTCGTAAAGTCGTCTGTCTGCTGGAAATGCCTCCGTTGACGGTGGCCTGGCATTCTTAGCCATACACGTATCCTGTGGCACACGACAACACGTTCTACAATGACTGTCGGCTGAGAAATCACGGTACGAAGTGGGCCATTCGCCAACGCCGTGTCCCATTTATCGTTCGCTACGTGCGCAGCACAGCGGCGCATTTCACATCATGAGCATACCTCAGTGACGTCAGTCTACTCTGCAATTGGCATAAAGTTCTGACCACTCCTTCTTGGTGTTGCATTTGCTCTGTCAGTCAGTGTATTATTAGTAGCAATGCCGAAAACACTCGTGATGTCACGCACTGAATGTGTGTTTATAATGATGGCTTCAATATAAACACTTACGGTAGTTCAATCACTAATACTTTGTTGCCACAATAGTAGGATTTTATATCTAGGCTTTTCCCGATTCCTGTCGCAATGTTTATCACCCTATAGGTCGTTAGCCTAACATGACTGTGGAGTAAACGCCATGGCTTTTGCCACATATTATGTCATCTGCGGCAGAATTCCGATGGAAAATCATTACATCCATGAAGGTATAAGGTCTCACTTGATAAGAATCTTCAATCGTCAGAGATTGTATGAATTTTCTGTGTTAAATCGACAAAATTTATATCAACGACTATCCACTTAGTAAAACTCTACGAAAGAGAAAACAAAGGTAAAAGTATGCAGTTACATAAAGGAACCTCTGAAGTTTTAACGATACGTCTGGAGGGAGATGAACTGAGTTAAGCTAGAGGAAAGAGAGAGAATAATATTCTCATTTTTAATACTTCTACGCCTCACATGAGAACGCTTTCAGAAGGTGCAGAGGAAATAAGACACGGCAAGTTAATCGTATGGAACGAGGTAAACATAGCTCTCCATAAACTAAAAGACGAATATAAGAGTCGGCAAGTGAGAAGTAGGTCAAAAGTGCATTATTGAGATTCCATAAAACTCGATTTCAATAAGTATTGTACCGTATTTATTCAGTTATTCTTTTCATCTGAGTGAGAGTTCGTTATTTTCAAAAGTAACATTTTGTCCTCAACAAACGAACAATTCAATGTCATCACCCAACAGGTTCTGAATAGTTTGATAGATAACCGATAACAACGTAGGCCTACATTAGCATTGGCTCCGTAAAGTGTGACGATGCCATTTAAGTTAATAAAGCTGGTTTGTGCAACGGAACAGGATTGACTGCATTGAAGCTAGACAAAAAAAGAATCGTGCACAAAGAAATACTAACGGGCTGAGCTTCACACGAAGTATTTTATTCCAAGAATATTTTAGCACTTGATTATCCTCATGTGTTGTTCATTCTTAAAAGAGGCAATTTCCTCTAAAATTTGGCTTTTCTGTCGTAATGAATAAGTTGCAAGGACAAACTGTATAGAAATTTGGGATAAATCTCTCCACTCTGGTGTTTAGTCATGGTCAGCTGTGTGTCTCTTCGCTTCCTGAAGAGTACACAGATCTACAGACGTCAAAGTACAAATTCCATCTACAACTACACAGATATAGTTTGTAAGGAAATAACTATAATACCTGTTCTAATTCCATTCAATGTAATATGGCAAGTGTAACCTTTATTAATAAAAATCTATTAACAGTGTATTTAAATTTCCAATTACTTCTTAGTAATTACGACTGTCGATCTTATGTGAGTTGTATACATGAGATACATTAACATGTTAATTTCATAGTTCCAATTACTTACCACATAGTAATTTCGACTGTTGAAAACGGACTTACGTACTACGTAATAATACGTTTGACTACAGATCGTACAATGAACTGGACGTTATAGTTAGATGAAGCCGGCAGCCGACATATTGAGAAACTGCGGTCCAAGGAGTTTAAATACAAAAATAAAACAACATATTTCTGTTTTGTTCTCTGTATAGGTTATGAATACCAATGTATTTGATTTTTATTGTTCATGCACTTGTACTTTCGTTACCAATGGCATTTGGATCGTTCCCGCGGAGAAGGGATAGCGTGTCTGCATCTTACCCGGAGGCCTCCGGTTTGATTCCAGACCAGATCGGGGATATTTATCTTGATATGAAGGCTGGCTCAATGTCCACTCTGTATACGTCATTTTACTTGAGGAGCTGTCTGACGGGGAGATAGCGGGCCCGGTCTAAAAAGCCAAGAATAACGGCAGATAGGACTTGTCGTGCCGACCACACGACACCTCGTGAACTGCAGGCTTTCGGGGTGAGCGGCGGTTGCTCCGCCTTGAGGCTGTTGTACCATGGGGTTTAGTTCAGTTTGGCAATTAATTTTTGTATTTATTATATAAATAGTTAAAATAGATACCTTGGTAGTCCCAGATTCTCTATATAAATTCCGTAGCTTCTTATATTACTGTAGATAATCTGCATCGCCATCCGACTGTAACTTTTGCCTCTGAACTATCTATCATTCGTTATGTGCTGCACCATCTCAGATGCTCTGTTATTTTAAAAGAATTATCTGTGAGAAAAGAACACTTTTCTGCTAGAATACATAATCTAAAATCTCTTCTTGTATCCAAGAATATAAGCCGTACTTGTGATGCAATGCTAATATGTAAAAATAAACAGGGACTAAATTAACACAGGAAGCCCTTTGATAGAACTCAATAAAATGAACGATTGAATTAAAATGCTTCCTTTTCCTTCTTAAAAAAAGAAAGAAGCACCCATCGTGGTTCGTTTTGATTATGAGAAACGGATGCGAGTCATCAAGGGAACAGGACTTTGAATTCAAAATTAAAGAAAATTTGCATTCAATTTGAATTCTCGTAACTTCCTAGCTTTTTTATTTTTTGAAATGTAAAATGCGACGCCAGGCATCCTTCTATAATTTGCACATTGAATCCATTAGAAGTGTGTCCGCGGAGTAATGTATGCTTCAGTTGATTGGTCCATCCATCAGAGAAAGCTAATAATATAAGCGCGTATCGATCGCTCTCTCAGCGTTATAGCGATTAGAACGGGGTTCTTTATTCCCACTTCCTACAACTTTTTAATATTGAAACTTGGGGTTGAGAACAAAGACACAATGACTACAGTTATTAAAGTATTTGTGATGTACCGATGTTGATGGAAAAAAGATAATCTTAAATACTGATATTCTTAGGGCCTTCTTTTATTTCCAGTCTCTTCTTCTGTGGAGAGCCTCTGTGGCTCAGGCGGTAGCGCGCCGGCCTTTCACCGCTGGGCTCCGCGGTTCAAATCCCGGTCACTCCATGTGAGATTTTTGCTGGACAAAGCGGAGGCAGGACTGGTTTCTCTCCTGGTACTCCGGTTTTTCCCTGTCATTTTACATTCCAGCAAAGCTCTTCAATACCATTTCATTTCATCTGTCAGCCATTAATCATCTCCCCAGAGGAGTGCGACTGACTTCGGCAGCGACACAGCTACGATCCTCACCGCTAGATGGGGCTTCATTCATTCATTCATTCATTCATTCATTCATTCATTCATTCATTCATTCATTCATTCATTCATTCATTTTCCTGACCCGGTCGAGCGACTGGAAATAGGCTGCGGATTTTCTGTCTTCCTCTATGAACATCTTTCTTTCTTTCTTTCTTTCTTTCTTTCTTTCTTTCTTTCTTTCTTTCTTTCTTTCTTTCTTTCTTTTACACGCCCTGTTGAATAGGATAATAATAATAATAATAATAATAATAATAATAATAATAATAATAATAATAATAATAATAATAATAATAATATAATAATGATAATAATAATAATAATGATAATAATAATCATGGTTTTATGTTGAATTAACTACCTTTTTACGGTTTTCGGGGCCCCCGATGGAAGTTTGTCCCACAGAAGTTCTTTCACGTGCCAGTAAATCAACGGAGGGAAGGTGGCTATATTTGAGTACCTTTAAATAGCACTGGACTGAGGCGTAATCGAACCCACTAACTTGAGTTCAGAAAACTAGCTCTCCTCCATCTGAGCTACTCTGCTCGGTGATCTAGGAGGTAAAACTTGTGTGTTTTTATCACAATGTCTGTGAGGTATTTCCTCACTTAACGATGTAAAAGTGCTCAGTGCTATACTACCCTCTTTAAAATCAGGAGACATATCTTTCGAAACTGAACACAAGTAATTATAAGCTCATAAACGGTCAGTCTGTTATTTGATAGTTGACATTTAAGGCTGCCTTTATGTCTAGCCTCATGTTGGCAGATATGGTTACGTATTAAAGGATCCCTTCCTTACTATAAAATTTCCAGTCCATTAAAACCGTCAGATATTACAATCACTTCGTATTCAATATCGATAATAGACGAAAAACAAGCAGCAAACATTACGTAGGGATGTTTGACTCGAGCACCAAATCATATTAACCGACTCTGTACAAGTGAAATGCCGGTTTTTTCGCGGTGAGAGGGGCGTTACCTATACTAGTCGCTCTCACCCAGAAGAGCATCGCGAAAGATTACTTCAGAATTACTTAGCAAAATTCATTGAGACAAGTCTGAGTACTTCCGATAAGGTTGACAGCGGTGAACCCGTTACTAAAGAATGCATAAGCAAATCTAACGGACCATCATCAGAATTACATGGTTGGAAACTCAAGTTCTAACAAATCGATGACAATCAATACTATTATAAGCTGATCGAAGACTTTGTGAAATTCTTGTTTACATCTATTAACCTCCTACTGCGTCTTAAATATCCAGCTACAAAATATTATGAAGCTAGAAAAAACATCGTTTAGCTTCTAACGGCAAACACCATGGTCGCACGTCAAATCCACAACGAATAGACAACTGGACCCGTGGAACTAGAAAAAATAAATACATTTATGAACTAACACACTATCGAAGATGCAAGGCGTTAAGAAGTATATAGGAAACGAGGTCCGAGGCGTGTAGAATCGATCTCGCAAATATACACAGTTTCCTTTTCAAATAATAACGAACATAAAAGGGAATTTTATCCACCAAAAGTCACTGATGAGGACCATGTACAAATCGACGATACTTTCGTCGCCATTATATCAAAACGTGAAATAGCCATCGCCGCCAAACACATCACAGTAGATACCGTACCGGCCCCAAATCTTGTCCTGATCAGAGCTATTAAAGACTCAGAGATACATGCAAACATCACGACAATCACCACTAGGATGCTAGAAGCCGGTTAAGTGCCTTCAGAACGCTCAAACGACCCTGCTTTACAAGAAGGGCGACTCCAACCTCATATCGTAATGGTGACCAGTAATCATTTGCTTAATCATAGGAATAGTTATCGAGAAAGTATTCGACAGTTACCTCCGCTATTACACAAAGTTCTATGAACACCGACAGGACTTCTTTTCAACACCAGGGACCATCATAAATACTTCAATCCTTGGCGGACTATTACGATCGAAAAAACAGAAGCAGGAAGATGCCACAGTAATATTTTTGTATACACCCAAATCTTTTGAAAATATTGGTCATAGTAATCTTTTTAAAACCGAATACTTAAAAAATTGGCGAACATAATTTTCAATCTGCAGAATGAAAACACTACTCAGGTCGAAACACGAAAGGGTGTAACAAATCCTGTATCCATAAAAAGAGGAGTTTTTCAAGGCTCTCCATTACCCCCCAGACCTTTATAATTTAAACAGTCGACCATATCTTGGACGAATTAAGTGAAGATAGTCTCTCACGTTAGTATGGGGAACATCTAACTCCAGAGCTACCAGCCATGGGTTTCGCAGATGATACTGTCATCATCGGGCGTAACAGTGAAGCAGCAATCGAACTCACGATGCTACCTTGCAATAGGTTTAGAGAAATCGGTCTCAATATTAATCCTCAAAAATACATGGGGATATGTGTGGTTACAGGTGTGCTAAAACAGGCGTCCTTGATACATAAGAAGACTGTAAAACAGAATGGCGATCAGATTCGATATCTCGATACTACCTTCCGAGACACACTAGTCTTTGACGGGAGTGAAACGATGAAGAAACTCTACAATAAATTACAGCTTCTAGTTTAATCACCACTTCTTGTCTGTTAGGTCAACAGCCCAGAGGCTGGTTGGATCCTCAAATAGCACCACCAACGGTTATGCGGTTATAAGGAAACCGCAAAAACCAATGGCAGCACCAAAATGAGGCGTACTAGGCAAGACGAGGAGTGAGGTAGTTTGCCATTGCTTTCCTCACCGGGTCAGAAAGTGCTATTGCAGCACGACTGACCCTATGAGCAACACCTTTCATAACACTCAGATGCACTAGTCATGCTCTGAATGTCATTACTCAGCACCACCCATGCCCCAGCAGCTTCCATATTGTCCATATTGTGCCAAGAGATGGATACAAAAGTGCTGTATCCATCAAAAAATGACAGCAGGCAACACCACTTCTTATGGAAGATAAAATGTTCATAGTCGTGAATTATTCCATCTGCCCAAGTCTCATATACTCATTATTAACTTTAGATTCTACGAAAAGTCCAAAGAAAGTTTTGTCTGCTGCCGATAAGACTATCAAAAGTGCAATAGACGAAATCTTGTAACTTCATACTGACACGCCAGATAACATGATGTATTCAGAAAAGAAGTGTAAATGAGTTAGCCTTTTCAAAACGTCATAGCAAGCTTGCCTTCAGTGCATTAACGGATGTAACATACCCCTTAATCCGCTGGCTCATGCCTCGCAAGATTCCAATACAGAAAGTAAGCAATGTTTGAAACTTCTCAACATTTCGGAAATCGATGCTCAAAAAACAGTAAATGCCCGGAACGGTCTGTACAATACTCAAAATATTCGACAAGAGTTAAGAGATCGTGAATTCTCCTCTTGTCGTTCACTAACTCAAAGGCGGCTTTGAGTAGAACTACAAAAATGTATACACCAGTAAATTCTTGGATCAGAAATCACATAGGCCTGTCTAATAACGAGTGGTGAGAGGCGATAAAAGTAACGACAAACTTTCTGCACTGTGCTCTCTGCCCGGCAGATCCCTGGACAAGAAACTATCGGTGCTACTGAGGAAATAAAGAAACTCTTGTTCATGCCCTAGGATCCTCCACACACGGACTGCTTCAGCGAAACACTCAACACCACGTAAAAGAACTCCCGTGGTAAAATATTCCGGCTCGTTGGAGTCTTCGAAAAACCATAAAAGTAGTTATTGGGACGTAAAACCATTATTATTTATTTATTTTATTTATTTATTTTATTTATTTTATTTATTTTATTTATTTTATTTATTTTATTTATTTATTTATTTATTTATTTATTTATTTATTTATTTATTTATTTATTTATTTATTTATTTATTTATTTATTTATTTATTTATTTATTTTATACCTGCCGTTTTTTAGGGGAAAGGGCTCTATATAATTGGCAAATACCACTCGCTTACTTTTAGCGATAGCTTAGGATCCACCAAACCCATGACAGAGAAAATAGGTATAGTGTAGGGAACATCTAAGAAGCCTTTTTCAGCTAAGTTTTCTTTTTGAACCTCACCTCCCCATTACAATTCAAGCACCCTCAAATGATTACCGGGAGAGTTGGCCGTGCGTTTAGGGGCATGCAGCTGTGAGCTTGCATCTGGGAGATAGTGGGTTCGAACCCCACTGTCGGCAGCCCTGAAGATGGTTTTCCGTGGTTTCCCACATTCACGCCAGGCACATGCTGGGGCTGTACTTTAAGGCCACGTTTGCTTCCTACCCACTCCTAGCTCTTTCCTATCCCATCGTCGCCGTATGGTCTACCTGTGCCGGTGCGACGTATAGGAAATTAGATTTTTAAGATATGGAAATCATTTTTATCTGTTCCTAATGTTTCTCTAGTTATTCTAAGAAACGGGGATGTTTTCCTCGTCTACCTTTAGGAGGTCCGCCAGCTCAAGGTCTAAAATCTGATAGTCTTTAAAAGTTAGTTCGAGGGGAATTTTTCAGACCTTTAGTAATGTAACTTCATCTTTCTAAAATTTAAATCTCAAACTCTAAATGTAAATTTTAAACAAGTCGAAAGAACTTAGCCCAAATCATGGAATAGAGAGTGAGATACCCTCTCATGAACATAGAATGCTTGCAAAGGATGGATAATTCTGGTAGCGTGTGAATTATTATTCATTTTGTCACACTCGTATCCTTTAAGTAAAATTTTGTACGTACTTCCGAGTGCATATTAAATAAGGGAAGAACCGAAGCAACAATATACACCCTGAAATAGTGACACTTGCTGGTTAATTTCAAAGCATTGTGTAAAAACGAGTTGCTTTATATGTTTTAAATGTGCTGTGGGCACGTTACACGTATGGATGCTTCGCAACTCAATCACATGACGGGTCCAGAATCACCTGTCAATACACGTTGGAAGAGCGAACGATAAATCTGTAAACAGCTAACACGTGTCCGTCACATATGTCATGTGCTATGTTCTCATACAACTGGCACCACATACAGAGGGAGGGAATATAACTGGCAGTCAACGAAACCAATATGTCATTTGTTCATTAGTAAATTTTATCAAATAATTCTTAGGAAAATTGAACTGTGACAGACATCCACAATAGAATAACATTGATTGTCCGCATAAGGATCACGCCTTACTGGAAATTTCATGCTAAAATGACAGGCCTTCGGTAGTAAGTTAATGGAAAGTAAGATATCCGCAATGCTGAATTCATTCAGAGCACAGCTATGAGAGTAAATAATATTAATATTAATAATAATAATAATAATAATAATAATAATAATAATAATAATAATAATAATAATAATAATAATAATTGTACCGGAGGTACACCCGCTCCGTACAGTTAAATTAAGCGCCTTGGAGAATGCCATCTGATATATGAAGTTAAAAACAACTAATACAAGAAGTTTGGACTTTTCTCTACAGATGTCACTACTATAAACTTACGTTATGCCCTCCAGTGTGAAGATGAACTATTAAAATTGTAGAGTAATTTTTTTATTTTAAGGTTTCCTAAATTGAATCGTTTATTCCTTGTTTTTGGTGTGTTGAAGTTTAAAACACTTCTATCTCTTCCCGCCAACTTAAGATGTCGGCCAATAGATAATTTTGTATATTTATTTTTCATCCAATCAACATTGTCTGGTATTTATTTAATTTTCCAATAAGAATTTGGAGTGTGTCGTGCCTTAGCCCAGAGTTTTCTGGAACTGGCAAATTTTCGGACCAGGTTGTCTGATTTATCGCTCCATTCTTTGTGTGTGTTCGTAAAGGGAGATGGGGGCGCCTCGTACATCTTCAAGAGGTCCGCCAGCTCAAGGTAATGGCAGATCCAGTCTAAAATCTGATAGTCTTTTAAAGTTAGTACGAGGGGAAGTTTTCAAACATTTACTAATGTAGCTTCATCTTTCTAAAATGTAAATCTCAAACTCTAAATGTAAATTTTAAACAAGTCGAAAGAGCTTAGCCGAAATCAGGGAATAGAGAGTGAGATACCCTCTCGAATTCCCCTTCAACTAGCTTTTGAAGTGACTATATGATTTTCTAACCCTTTCTATGTTGTAATTTCAGTAACAAATATTCTCTCCATCTAGTCACCTCAGTAGTACAGGCTTAGCCTCTGTAACGTCGGGCCATAAGCCCAAATAGGATTTTATGCATTATATTTTAAATTTATAGGAGTGCAAGAGATCTCCCCTTTCCATTTTGGATTTTTGGTCAGTAAGTTTACCTTTTGTTTTTACCAAGGGCCTTGTAGAATGGGTACGTGCTACCCTAGTTACAATCAATGTCATTCCTTTTCATGTTAACGATATCACATTGTTGAGCATTCAAGAAAGTGAATTCTGTTTGACTTATAGAGCAAAGACGCTGAAAGGTTGAATGGTGCCTTTGGAAGGCTGTAATGTTATAATATTCGGAGATAAGTCTCCTAGATAATTTTGTGGAGCAAAGGCGCTCTTTAAAAATTGTATACTTTGTATACTATGTTCTTACTATTGATGTAAAATAAATTGGGAGAACCGTCCCTTTGACTGTTTGTTGAAAGGAGCCTCAGCGCTCTCGGAGCATTTATAATTTTTTTTTTTTTTTTTTGCTAGGGGTTTACGTCGCACCGACACAGATAGGTCTTATGGCGACGATGGGATAGGAAAGGCCTAGGAGTTGGAAGGAAGCGGCCGTGGCCTTAATTAAGGTACAGCCCCAGCATTTGCCTGGTGTGAAAATGGGAAACCACGGAAAACCATCTTCAGGGCTGCTGATAGTGGGATTCGAACCTACTATCTCCCGGATGCAAGCTCACAGCCGCGCGCCTCTACGCGCACGGTCAACTCGCCCGGTCATTTAAAATTAGGGATCTTCAAGCTCAAAGTTGTTAAGTGATTATTATTCGATTTTTTAAAATTGTTACCCAACCTTACGAACTTTTGTACCTGAATTTGTAAAGTTGAGATTTTGAAAAGAAACCAAAAGTTAGCAGATAAAGTGATAAGGCTCTAATTTTAAAGATTTAAATTATTCTTCTGACTGTCTTATATCGACCCATGCATGCCCGCACCTTGTTTCACCTCTCTCCGTAACAATAATAATAGGTTCTAAAAATAATAATAATAATAATAATACATTGTAGCTTATATGCAATATTTTCTGTCAACTTTCCCAGATATTTATGTGGTTGCTTGAGCTTACCTGGCTAATTTTATATTTTGGGCAGGAGCTTAAGGCTCGATGCCCTTCTCAGTAGGTCACGGTATCCCCTGCCTGTCATAAGATGTGACACAATGGTGATCTTCCGGAGCTCTCAACGCTGGGTTGGGTTGGTAACCACGTCCTGGTTCTGGCATTGTTTCCACTTACATGTGTTTACTTCAGGTCCGAACTTAATTTGTTAACTCTTGGTGTTATCCAACCCTAATGATATTTTGTTAGGGTGGCATTCATTTTCACGCCCTTCGTGGCTCTTACGTTTAATTTGCCGTTACTTTCGATCTTCAAAGTTTCAGATCCCTTCCTCTTTCCTTTCTGTCTAGTACCAAGCCAGTTGCCCGTGCGGTTGGAACCGCGTAGCTGTAACCTTGTATTCAGGAGATAGTGGCCTCGAATCCCACCGTCGGCAGCTCTGAAGATGGTTTTCCGTGGTTTCCCACTTTCACACCAATAAAATGCTAGGATTATACCTTTATTAAGATGACGGCCACTAGGTTCCCAATCATAACTCTTTCCCACCCGCACGTCGTCTAGAAACGTTCGATGTGTTAGTGCGACGTTGAACTACTAACAATTTTTTTTTTAAAAAGCTGTCTAGTGTTCAGAGAGGATGAGAGCCCAGTTGTACTTCCTCCTAAAATAATAACCTTCCTCGTGTAATTTGAAAATTTCAATCCGTGATCCATCGGTTTTCGAACCTCGGCCATTCTACTGGAGTTTTAGCTGCTAACCCATTGTGCTAATTAAATCTCTTGTAATCTAGATTAAATCGATTTAAAAAAAAAACACCTCGTGACACAACAGCCCTGAAGGGCCATGGCCTACCAAGCGACAGTTGCTCAGCCTGAAGGCCTGCAGATTAGTCTACAAGGTGTCGTGTGGTCAGCGCAACGAATCCCCTCGGCCGTTATACTTAGCTATCTAGACCAGGGCCGCCATTTCACCGTCAGATAGCTCCTCAATTGTAATCGCGTTGGCTGAGTAGCCCTCAGATTCATGTAAAAATCCCTGACCTGCCGGGAAATCGAACCCGGTACCTCCGGATAAGAGGGAGGAACGCTTCCTCTACACCGCTAGGCCGGCAGATTAAATCGATTGGATTAGGTACTTTTCTTTTTGTTGCTTTACGTCGCACCGACCCGGACAGGTTTTATGGCGAAGATGTGATAGGACAGTGCTAGGGGTGTGGAAGAAGCGACAGTGGACTTAATTAAGATATATCCCCAGCATATGTCGGTGAAAATGGAAATCCACGGAAACTCATTTTCAGATCATCCAAAAGTGGAGTTCTATCCTACAATCTCCCGAAAACAAGCTCATGCTACGTGATATGAACCGCGTAGTCAACTCGCTTGCTTCATTTTAATCTGCTTTTACTGAAATTTTTACAAGTGTGGCATGCTTAAGTTACAATATAAATGGCCCATTTCCCCCCAGGATACACACATTTAGCTGCAACATCTGTAACCTGGCCGTAACAGGAGCATTATACTTTTAACTAAAGACCCAATTATTTTACCTTACATAAAGTGGAGGTAAAATATTTTATAACTCCTAGCCCGTTTATATCTAGATCATTCTTCTCTCGCCGGTGTGTATGTGTGAGTTTCACAAAAGTAATGGGAGCAAAAGGACTCTGTAATTAACGAAACGGTTTATTATTTTCTTAAATCACTGGGAAGAGAACAATATACATCGCCGAGCCAAGGCTGTTCCCTTTTTTCAACTGCTCTTCTTGTTTTAATTTAATATTCCATTTCACGTGTGCTCGCTGGCGAGGCGTTCATTATGAAGTAGCTCGGTTCCCCCGGGTAAAAATGATGCTAGCTGCAAGGAGTAAAGCGGACAGATATATGTGAGTGTGCAGTAACTCATTCTACTAGCCTTTTCAATGCTGCTGTTCCCGTCCGGAACAAGTATTCTGTAATCTCACCTTTGTGGAAATAAATGACAGTGATGATATTATTATTATTATTATTATTATTATTATTATTATTATTATTATTATTATTATTATTATTATTATTATTATTATTATATGCGAATAGGCCCATTAGAACTAAGCAAAGTACTTAGAGGCGTTCATTTGCCTTCCTTTGGGCCCACATTTCTTTTATTCTGTTAATGTGGGCTTCGTTTCTGTCTTCAGACCTAGTTGCTCCAGTCTTCTTCTTTGGTCTATTCTATCGGTCAATCCGGCTCCATGGCTAAATGGTTAGCGTGCTGGCCTTTTCCCACAGGGGTCTCGGGTTCGATTCCCGGTAGGGTCGGGAATTTTAACCATCATTGGTTAATTTTGCTGGCACGAGGGCTGGGTGTATGTGTCGTCTTCATCATTCATCTTCATCACGGCGCGCAGTTCGCCTACGGGAGTCAAAACATAAGATCTGCAGCTGGTGAGCCGAACATGTCCTCGGCCACTCCCGGAACTAAAAGCCATATGCCATTTCATTTCACTATTGGTCAGCATACTATTTGCAAATTTTGGATCTGAAGATTGCCCGGTTTTGGACGTCTGCTGGTGTAATTCCTGCCTGTCTCAAAGCAGTTTTGATTTCGCCAATCCATTTCCTTGTGTCTGTTTTGGCTTCACTCCTGTTTTCGTAGAACTCAACTATTTGTTTTGTAAGTCTGTCTGGATGCATTCTTTTAATATGTCCAAATCTTAACCTTCCTTTTCCAATGTCTGTGAATATTTGTGTATTGTTTGATTTCCTGTCTGCCTCCGAGTCGGTATTATTCGTCGGCGAGTTTTGGTCCTAGAATTTGTATTATAATTTTGCGTTCCTTTTATGATGATGATGATGATGATTATTATTATTATTATTATTATTATTATTATTATTATTATTATTATTATTATTATTATTATTATTATTGTAAAACCTGTCCTCAGAGGAAACTCAAGAGACCGATTTTCCCCCGCTGTATGCAGGATTCTGCTTCATAAAAGTGGTTAAAATATAAAATATCGAGCTCAATAGCTGCAGTCGTTGATTTGCGGCCAGTATCCTGTATTCGGGAGATAGTGGGTTCGAACCCCACTGTCGGCAGCCGTGAAGATGGTTTACCGTTGGTTTCCCATTTTCACACCAGGTAAATTATGGTGCTGTACCTTAATTAAAGGCACGGCTGCTTCCTTCCACTCCTAGGATTTTCCTATCCCATCGTCGCCATAAGACCTATCTGTGTTGGTGCGACGTAAAGGAACTTGTAAAAAAAAAAAAAAAATCGTACATACTTTCGTTAGATAATTCAGCAGTAGAATTATATGATTATCGGCAGTAGTAGATACAATAATGACACAAATCGCACGCTTATACGAGGCTGTAAGTTATGGCAACTACATTTTTTTCGCACGAATGCGGGATCTAGCAAAGAAATGGAAACATACAGATGGGAGTAGGGAGCGTAAAGTGTTGTGGAATGTATAAATTATGCTGAGTAGTAGTACCAGGTTTAAGATATTAGGCTAGGAAACTGTCAGCCATGGAATCCTTATGCTACATAATGTTTATTCTCAGAGAGTAAATAACCTTCAAATTGTAAAAGCAGTCCCCTTGATTGTCTACTGCACGTTGACAGTGATGCGGGGACTTCGGATACCGGTCACCACGCCGTGTGTTTATTTCGTCATTTCATGTTTCACGGTGTTGACAATGTCCTCACGTGTCCCAAACCACATCGCACGCAATGGTTCTTTCCCTATTGGGATGAGTTCAAAATTGCACGATCATAGGTCCGGCGAGTATGGCGGCTGTTCCAGTACTTCCCATCCCCATCACTGGAATTACCTTGTACCAACCATTCATTATACACAAAGCCTGACTCTCTACTGCAATTTCATCGCCCTGTGCGTGGCACCTCCACAAACTGGGAGAGTTGGCTGTGCGGTTAGGAGCGCGCAGCTGTGAGCTTGTATCCGGGAGATAGTGGGTTCGAATCCCACTGTCGGCATCCCTGAAGATGGTTTTCCGTGGTTTACCATTTTCACGCCAGGCAAATGCTGGGGCTGTACCTTAATTAAGGCCACAGCCGCTTCCTTCCCATTCCTAGCCCTTTCCTATCCCATCGTCGCCATAAGACCTAGCTGTGTCGGTGCGACGTAAAGCAAAATAGCACCTCCCCAACGCATCACCATCTCGTGCTGTGTCCATGTACTATGAGTGTCATTCTTTCCAGGACATATGACCATTGTATGATAGCACCGTGCAAATTTGAAGAGAAAATACTTATAGTTGCAATGATTTATGCCCCAACTCTTGTGTACACTAATTCATCAGCACTAACACAAATCTGTTCTTACGTGGACCTTCCTTACAGTACATACACTTGTTTAATACACATTACATGTTTTATAGAGCTTTGTTCCCGCTAGGTTCCTCGACATCTAACGGAAGACTATGAAACGTCTGTGCGAAATTGCTTGCTCTTTATGAGGCTGAAAGTCACAATTTCTTATCAAACATTGTCACAGGCGATGAAACATCGATTCATCACTTCAAATCGAACACAAAACTGCAATCAGTGGAGTGGCGCCGCGAATAGAAAGTTCAAAACCGTAGCCTCGGATGGTAAAGTCATGGGTACGGTCTTCTGAGACTTTGAAGGGGTTATTCTGTTCGATGCACTACCTCGTGGTGAAACGATCAACTCTGAAGTGTATTGTGTTACTTAAGAAACGGATACAGCATGTTCGTAGGCACAAAAATGCAAAGGGACATCTCCTTCTCTACGACAACACAAGACCTCGCACAAGTCTGCGCACCCGACAGGAGCTCACAAAAGTTCAGTGGACTGTTCTTCCTCATCCACCCTACAGCCCTGATCTTGCACCTTCTGACTTCTACCTGTTTGGCCCGGTGAATGATGCACTCCGCGGGAAGCACTGTGTGGATGATGGGGAAGTTATCGATGCAGCATGACGTTGGCTCCGACAACGACGAGTCGAGTGGTACCATGTAGATACCTCTCATTGCGGTGGCGTAAGGCCGTAGCATTGGACGGAGATTATTTTTTAAACAGGGTATTGTAGCAAACGGATTGAGAAATAACGTGGCGTATTTGAATATTCAATAAAACCAACCTGCTTTTAGAAAAAAGTGTTGCATTTTATATTGAACTCCCTTCGTAGAAATAACACCAATAATACTGTGCAGTACTGTCATTTAGTCCTTCCAAGAATACTGAATTGTACGCTAGACACAGCTATCACTGGCGGCACGTTTCTCAATTAAAATGTGGGCATAGCAAATAGGCTAACGTTGTACAATTCCACGTCCTTTTTTTTTTTTTTTTGCAGGCGAAGAAGACTTAATGAACGTCTTTTGAGGCTGATAGCTCATGTCAGTAGGACTTCACGTTATATAAACCATCTTCATCATCTTCATTCTCGTCATCACTGCAGTCATGGGTGACGAACTCTTCGATGTTTTCTAACGCCGCGCTGTCTCAGCTTCTAGATGAGTTGCCATGTAATCTTCTCCATTGACAATACCGTAATTACACTGTTTGAGAGTTTTTTGCAGCATATCAGTATTTTCGTTTATTAGAGTTCTTTCGTCAGGGTGTGAGACAAACTTGGCTTTGTGAAAGCATTTTGCGACACTCCTTTCATTATTTTGGCGATCTTAACTACAGCATCGAGCATAGAGACAGAAATTTCCTGGCCGAATGATATATCGGCCATTTCAGATCCATTCGGAATAAACGAGTACTGGAAATGCTTAGGAAGGAAATATTACATACAAGTATATTTTCCCTAATAGTAGCATCATTTGCCTCCGTTTCCGCTCAGACAAGTTACGCTAAATACAGATTAACTTATATGAATAGTAAACAATAATTAATAATTTTTCGATATAGACAGTTTTCCGGTTCATAAAGGTTCCGACATAGACAGGTTTTACTGTATTGTTATGAACTAGCGAGTTGACTGCTCGTTAGGGTCTATGTAGGCCTACCTACAAACTTGCATGTGGGGGATGGTTAGTTCGAACCGGAATGTCGGTAACTCTGAACACGGTTTTCCAAGGTTTCCCATTTGCACACCAAGCAAATGTTTTGTTGTACTTGACATACGTCCACTGGGACAACCTTTCCATTCCTTTCCATTTTTTTAATCCCTGTTGATAAGACACATACAGTACGAGTCGGTACGACGTTTAATACAAACAAAATCCATTGTGTTACAGCCCTAATGGGCCTTGGCCTACCAAGCAACCACTGTTCAGCCCGAAGGCCTGCAGATTATGAGGTAACATGTGGCCAGCACGACGAATCCTCTAGGCCGTTATTCTTCGCTTTCTAGATCGAAGTCGATGTCTCAGTCAGGTAGCTTCGCAATTGCAATTATGTAGGTTGAGTGGACCTCGAATCACACCTCAGATTCAGGTAAAAGACTACGAATTGGCCGGGAATCGAACCCGGGTTCTTCGAGCGAGAGGCAGATACGTTACCTGTAGATTATCTACTCGGTTCCTTCTACAAGACCTCGAAGTATTTCACAGGAATTTAGATCCACCCCATATTTTCTATTTCATATATTTCCTGTTGTCGGTTTTTCTCCTTTTACACCAAGGCTAGTGTGCTTTCCATCAATTTGTTCACATACTTATTGATGAATGAATATCCACAGACTGTTTCCAGTCTTTCGACCGCATCAGGAATGGGATGAATGAAGCCCTAATCTAGTGGCGAAGATAGGAATTGTGGCGGGTGCGGAAGACTGTCACACTCCTCTGGGGCAATGATTAATGACTGGAGTGTGTTGCTGGAATGAAAGATGACGGGGAAAATCGGAGTACCCGGGATAAATCCTGCCCACCACAAATCTCACATGGAGTGACCGGTATTTGAACCACGGAGCCTAGCGGTGATAGGCCGGCGCGCTGCCACTTGAGCCACGGAGGGTCTTCCACAGACTTATTAGTTCCAAAAATTTTCTTTCGGGTGTTGAATTTCTCACTGAAATTAAATAAATTATTTCGGAACTTTCTTTAAGTTCCCCATAGTATGACAGGATTATTACTCAAAGACAGGGCAGAGTGCAAGCACTGAAAATGGTTTTCCGTGGTTTCCCATTTTCGTACCAGGCAAATGCTGGGTCTGTACCTTAATTAAGGCCACGGTCGCTTCCTTCCCACTCCTAGCCCTTTCCTGTCCCATCGTCGCCATAAGACCTATCTGTGTCGGTGCGACGTAAAGCAACTAGCAAAAAAAAAAAAAAGAAAAAAAAAAGAGAGTGCAAGTAACAAGAGAAAAGCTTGGTCTTCACTGTGGTTAGACAACGGAATGAAATTACAGAAATATTTATATACTAACAACTCCTTCGAAGAGTCTGGCTCCATGGCTAAATGGTTAGCGTGCTGGTCTTTGGCCACAGGGATCCCGAGTTTGATTCCCGGCAGGGTTGGGAATTTTAACCATCATTGGTTAATTTTGTTGGCCCGGGGGCTGAGTGTATGTGTCGTCCTCATCATCATTTCATCCTCATCACGACGCGCAGGTCACCTACGAGCGTCAAATTAAAAGACCTGCACCTGGCGAGCCGTACATGTCCTCGGACACTCCCGACACTAAAAGCCATACGTCATTTCATTTAATTTCCTTCGAAGAAATTGATAACGATAGGTTCGGTTCTCTAAAGGAATTAAGGAATAACTATTGTCTAACATCCGTGAAAACTCAGATATTGTCATAGATAATGATAGTGTTCACTCCTATGAACTGCGCAAGGCGCCTCTTTCTGATGGCGAAGGTAATGATTGTTGTTTTATGGGGAAGCACAGATAGGCAACCATCTTCTGATCGGAAGAGAAACCGGAAGTCCGACCTTTAGAGGAATGAGGGTATCGGCAAAAGAAAGCGAAGGTCTATGAAGGACGTAGAAATGAAAGATTCCCTAGGCCTCGTAAACATGTTGCTATTGTAGTCAGAGAAGAGAGTTGAGATAAGGTGACGGAAAGTGAAAATCCTGACAAGTAGAAACAATGCCAGAGTGTGCTAGGGGCCCATGGTCGCAAACTCATGTTCCCAACATATTACATTAATTAGTAGCTAATCTAAATTACTGTTAGTTCTAGAATAATAAGTCATATTTCGATGAAGATACAGGACTGCCTAGTCAAGACGGAAAAGTGAGCTCCTTTCATTTGGAAGATTACCCGTTAGGAAGTCGAAAATGTTAGGAACGAGATTTCTACTTCTATAGAGCCACATGACCTTGTAACACAGTCTACAGCAGAAATTATTGCCAGGTTAATTCTTAGGGGGCAAAGAGCTAACCACACTATCTCAATTACTGCCGCCGTAACCGATTTAACTTCCAGTCCTCCAAGGCATTTATCGTTGGCTTGGAGATAACATGGTCAAAACAACCTTCTTCTTCTTCATGCCATCTTCCAGTTTATTAGGGTCGGTGCTAGATCTAGATTAAGTCTAATTTTACGACTGGATGCTGTTCCTGACGACAACCCTATGTGGAGGGTTGTATGCACTATTGCGTGTTCCTCTGGTGGTTAGTAGCGTGTTTTGTGTATACTAAGAGAAGTGTTATAAAATGAACACAAACACCCAGTCCCCGAGCTAGGAGAATTAATTCTACTCAGTTAAGATCCTCGGCCTGGCCGGCAGTAAACCGTACAGTCCTTTAAACAGAAGACTAGCATGCTGACTATACAGATAATCCAGATAGTTGCAGATTCACACGATTGCTCAAGAAAATATTAATTTATTGTCGGGATTTAATAATTGACTTGTTAATTTTTTTACGACTGAATATTTTTGACGGTTTTGGAGACGCCGAGGTCCCGCAGGAATTATTTTACGTGCCAGTAAATCTACCTTCACGGGGATAACGTATTTAAGCACCTTTAAATACCACCGGATTGGGCCAGGATCGAACCTGCCAAGTTGGGATCAGAAGGCCAGCACCTCAATCGTCTGAGCCACTCAGCCCGGCTGTTGGGATGTGATCCAACAACCTTCATTTTAGGTACACATCTAAACAGTTACAGTAGGTAACTAGCAATAAATGCCCTCCTTTTTAAAATTATAAGACTGGGTGAAAATAGTTTAGAAGGACTATAAAGTAAGCTGTCTGAATAATAATGCAAATGATACACATGAATTCTTTTATGTAAGATATAGCCTCTTTACAGACCTGAGCTGATGTTTTTAGAAAGTCTTCCCTCGCTTTCATTGTGAAGGAAAATAGCCATTAAGTCCAAGGTCGGTGCTTTGTCGTAATGTTTATGTCGCAATTATTAAGATTTCGTTTTCATCTCAGCGTCTATATAAACGAAGAGAGAGCTCAAAATCCTTATACAGTCTTCCCCCATCCTCGGTCTTTCTTATGCAGAGTTATGTTCCTAAAATTTAATCTCGGTCCCATCCTATCTTCATCCAACTCATCTACGGAGACGCAAAAAGAATGTTCAATAATAAGATGGAAGGAAGGTTGGGAGGGAGGGGCGACGGTAGACGAGATGTCTTTTCTCTTCATTTTATTATATTTTTTCCTCCCCCTTGTAGAAAATGAAAAGAATGAAATTCGAACTGCTTTAAAAATCAGTTTGTTTTGACAGAAAGTTACTCATGTAGATTCCTGGAAATGAGGCTTGTAATGGAATTATCCCCCGGCCTACACAGTGTTCCGAAAGCTTCGAACAGTTCGTGATCTTTTCCTGTTCTTACGAAGGTGAGGCAGATTGAGTAATAGCAAGAAAAACAGACCATCATTAATGTGGCTCATTCAAGGTATATTGCAAAGAGTATAGAGTTATAGAAACATTTTATTTACACAGAGCAAAAGCAGCGAGATAATTAGTACCTTCTGATATCAATCATTATAGGAGAAAGAATTCGAACCCAGAGAACCATGATTAATTACTACGAAGGGTCGGTGTGGGTGGCTTAGATGGTATGGGCCTACAATAGTGGGTTCTGACATGACTCTGTCCGGTGTGTTTGAAGGTGTTCAAATACAAAGCCTCGTGTCGATAAATTTACCGCCACGTAAATGAACTCCTGCGCGATAGGATTTCCAGCACAGTGGCTGTCTAAAAACAATAAAAGTTAGTAGGACATAATAATAATAATAATAATAATAATAATAATAATAATAATAATAATAATAATAATAATAATAATAATAATACAAACGTAAGCTTTTAGTTTCACGTAATAGGATATCGTGATCATAGTCACGGAACCTCTAATTTTACATGGAATTCTAACCAGACAGATGTGAATTTAATTTCAGAACTTCTTCGTGGATTGGCCGGGATTCTATCCGTGGTCATTTGGTGAGAATCCAGTAATAATGTAACTCGCTTATCATGCATTAATAATAACAATACTAATATTTCCTCTCCGCCTCTGTGGTGTAGTGGTTAGCGTGATTAGCTACCACCCTCGGAGGCCCGGGTTCGTTTCCCGGCTCTGCCACGAAATTTGAAAAGGTAGTAAAAGGGCTGGAACGGGGTCCACTCAGCCTCAGAAGGTCAAATGAGTAGAGGTGGGTTCGGTTCCCACCTTAGCCATCCTCGAAGTAGTTTTCCATGGATTCCCAGTTCTCCTCCAGGCAAATGCCGGGATGGTACCTAAATTAAGACCACAGCCGCTTCCTTCACTCTTCCATGCCTGTCCCTTCCAATATTCCCATACCTCCACAAGGCCCCTGTCAAGCATAGCAGGTGAGGCTGCCTGGGCGAGGTACTGGTCCTCCTTCCCAGATGTATCCTCCGACCCAAAGTCTCACGCTCCAGGACATTGCCCTTGAGGCGGTAGAGTTGGGATCCCTCGCTGAGTAAACAGATTACGAAAGAATAAGTTCAATCCCGGCTAGCCGGCCTGAGTGGCTCAGAAGATTGAGGTGCTGGTCCTATTGCCCTAACTTGGCGGGATTGATCCTGGCTCAGGTGGTATTTGAAAGTATTCCAATTCGTCAGTCTCATGTCGGTAGATTAGCTGGGACGTAAAAGAACTCCTGCGGGACTAAATTTTGGCACCTTGGCGTGTCCGAAAAACGTAAAATGTAGTTAGTAGGACGCAAAACCAATAACATTATTATTATTATTATTATTATTATTATTATTATTATTATTATTATTATTATTAAAACAAATCGATCCCTGCTCATCCCGGAGGCCTGCAGATTACGAGGTGTCATGTGGTCAGACAGACGAATCCTTTTGGACCATTATTCTTGGGTTTCCGTCTCCATAAGACCTGTCTGTATTGGTGTGACGTACAGCTAACTTAAAAACTAATAAATTTATTCTTGGCTTTCCAAATCGGGGCTACTATCTCATCGTCAGACAGCTCCTTGATTGTAATCACGTAGGCTGAGTGGACTTACTGTAGCACCAGCCTTCAGATCCAGGTAAAAATCCCTGACCTGGCTGAGAAGCGAACCAGGAGCTTCCGGGTAACAGGCAGACTCGATACTCCTACTCCACGGGGTCAGCTAATAATAATAATAATAATAATAATAATAATAATAATAATATATGGAAATGGCTTTCAGACTATGTCATGGAATTTACAAATCTAAGTCCATATCCATCCAAGCAAGATTAAAAGATTACTGTACGGTGGTCTATATGTGGCAGAAACCTTGACGAGAATAACGGACCCGGTCACTGAAAGAAGGGAAAGAAGATTCCTTAGGAAAATTTAGGTCCAGAGAAGTTGATAGATTCACAACCAACGTTCCGATTAATACCGAATCGAGTAATTTATGAAAAAGTTCAGGAAAAGAAGAATATCATTTTACGGGCACATCAAGAGGAGGAACTGGGCGACTTAGCCGCGCGGTTAGGAGCGCGCAGCTGTGTGCTCGTATCCGGGAGATAGTGGGTTCGAATCCACTGACGGCAGCCCTGAAGATGGTTTTCAGTGGTTTCCCATTTTTCACACCAGACATATGCTGGAGCTGTACCTTAATGAAGGCCACAGCCGCTTTCTTCCCATACCTAGGCCTTTCCTCTCCCATCGTCGCCAAAAGACGTATTTGTGTCGATACGACGTAAAGCAAATAGCAACAGGATGAATCCAAAGAGACAGGCACACATTATACTTAAGCCTATTAGAAAATTGGAAGACACCACCTTTATGGCTTAATGAAATTCACAAGAACTTGGTAGAAGTGGAGGTAGGAGGTATATATACAGGAAGAAAATTGCAATAATGAGGCATACACCGAAGAAACACTTCAAGTCTCGGTTGAAGAGCGATAAAGGAGAAGTCAAAGACTTAAGAACATCTGGAAGGAGTGCAAAGAAAGAGGAATAATTTTTAGAGATAAAAGGGATGGTGGATTGTGTAAACATAGTCCATAGGTGACCGTAACGAATAAATAAATACAAAAAATAAAATAAATAATAATACCGTTATTTGTCTAATTTACTTTCAATTGCTAGTGAAGTTAAGAAATGCCACCGTCTCAGTAATTTGTCGTGCTGGAGTTCTTTAATATTCCGGAAGTCAACAACACGTAGTTGTCGCATTTAGAATGGTAACAGAACACGTCAATGATATAGTCACACACGCACGCACGCACACACACACACATATGTATAAATATAATCTCTTAGGAAAGAAATTTTTGGAGAATAAAATGTTCCGTTGTTAATTCGCAAATCGATGTCAACAATTATAACGTCATTTTTAATTATTCCTATATTATGATACCCATGCTCCTGGCATTATTCCTAAAATAATGTGTTGTGTGAGTTATGACGTTTATGTGGTGTGCTTATGTGGGAGTATATTTCCCACCCACTTCGAACGCTGAGTTAGCGTCTCGGCTGGAATTGACGCAGTGCGATGTGCCAATGAAGACGGATGAGCAGAGCCATCTCGACGTCACGATTTATGTTGGCGCACCTGGCGCTGGTTCAGCACAATATGCCATTGAGAACTGCTTTCCGCGTTGCCAAACACGTCTGATCATCCTCTGCCTCCGCCTACGACGACTGGTGGCAGTTAACTAGGGCGATAATTTAAGTAGCTCACTTTTGGTAGTACTGAAGCTCCAATACTGTAACAGCATATCGCCAAGGAATGGCACTGATGACATTTGTACGGTGATAGTAAAAGCAAGTGCATTGCCGTTCATACATACATACATACATACATACATACATACATACATATTAGGCCTAATTACAGATATTTATGCCTGTAGGCGTTCAGTCTGCAAGCTTCTGTGAATCTACTAAATCCTTCACAAATGGCTGTTTGTAAAAATCCATGTAGCCTCATTTTATTCCATACGTTTTATCTTTAAATTGTCCAGCTCCATGGCTAAATGGTTTAGTGTGCTTGGCCTTTGGCCTAGGGGGTCCCGTGTTCGGGGATTTTAATCTTCATTGCTTAATACCAATGGCTCGGGGGCTGGGTGTGTGTATCGTCTTCATTAGAATTCATCACAGGTGGGACCTCATCCTCATAGACGCACAGGTCACTTATACAGCGACAACTCGAAAACCTGCCCCACGTCTCTTCGAAGGCCACATGCCATTTAAATAATTAAAAGATAATAAATAACGTTAATTGTTTTTCGTCCCACTAACTACTCTTTTAAAGTTTTCGGAGGGGCTGAGGTGCCGGAATTTAGTCCGACAGGAGTTTTTTTACGTGCCAGTAAATATACCGACACGAGGCTGACATATTTGAGCACCTTTAAATACCACCGGACTGAGCCAGGATCGAACCTGCCAAGTTGGGGTCAGAAGGCCAGCGCCTTAACCGTCTGAGCCACTCAGCCCGGCAAATCATTAAAAGCTGTGTTTAATCATCGTCACTATGGTCTCCCTCTATTTCTCTTACCGTCCATGACTGAGTCCATTATTCTCCTACGTAACTTATCCTCCCCTATTCGTCTTCAATGACCCCACCACGGGAGCCGATTTATGCGTGCAGCTTCAACGATGGAGTTCATTGCTAACTTAGCCTTTATCTCCTAATTCCGAGTATCTTCCTGCCATTGTTCTCGTGTATGTGTACCGAACATCATTCTCGTTACTTCCATGCCTGTTATTTCTAACTTATGAAGAAGATATCCTGAGTCCATCCAGTTTTCACTCCCATACACCGCAGTTGGCTTTAAAATACACCGGTGTAAAGATAATACCACTCATATACTAAAAGCGGCTTTGGTGCAAATTTCTTATAAATTTAGATGCATTTAGATTATTTTATAATAATAAATTAATATCTTCTTCTTCTTATTATTATTATTATTATACAAACAAGCCCCATGGTGCTATAATACTGATGGGCCTTTCTCAACCAAAAGGCCTGCCGATTACGAAGTGTCACGTGATCGGTGCGACGAATGCTATTGGGCGTTATTCTTGGCTTTCTAGACCCAGGCAGTAAACTCATTGTCAGATAGCTTGTCAATTGCTCTCACGTATAGCAGGTTGAGTGGACCCAGAACCTGCCCTCAGGTAAAAGTGAACATCCCTGACCTGGCCGGGAATCTATCCCCCGAACGCTCCGATAAGAGACAAGCTCGCTGCCCCTAGACTGCGTGGCCATAAGTTCTTCTTCTTCTTCTTCTTCTTATCCTCCATCTTCTTGTATGGATTATAAGCAACAAGTGCGTCACTGGCACAGGGAATATGTGCAAAGGTACATATATTAATGTCCAGCTTAGACAACCAAGTCCAAAGCACATTGTATACTTCCAGCTTATCTTAAACCGGCCTCAGTGGACAGTCCTTGACTATGAAATGAAATGTCGTATGGCTTTTAGTGCCGGGATATCCCAGGACGGGTTCGGCTCGCCAGGTGCAGGTCTTTCTATTTGACTCCCGTAGGCGACCTGCGCGTCGTGATGAGGATGAAATGATGATGATGACAACACATACACCCAGCCCCCGTGCCACTGGAATTAACCAATTAAGGTTAAAATCCCCGACCCGGCCAGGAATCGAACCCGGGACCCTCTGAACCGAAGGCCAGTACGCTGACCGTTCAGCCAACGAGTTCTTGACTATGTTGAGCGTATACAATTGTTTGTACATCTGCTCCTTTGTAACAGCAGGCATAGCCTTAAATACGCATTTCTTCATAATTAATTTCTTGTTAGATATTGACAGAATAATTAATTATATACAATAGTATCCATACGCTCATTTATATGACCAGTATCAGAGAGTAACGGCAAAACACTAGTCTGTTCTTTACTGACCAGCAACAAACTCCGACGAGGCAGCTACAAAATATCGAACACTTCTTTTTCTTATGAGCGACCACCTCAAAAAATGCTAACTTAGACGCTGTAATACAGTATCGGGTCAGATGCGACGTTTGGTCGTGGTTTGGGTCGCGTAGCTGTCAGCTTTCATTCGGGAGATGGGTTCGAACCCCATTGTCGGCAGCCTTGAAGATGTTTTCCCGTGATTTCCGATTTCCACATCAGCAAATGCTGAAGCTGTACGGTAATTAAGGCCACGGTCGGTTTCTTCCCACTCACAGCCCTTTCCTATCCCATCGTCGCCATAAGATCTATCTGTGTCGATGCAAATTAAGGCAAATTGAAAAAAGACGTTTGGTCATCTTTCTGAACTAGTATTCGACAATCGTAACCATGATGTACAGACGGGGCTATATAGGGTGTAACAAAAGTATGGAGTAAAAATTTCAAGAATAGATTATTCATAGGCCTACGTAGGAAAGAAGAGCGAGTCTTATCAATATGGGCTCGGAAATGCTTACTTTTTGAGTTAACAGTTTGTCTATTATGAACGTAGTTTCTACTAAACGATTATTGGCTGGAGCTGAATCCCAGATACTGATGTGTTTTTCATATCTACAGTATCTTGGCTGAACGATCGACGCCACATCAGCCCTCTGGGAATGAATTGTGAAGGTTATAAGACAGTGAGGCATGTCGGAAGTAGTTTAGAAGGCAAAATGGTGACGAACCGAGGCCTCTATTCCGACCACGAACCTACTACGCTGGCGTAGCAGGGGGAGAGGTGATACTCCCACGTTGTGCGTCCCAGGTGGCGGTAGGGGTTCCTAACTGGCTTGCCGACGGACTTGTGGGAAATCAAATACCTCTCGCGGACCAAACACACAACCCCCTGTGGGTGGGGGACACAGACGAAGAATATACCCACGGTATCCCCTGCCTGTCGTAATAGGTGACTAAAAGGGGCGACCAAGGGATGATAAAAATTATAACCATGCTCCTACTTGTAATTAGTACCACCACGCAGGGAACACCATGGGTCACTTTTACTTGCGCGTAGTACCACTATGTTAGGTACACAATAGGTTTGTGATCAGTAGCGACAGTGAGTGCTCAGGATGCATTTTACAGTAACTGTGATTCGTATCACTATATGAGCGACACCATGATTCTGCCTTGCCTATGATTAGTACCCACTATATGAGGAACACCACGGGATAGTGCGAGTTCCTGTGGTTAGTCCACTTATGTGAAGAACACCATAGGTTTGCGTTGCCTGTAAATAGCGACGCAATGGGCGAACCACCATAGGTCTATGTTACATGCGCGTATTTCATTACCTGTGCGTAGTACCATAATGTGTGGAATACCGCGAGTATACGCTACTTTTGATTAGTACCGCAACATGGCAAATACCATGGTTCTACTTTCCTAGCGATAAGTACCATTATGAGGGGCCGATGACCTGGACTTTGGACCCGTTTCGACTAAAAGCATCATCAATTCAGTATTGTGTTTTAGAAGCAGTCCTTTGGTCAGTAATACTATTGTTTAACGCTAGTTTCTGGGAATGTGGGGCATTGCGGGTCAGATCCACTGATTGTTTTAACTTTATATCCATCCATTCATTCTTCATCGTCACGTTCTAAATTCTGGTCAATGGAGGATTATGGATCTTTAATCATTCTTACGTCTCATTTCGTGCCATTAGGGGCCGATGACCTTGATGTTAGGCAGCTTTAAAAAACAATCATCATCATCATCATCAACCTCTATTCAGACACAGTGTATGCTTGTAGAATATTGGATTTAAAGAGTGAGAACTAAATACGTCATAATTCCAGAAAACATACATATTTGAATACACTACAGTAAGACTATACTTCAAAGTTAAATACGTACTCAGAAACTAGGCAGTTCCGGCCAAAAGTTTTTATAACCTACTTTTAATCTACTTAGGAGGTCTGGTAAAAAGTAGTGGACCGAGCTCGATAGCCGTAGTCGTTTAAGTGCGGCCAGTAGCCAGTATTCGGGAGATAGTGGGTTCGAACCCCACTGTCGGCAATGGTTTCCCATTTTCACACCAGGAAAATGCTGGGGCTGTACCTTAATTAAGGCCACGGCCGCTCCCTTCCCAGTCCTAGCCCTTTCCTGTCCCATCGTCACCATAAGACCTATCTGTGTCAGTGCGACGTAAAGCCAATAGCAAAAAAAAAAAGTAGTGGTACCGTATGCATATAGGCCTACAGGGTGGTCAGAAACATCATAAGCCGGGTATATTAGCGTTAGTGTGTTGGTCATACTGATAAATAACTTGCAAGAAATAATTCGATATCTCGTGCCGTTTCATTTTATCAGCCAATGAATTTAGTTAATCAGATCGCTTCAAGGGGAATTCAAATGGGATTTGCGAGGCTGTGCTGCCAAATCAGCACATGGCGTGAGACCAGCTTGACAGCACCAGTGGAAGAAAGAAACTTCGCCACGGGAGGGAGCTGAAAGGATCGCACCATAACAAAATAATACGCTACGGTGACACCGGTTCAAACCCACAGTGAGTTTGATACTGATTTCCCGGTAGCGCTCCTATGCCACGTGCATACTTAGCAACACCGCCCCGCAAAAACCTTCTGAATTCGCCCGCGAAGCGGTCTGTTTGGCTAACTTCAGCAGCTGATAAAATAGCAACGGGCTAGATATCGAATTATTTTTGTCAAATTATTTAATCAGTATGACCAACCCTCTAACGCTCATACCCTCTGTGGGTGGAGGGCGCAGACGTATAATACACCCACGGTATCCCATGCCTGTCGTAAGAGGTGACTAAAAAGGGCGACCGAGGGATGATGACATTAGAACCATAAGAATAGTTGTGCTTAGTACCATTAAGTACCTTGCAAGGAAAGCCATAGATCTACGTTACATAGGAGCTGTACCATTATACGAGAAACACTACGGGTCTGGGCGTTGTTTGTGATAATGATCATCGTGTGTATTCCACCGGTCAGTTCCCCTGTGTTCAGAATGGGTCTGCGTTACCTATGAGTAGCACCACTGTATAAGAAACACCATGGGTCTACGTTGCTTGTGAATAGTGCCACTAAGTGAGAAACACCACGGGTTTGGCTGGCGCCCGTGATTAGTAACACTATGTGGGTGAAACCATGATTATGCGTTGCCAGAGAGAAGTAGTAGTACCATTATGTGATGAACACCATGGGTTTGTGTTGCCTGTGAGTGTTGCCATAATGTGTGATACACCGTGGGTCTACATCGCCTGAGATTAGTACCACTATGTAAGCAACACCATGGCCTGAGATTAGTTCAACTAAATGAGGAACACCTCGGTAATACCGGTGCCCGTCATTAGTCCCACTATGTGAGAAACACCATGGGCCATCGTTGTTTGTGAATAATATCTTTATGTGCGAAATACCATGGGTTTGTGTTACCTGTGAGTGGTACCGTTGTGTGTGGCATACCATGGGTCTACATGGCCTGTGATTAGTACCACCATAGCTGCCTCTGTGGATCCGTGGTAGAGTGCCGGCCTTCGAATCCCAAGATAGCGGGTTCAAACCCGGCAGAGGTAGTAGGATTTTTTAAGGGCGGAAAAAGCCCATTCCATACTCCATGTCGTACGATGTCGGCATGTAAAAGATCTCTGGTGATACATTTGGTATTTACCCGACAAAATTAATTAAATCTCAGCCATAGACGCCCAAAAGAGATCCGGTTTACTCTATCTGCCATCTAGCGGACCTAGAGTAAAACGGAACGTCGAAATTGATGAGCATACAGCCAGATGGCGTCAAATCGAAACGTCTGCACACGGCAGCTGAAGCCATACGATTATTATTATTAGTACCACCATGAAAGAAACACCATGAGACTAAGTCACCTGTAATTGGTACCACTGTAGGAGGAAGAGCTTGATGGTGTTATGCCAGTGATTAGTGCCGTTATGAGGGGCCACTGACCTGGACTTTGAAGCCCTTTATATAATGAGTATCATACCAGTAATTAAGGCATTATCCACTGTTTGTTTTGTTTCACGATCATTTTTCCAATATCACTCGTTTTTGATTCTAGTCAGTGGATATATTTTGAAGATTTAATTTTCATTTCTTTCACCTCGTACCATTAAATGCCGATGTCCTAGCTTTTAGGACCCTTTAAATAACAACAAGAACGATAATATTACATTTTTACTATCTGCTTTACGTCGCACCGACTCAGGTGTGATGGCGACGATGGGGTAGGAGAGGCCTAGGAATGGGAAGGAAGCAGCCGTGACCTTAATTAAGGTACAGGCCCAGCAATTGCCTGGTGTTAAAATGGGAAACCACGCAAAGCCATCTTTAGGGCTGCCGACGTAGGATTCCAACTCACTATTTCCCGGATGCAAGCTCATAGTTGCGCGCCCCTAACCGCATGGCCAATTGGCCCGGTATAAGAAGAAGAAGAAGAAGAAGAAGAATATGCTAATAATCATCATCAACACCACCACCATCATCATCTAACGCTCATATACCAGGTTCATGGTGTTTCCGACCAGCCTGTATACTTTTAAGAGTAAATCACTGTCTGTTTTACGACCTAATTTGATTCAGGATCCCCGGTTAGTACATACACACACACATATATACACAATTACATTCAACCATGAATGACCACACTCCACTAACTAGCTTCTATTTACAAGACTCTCTCTCTCAGTGGGTAGAATCCTTCACAAGCCTTGCTTCATGTTGCTCCGCACGTTCAAACCTTCCAGCAGCAGCTGCATGCAGACAGATACGAACACACAGTCAGTTAACAGTCAAGGCACACGCAGACTGTTCCCTGGTTTTACTCCAGATGAGTCCGGTAACTCACACAGCTAACACAGTCAATTCATGCGACTGCTTCACACAGTGAACTACTCAGCACCGACAAATAAACAGCGACCACGTAACAAAAATAACAACAACAATAATGCAACATTGCTAATGAACACTACTCTGCTCTTCACAACAATGACAATAATTAACACTGCTCCAGCTGTACTTACACCAACTGTCCCACACACAGACTCTACGACGTGGGTACACAGTTCAAGGTAGCACACACAGTACTCCACTCAGTACTCCAAGGCAGTACTCCACTCCAACACGACGATAACCTGACACTGATCCCGGTAAAAATGAAGATACTCTGACAATGATCCCGGTTGGACATCCACCACACCAACACAGCCATCACTACTGCCGTCCCACTCCAACTACGCACTGAATGTTGGTAGCTAGCCTCTCTTTCATATCCTGATGAAGGACTGCTAGAATCTTCGGAGCTCGGTCGGAATGGGAACATCACCGTTTCGTGTTCCAGTAGGTGCACAACAAACAAGATGATAGAAACCATAGAATTCGAGGCTGCGGCATGTCCTCGGACCGGCTGGAAAGTCCCCGGTCTGGTTTATTCATCCCTTCCAAGAAATACCGAAGGTGCTACGGCAAGGTTGGCAAAATCATTTATTGTAAAATCACCCTATCTCTACAGACCTATAATATAATTTCCTGCAAGATGCTGCACCATTGATGTGTGGAAGATACATGATATCTATACCTGTTGTGCCTTTTTTTGATTCCCGCGACGGTGCACCGTGCCGCTTGAAATATGGCGTCTCGTGTATTCAAACACTTCACTCGGACTGGTTCCTTTAGTTAGGGGAGCAGATCGATGTAACAGAGACCCTCGTCCGGTGAATAGGGAGGATGCTCCAGGATCTTCGGTCTCAACCGAGCCAACAATACCCTCACAGGAGGAATATTATAATAGCGGACATTGACAATGTGAGGATGCGTTTGGAAATGAGCCCATTTCCTGCGTAGTGTAGGGTGAAGATGATGTTCCAAAAACCTTCCACGCGCCAATTCCATTTCTATACATGCTCCTTGTTCCACCCTCGAAAACATCACTTTAGGGCGACGCGGTTTGACAACATACAGTATATCGATGTTCTCACACTCGTTCATCTGGAGGACTTGCACAGCACAACTACGTGAGGTGCGTACCTCCACCTCGCATCTACATGTGCTGCCAGCAGTAGCGCCCTCAATTGTTCGTACGCAAAGTGACGGCAGTGTTGCCACTACTTTTTCCAGCACAGCTATAAGGAATACACTTATAAATTATTTTCCAGTGTATTTGTTACACTTTGTATGTTTACAGTGACAGTGCTAACGGATCTTAAACTTGAGAAGACCATTAAAATGGCAAGGCTGTTGAACAAACATGAACATGGTGAATATCACGTGCCCAATACCTCGAGCATTTAGGCAAATGATCTTCTAAGCCCAAGCTGGCGGATTCGATGCCATCTCAGTCTGGTGGTATTTGAAGGTGCTTAGATATGCCAGCCTTGTATCGATAGAACATAATACATGCATCTCGGTGTTAAAAAAACACAAAAGTAGTTAGTAGAACGTAAAATCAATATAACCATCATTATAGTGATTATTATCAAAACTTAAGGAAATGTAATTCAACAAAATGTGAACATAGACTGCAAAGAGGATAAAAATATGTACGTACCACGTTTAAAAAACCTGTGTTCTATTTTGAAGACTACTTAATCGTGATTTTATACCTAGGTAATAACAAGAAGTTCTCATTTAGTGTGTCACACAGTTGTAGCAACTCAGTGGTTTTGATGGTATTTTTCCAAAACTGCAGCAATCTCTAATTCAATTGATCATCAGTGTAAAATCAAATTAACGTCTAACCAACTGCTTTTTCTGTTTTCGGAGACGCCGAAGTGTTGGCATTCTCTTACGTGACAGTAAATATGCCATCAGTAGATATACCGTCACGAGACTTGCGTATTTGAAATCCCCTTCATATAGCACTGCACTAAGTCAGAATGAAACTTAGGCTCAGAAGACTAGAGCTCTACCGTCTAAGACATTCATCCTATATGATGTCTACCCATATTTTCATATTTGTGAACTGATAATAAAGTGTAAAATATTTTTGGTTGAATGGGATGTTAAAGGTCATAGTATCCCTGAGGGTTTTGTTGTACTTCCGACGAAAGTGTAGTGTTACGAATAATTGCCTACCCCTGCCACTTATGCAGACCTCCGTACAGGTAAGAAATGCGATGTTAAATACCATGGATGTTTGTCCAAATGTGTACTCTACTGAGAAGTAACGAATTGGTATCTAAATACCTTCACCTTCTTAGTAATAATTATTTAGGGTAACATGAAATTACATCGCTATTACAAGTGGGTAAGAGGAATATATTCCAAATGTTTTCTTCCCGAATAATATGTTGCTAGCACTATATAGCCCACAATCCTCCTTCGACTTTTATGCATGGAATGCAAGGTCATAATATGATTACTTGAAAACTCTTTTTCTTTCTGCATCGTTTCTGTTCTGTCACTAGCTCTTAAGCCGTGTATCCAGATGGCCACTAAACCATTCCTCAGTCTGAAATAAAACCATTAATAATAGCAAATTGTTGGCACTGAACTCCATCTTCACTAACTGGAGACGTCGTTAACATGAATGAATCTATAACTTTAAGTGATATCCTCACACATTCATAAATACTCCCATATGACATGGGCTTCAGAATCTCCCCATCAGAGCATTCCACAAAAGTTGATAACAGATGCATCATTTAAGTTATTTTCCTCTCTTATTTTTTCTTGTTTGCGTGTTTCGTCTGCCTGGCGTTCGTATGTCAACACTCTGTTTAGTCGCCTTATTATTAATGTTGCAACTACGCGGAGAAAGAGTAGAGTGGAGGACAGGAAAGAGACGGGAACAAAATGAAAAAAAAAACAAACAAAAAACAAGTTAGCTAAAATGCGGAGTACTGATTGTGTTGAGATGTGGAATAGCAGCCAAGATGAACGCGACGAACATTTTTCATTTCAAAATGTGGTGGAAAAGTTGTATAGTGGAATAATGGAAGAAGGGAAGGGTTTGTTTGTGTTTTCACTGGGGAAAAATGAAAAAAAACCGTCTAGGGATAAAAGAAGAATAAAAGAAGTAAGATTGTAAATGTCTCGGTTAGAAATAATAGGAAATAGAAAAGGCAAGGCAAACCGGCATTTTACTTTGTGAACAAAAGTGATTTTTATTTCATTTACGAGATTAAGGCTACCTCCTTCTGGGAATCACTGGTAGTGTCTGTTTCCAGATCCGAATATTTGCGGGTTCAAACTCGACAGATATTTGTAAGGTGGGAAAAAATCCTGTCGAATCTCCATACCTTACGATGTCCGCATATAAAACATTTCTGTTGACAGACTTGATTTTTACCCGACAAAATAATTAAAATTCAGCTATAGATCACTCACCATAATTCCCGTTTACTCTGTCATCTGGTAGAGTAAAACGGAAAATTGAATTCGACGTGCAGGCAGATAGTAGTTGCATATAGTAGTTGAGATCATTAAATTCTTCCACCACTTTTTCCAGTCCTTGCTTGGATTCCAGGAGTGAACTAGGTCGTACACATGGACTTGACCCTGTTTTACTTACGGATGCCATTCCTGACTGCAACCCGGTGTGGTGGTTGATAGAGTGGTCCTTTGAGTGCAAATGAAGGGGGAGTGTTTTGGAACAAACCCCCTTTACCAAACACTCTGTCCACGAGTCAGAGGAATTAACCAGAAGCGATTAAAAACTCTAACCCGACCGGGAATCGCATCGAGGACCCTGTGAACCGAAGGCCTCAACGATGACCATTCAGCGAAGGAGCCGGGCACGATTATTATTATTATTATTATTATTATTATTATTATTATTATTATTATTATTATTGTTGAAATATTGAAAAATTTAAAAAAAACGAAATTTTCACTTACAGAGGTGCATATGGTCCTGAGGTTCACTCAGCCTACACCAAATTGCGTGCCAGGTTAATTCCTTGGAGAAAAATGGCCTGGCGTACAGCTAACCGTTCTGCACCAACAAGTGCCGAGGTTTCGGATAGTGGAAGTATTTACCTTCCGCTTCTCCAAGAGTCTTCATGGCCTGTACGGAGATAACTTTGCTTTTATTATTATTATTATTATTATTATTATTATTATTATTAAAATGGAGATATTTGGTGAAATGGCTTCGCGGTATAGGCCATTAAATGAAAGTCTGGATTTGAGTGATGTTTAGTTCGAAATTCATCTTCCACAAACGTGAAGTTGTGTCTCTGTAGTTTTCAACTCCATGAAAGAATAATACTCGTGCTAGCTAATACCTTCACTTCTCTGACTTTGTTACAGCGATGAAAAAAAAAAGGATCTGAGATTATGATCACGATAAATACCTTAGGCTGGCCGTCTCCATATGGGTCATGAAGGTTCTGAGGAAGCGGAAGGTAAAGGTTTCTACTATTCTTAACTAGGGCATGGATGTATTGGCATTCAAAGTATAAACTAGGTAGGTAAAAAGGCACTATAATATCAAGAATAGGCACTTAAATGGGCAGAAAATTGCAAGAAATACATGCTTAGAAAAGAGACTCAAATTTAAGAAATAGCTGTTAAAGGATTAAATAAGTGTAGGTTATTCATACACTTTTGTAACAATGTTATATCTGACTTTTAGTATTCAATCTATTTATACTACTGAAAACGAGAATTTATATTACAGTGAATTATCGTATTTTCCTCGAGATTTTCAGGCGTGACACCTTCCTTATTGCCACACAGAATGTTTTTGTTCCGAGATAATATTATTTATAATTCACAAGAAATAATAGAGCAAAACTTCATTTCAGCAATTTAATGCGGTTCAATAAATATCTTTTTCGGAGTTTCTGAATTTCCCTCTAAAATACTATCAGTCACGGCAGTGGTTTTTCATCATAGATTTCGCTGAAGCACATCTTGCAGTTTGTCATTCACATCATGGCTTGCGCTACTTGGCGCTTAGCTCCTTCAGGATATAATTATTTGTACGTAAAGCGCCACATTTCAAGGGAGTAAATTTTCTTCAAACGTGCAACACGAAAAGTCCATGTTTCTTTCCGGAAAATGAATACTGAGAACACAGTCGATCTAGCTATTCTAGTATGTGGTTGATAGTGATAGAACGATCCTTCCAAAAATGGGATAATTGTGTCATTGTATTCTGAGCTGTGGCAATATTGCTCTCCTGATTTCAGTATTGTAGTTTCAGGGACAAGTGTCCCTAACTTTACCAGGTAAAATAAATAATCATCTACCTGTTTGTCTACTACATGTCCACTGAAAGTGTCTGAGTTTTAATACAGATTTCGTTATTTTGGAATTTGGAATAGATAAAATAAAATAAGACAAAACCCGTCTCCCATAATTTCGGAAATGACAGATCCGAGAGAGGGTATTGTTTATCGCATCTTTTCTTATTTTTGACACATACAGTACACAAAATTTGATTTCCTATAGCATAATTATAAAACACAAGTAAAGTATAAATAGAGAAGTGTCGAGAAAACATCATAAACCAATGTTAACACTTAAATGACTTAGGGATTTAAGAATGGCCTGAAATGAATGTTGGAAATGAAATTGCGTCGTTTAGTGCCAGGAGTGTCCGAGGACAAGTTCAGCTTGCCAGATGCAGGACTTTTGATTTTACTCCCCTAGGCGACCTGCACGTCGTGATGAGGGTTAAATGATTATGGTGACACATACCAACGAATTAACCAATAATGGTTAAAATTCCCGACTCTGCTGGGAATCAATCGCGGAACCCCTGTGACCAAGGTCCAGCACGCTAACCATTTGGCCATGGAGTCGGAAAATATTATAAATATAATGGTAATAAATCGAACTTAAAATAAAAGAAAACGCGACTTCTCGGACATACTATAGATGTCCATTGGTTACCCCGGAAACGTGACCCTTGCCCCCCACCCCCACCCCTCCCCAAGTGAGGGTCGCCACAGTAGTCATCCTAAGACCTTGCACACCACACATGACATCTCTGACTATATTTGTCTGTATTATCAAAACATGCAACTTAAATACAATATGACGGGTCATTATTTATATGCTAGGCCTATACGCATAATCTACATACCTAATAGCTCTAGGTTACCTTAGGCACAAATGCGTCACTAACTAGTTCTTACCTCCACCAATTTATTTCTACGCATTCCTTGAAGAATGTTGAATAATTTAGTAGCAATTCTTCCCGCGTGCGTCCACTCTGTGTTCAATAACTTTACAACGGTGTACAACTGAGTTTCATTATCAAATTTCCTCCTATGCACCTCATCCATAAATTTCTCTCTTATCTCCCTTTCTCTAAACGATCTTTTATAACATGTGTCCATCTCATTTTTAGAACATGATAAACATGTGTTATCATCCCTATTATGTCTATATGCTTTATTTTTGAGTACTCCCTCTTATTATATTATTCCCCTTATTTTTGTTTTATTATGCGCATTTGTCCTCGTTCTCTCAATTACATTACAAAATTCCACTAGTTACCGCTTATTTTTACACTGTGAAGCAATTTGTTGCTTTTCAATATTCTTAACTCTTAGGAGCATTTGATTACAAATTCTAATCAATACCTTTTCCAGTATCCCATTCCTACCGTTTAAAAAATGTCTTTTACCCCATCCGCCATTTATCCTTGGTTCTGATATTTCATTTAGTAACACTTCACCACCTGATCCCAACTTCAGTCTTAACCAATACATAATCATCTTTTTAACAATATCATATTTTAGAACAATATTCTGCTGTATTCATGCTTTATGAAGCATATGGATGTGCTTTTTTTTCTAATATCTCGAAATTTTGATTTTGGCAGTTTATCGCCTTGGGATTTCCAGCCTTCAGTTCATTATAAATGTTATCAATACGTATTAGTAGTAAAGATGAACGAAATGTGCATTATTAATTACAGTAGTATCCAATTATTATGTTTCAAATAATATCGTCGCTGCGCCTGGAAATACCTACCGTTACGTGACAATGTTAAGGGGAGAAATACTGGCCCGCAGCACATGTCACTTCAAACGAAAATCCTTTGATCTAGTTCAAGTATTCTGAAACAGATGACAACATTTTCCTGCTCAGAGTTCTAACGTGAAATATAATCACATAGGCCCAACGACGATATCCTGATGTATCATTTCTTGGGTAAAGCGCCCCGAATTACAAGTGTTTCCCTGATGTCATGATCATTTTGTTCACTAAATGTAGCGAGCTAAATTCGATGTTACACAGTGCAGATACACACCTTTACTCGCGAGCAACCCATAGATATTTCCAGGGCGGCATGCACGGTAATTGGCAATCATGTTCTTTTTTTAGTGATCTGTTTTAAATTGTCGCGTTCGTGTTTTGTATTTTTTGTATCCTCTAAAACGAATCTTTCCAATATAAAACAGTTTGGAACGAAGTCATTATGTGTGTCTGCAAGAGACGTGTGTGTTGTAGCAGAGTCACCTAATGTATCATTGGTAAAACACCTTTAACCTGTCTTGTTCCTGGTTTTACTAACGATATCTACACATGCATATGTAACTCTCGGCGTGGTAGTGGTGGTCTCTACCCGATACGGCTCATGAAGTGACAATCAGGTACGTCGACCACTTGAAATATGGAAACTGTTTTCACACAGCATAGCAGAACGGGAGAGAGAAAGCTGGCTGGAGTGTGGAGTGAGATTGGGAGGAGGGGTGGCCGCTTACTGCATGGGTGGGTAGAGTTAGCCAACCATTTCTGCCGTCGGATTTATTGCTACGAGATGACCGCTGTGGATGTAAAGGAGGGGTGGGGGCAGGGGATTGTCCAGAACCTCGCTATACAGCCATCCACCCCCTCCGCCATCCACACATACGTACAATAATAGCATGAAGCTTCCCTCACCCCATACACACTCATAACACAACGTATATATACAGTCCACCAGCAAGAGAATACAATTTTTTAACAATATCACCTTCTACTACGGGCTATTTTCTAATCTTGGTAAAGTGCTGTCTCTCTATGTCGGAGAGAAACAGAGGGTAAGCGAACAAGAAAGGAAACACAGTAGCAGTGCATTCTATCTCTTTCTATGTCCCCCCACCTCTTTCCTTTTTTTCCCCTCTCCTCATCCTCCACCTACTTGGCACATCAATCTTATTTATGTGGCAACAAAACTCGCGGAATGGCGGCCGGTCAGTCTGTACGCTGTTTGGGCCAAGCGAATGACTACTCCATGTGAGAAGTTTGGGAGGGGTGAATGGGGGGAGGGAGGGAAAAGATGGAAACAATGGCTTTGGAGATGGACGGCGTTGGACAAGACGTTCCTCTCCCTCTCTCTCTCTCTCCCTCTCTCTCTCTCTCTCTCTCTCTCTCTCTAGATTTCACCTGATGGCTCTTACTGCTGCACGATCACTACACACCGATACTGGTATTTTATGGCCACATAGTTTCAGAAAGCCTAAACATTTCTCTGAGATACATTGTGCACCCCTCATGGTTCCGTTCTCGGACCACTATTATTTGTAATTCATATTCATGACCATGGCACGTATTTCTATTAGATAATGCCTCTTAAAAGAGGCATGCACTTACGCCTTAAAATAATTGTCTTAAAACCCTGGAAGTATGAGGCAAACTAAGTAAAATATTGTCCAAATATTTGTTGGAAAACATCTTTATATTGTGACAGTAGAAAACTAAGTACAGGATACCTGTAAGGAAAGAAAATCCAAAATAACCAATCGCAAAAATTACTTGGAATTATGGGCACAGGACATATGAATAATACTCGGAGAACTGTGAAAACAGTTACAATATGACGAATAAAATTCTTGTAGACCATCGTTGTTAAATATAGGCTTGAATAAATGATAAAGTAAAATACTTACTAGTATGACAATTAACATCCGAAAGCTGGAAATGTGTTTACGAAAAAGACAACAGGATAAAACATGGCCAATATCATAGAAATCCGAGTACCATTAACTGCATAACCCTCACATTTCTTCATGCCCTTTTTCCTCGAGTGGCTGGAGATTTGGCAACCTTTCACACACCGAACCTAGATCAATAGTGGTTAGACATTCAGCCAACTAACATCTGGAAAACTGTAGTGATTGATAAGTAGTCAAAAACGGATTATTATTATAATAATTATTATTAATTATTATTAATTATCAATTCATACTTCCTTGTTGTTTCCTCCGCTATTTCCCATATTCATCATTGCACTTTGCTTTGTTCATCTCCCCCCAGACCACTTTTGACCGGGTTTCCTTTCATTCTTAACATTTTCTTTTTTAAAATATTTTCTATAGTTTCTTCTTATTTTATTTTATTTTATTTTATTTTATTTTATTTTATTTTATTTTATTTTATTTTATTTTATTTGTCTCTTATTCTTGATCTCTTGTATCCAGCTCGTTGTTGACCTTTTCCCCCAAAGGTAGCTGAATATCGCATTTGTTAATCTGTTACCATTCGTTCTATAGGTATGTCCAAAAAAACAGCAACTTTTTTTCTTGTTGTTCCTGTTGTATTTTCTATGTTCTGGTGCATTTACTTATTACTTAATTTCCATTGTTCTGTTGTGTCATTGGACCTAAGATTTTCTCATCATTCTTCTGTCTAGTACTTCCAGTTTAGTTTATCTAAACTATAGTTCAAAAGTGGACATTCACTTGCGTAAAGACATTCTTGTTTCACCACTGTATTGCAGTACGTTATTTTAAGATTTTTACATAAGCATTTCTTAGTGATGTCATACGCTCTTCCGTCTTATGCGAACTTTATTCTACAGCAGATGAGATTTTCTAAGCCATTTTTTAATTATTTCTTCCACGCATTTTAATTTGTTTACTTTCTCTATTCGACTAACCTGTGTAGTCAAAATTTTTGGAGCGTTTTTTATGTTTGTAATAAACAGAGCTCCTCAAACCTGTTTCGTTGGCTATTTCTATCAAGATATTCATTTGCGTATTTTCTTCTGTCAGACTCTCTCAATGTACGTATAGCAAAATCGTCCGCAACTGCTAGGCAAATAATTTCAACACCGTTGTTTTTCTTCCCGAAGTTGTTGGCGAAATTTTATGTTATTTTAATTTTAATTCCAAATTCTTACAAATTACTTAAGCATTATTATTATTATTATTATTATTATTATTATTATTATTATAAGAAGACCCGTGCTGTTCAGCAGCATTCGTTATAAATAGGCCTGATAACTCATATTGATATGCCTCTCACCGGGCGAGTTGGCCGTGCGGTTAGGGGCGCGCAGCTGTGAGCTCGCATCCGGGAGATAGCGGGTTCGAATCCCACAGTCGGCAGCCCTGAAGATTGTTTTCCGTGGTTTCCCATCAAATGCTGGGGCTGTACCTTAATTAATTCCACGGCCTCTTCCTTCCAACTCCTAGGCTTTCCTGATCCATCGTCGCAATAAAACCTATCTGTGTCGGTGCGAAGTAAAACAAATAGCAAGAAAAAAGATATGCCTGCCCTTTTCATTGGTTTATGGACATTTAATAAGAAGCGCGTTATGATATGTGGCAATTCTTAGTTAGAATTCATCCATTCTCAGGTCTTCATGCCGTCTGTTTGGTAAAAATCTATATATTCGCTACTTTTTTCATCCTGCAGTTCTTGATGTAAAGCTTAGTACTGTGTCGTAGAAGGTAATGGTATTTTTAATCGCAGTTCTTCTGTATATAACGGTTATCTTGTGAGCTCATATCTTAGTTTCGAAGGAGCGCTTTTATACCAGGCAAAGACCTTTTTTTAAGATGCATGGCCTTCATTCTTTCTAGTGCAGCTAGATTATCCTTCGATAGGTGTTCCGAGATAACGTTTAAAGCGTATGTCATGATGGGGTCTGTTTGTACGTAGACTTTTTTCTCTTAGCAGTATATTAGTTATTAGGAACGCTTTGCCATCTATTGGATATATTTGGAAGATGGGAAAGCTTAGAGAATCAATATAACAGGGAATAGTATTCTTCCGTGATCAGAGGAAGTGTATACTCTCTGGCTTGAGAGGTAGTAATCAAACATGGCTGCATGCAATGACATTACTAAGAATGAAAATCACTTAATATTACAATATTAATGAAGGCATTAGTCGCTTAGCAACCTGTTAAGTATAGAATGTATTGCAGGTTAGGGTAAGCCTTCGCCTGCAATTATTGGAGTGATCATTTAATGATTTTACTTTATGATTACTCAAAGTTGGCTGAACTTTTCAAAGTCTCATGATTCACCGCCAGGTAATTCTGCAGAGAACAAAACAGAAATGAAGCAAATCGGTCCTGTAGAACGGACGTATGGATTTGCCAAAGCTGTTTTAGTAAACTCTTAATATATAGATTACGATTGTTATTACTGGGTATTTTGAGCCTATTCAGGACACGGGGCTCGTCTTGATTCGAGGTTTCTGCTGCTTCTTTCCCCAGAACACTTTCAGTTTCTGTATGTGTTTCAGCTCTCTCTTCTCTGTCCACTTGTTCTAGTGATCCCTGTATTCTTCTTGTTGGTGAGGGACAGTGGGAAGAAGATTTGTGTGGGAAGACACCCTGTAGATTTGTCGGAATTAGTATCGGTCCTGTACGATCTTTAATGGAATTTCGAGTTGCTCTAGGTTCGGTTCCACCGAGGTGATCCACTTGTTATTGGTGGCCTTCCCTCTACCTGCCACGGTGAGGATCCTGTTGGTGAGTTCGCAGGGGTTCATGCGGGTCCAGTGCCCTAGTTGCCTTTCCTCATAGATGTGTTTGTCTTCCTGCTGTTCGCCGAGCTTATTGTTATGCCTGATTCTGTAGGTTCCATCCTCTTCCTTTATGGATCTTACTATCCAGCTCAGGGTATTCCTTCCCTGAGTTATAATTTCCTATGTGGGTCTTTCATATTCATCGAGGGACATTCAGAAGAGAAGAGTACACAGGGTCTTACAACTGAGCTTGAAATTCGTGGTGAGGTACTTGGAGTTGAGAATGACCCTGAAGGAATGGTCGGCTCTCTCCAACTCGGTGGATGTGGTGTCTATCGTCAGGATGTCGCTTTCGCTTGCTGATATCTACTCTTCCTGATAATTGACTGTAGGTACTTTACATACTTGTACTAAGAGTATAGAGGGGGACCCTTTTATGTATGCTTCTTGTATGCTGACCTTAGTTACTGTGCTGTAGAGGCTGTGTAGTTTGTAAGTAGCCTCCTCTATGTTATCAGCAAAGGTTACACAGGGCACAACTAGATTGTCTCGATGCCCTAATAACAAAGAATGTGGGATACCCGGACTACTACTAAATGGTTTTCTTTCCTTCCCTGAAAGGGAAGGTAGGCTCTTAGATATGACTTTGCCCTGAAGATGGTTTTCCGTGGTTTTCCACTTTCACACCAGGCAAATGCTGGGGCTGTACCTTAATTAAGGCCACGGCCGCTTCCTTCCAACTCCTAGGCCTTTCCCATCCTATCGTCGCCATAAGACCTATCTGTGTCGGTGCGACGTAAAGCCCCTAGCAAAAAAAAAAAAAAGATATGACTCTGTCCCTCAGGCCAGGATATGTGCGGTGGTGATGGAGATGTGTGGAGATGGTGAGAGGGTTGGCGGCCGTGGTCTTTACTAAAAACTCTCCTGGCATTCGCCTTAGGGGAGGAGAATAGAAAAACACGGACCAGGACAGCCGACGGTGCGGATCAGATCCTCTCCGTCTCCCGATAGCAGAGGCGTAGAGCCACTGTAGAGCCGTGACCACCCGTACTTTTCTCGGCTGGTCATTCAAAGTGCAGAGCTGTCGGACCACGGATCAGCCGTGGTCACTTGTAGGTTGATGCCTACTCTGCAACCTCAAATGAGGTCAGGAGGTGCTTTACCATGGCAGGCAGTGTGACGGAAAAGCTAACGAAGATTTGAAAGGACGGAGTCATCACTAGAGCCCGGATTTTTATGCATTAATAGGTTAGAATGAAAACTTACTGAAGCGAGTAGCAAGTATAGTCTACCTTCGCAACGACTGTGCTATGGGATTTACATAAATATTAGGGATACGGCTGATCAGAACCCCTATAATTGCTACATTCCTGAAGAGCGGGTAGCCGACACTATCTACTAACCAAATTAGTTTTGTAATCTAACCTGTTACTGTATAAAAATCCGGGCTTTAGTCACCACTAACCGACCGAGTGGCTGCGCGATTTGAGTCACGTCGCTATCAGCTTTTTTGTTTGTTTACAATTTGCTTTGCGTCGCACACAGACAGATATGTCTTATGGTGACGATGGTGTAGCAACGGGCTTGGAGTGCGGAAAGAAGTGACTGTGGCCTTAACTAACTTACAGTCCCAGCATTTGACTGGTGTGAAATTGGAACACCAAGAAAAACTACCTTAAATGCTGCCGACAGTGGGGTTCGAACTTACCATATTCCGAATGCAAACTCACAGTTATATGTCCACAACCGCGTGCCCACTTGCTCGGTAAATTATGCAATTCTAGTCAGAATAGTTGTACATGATGTAGCAATAAGGTAGGCCTACTTCCAGATTTTTAGGACACATTTCTCTTACGTACCAGAAGAAAATGCCACCTCTACAGGAGCAATAATGCGTGTGTGACAAAGCATTTCCTATCCATTGTTTTCCTTAAGAATGGTCATGCCTCCCAGCCACATATGGATGCGCAGTCTCTCCGAACAGTTTTCTTTGTGTTCATTTTCCTATGCTGAAGTGTAAAGGAAAATGAACCTTAAATACGAGGGTCGAGTCATAAGTCATGACAACTACTTTTTTCTCGAGAACAGGAGACAACACGGAAAATCTAAGATATGCATTTGGAAATATAGGGCATAGTGCGTGAAGACCAATTCTGACCAGGAGATTCTCGTAGGAAAGTGACAGAACACAGGCCATTGGGAACCATTGTTTTGTTATGGTATAGACAGCAAATACACAAGACTAAGTACAAAGAACAGGTCTCCACTGGTTACAGATCTTCGAAATAATCAATCACCCAAGGCTTCCACTGTGCATTGCCAGCGGTGGGGCAGGCGCTGAATACCATTCGCTGCTTGTGTATCGCTAACGTGTGACACCTCTCTCCGATATACTGTTATGATGTCCTGTTTGTTAGCAAACCGTTGTCCGCGTAATGGCTTCTTGACTTTGGGGATTAGATCATAGTCACACGGGCTCAGATCAGGCGAATAAGGCGGGTGTGGAAGATCTTCCCATTCCCACCGTTGTAAACGACGCTGAACGATGGCTCCACCCACCTCGTCGCTGTTCTATAGGGCATGGCATGCACACCTAATGCTTCCCGCAGCTCTGCATTTCATTGGCGTGCATTTCCGCCGCGGAGATTTGCCATTTTAATATACGATCGTTGCTCCTGCTTGTTGACTTCCATTTTGTGACGCTCTCACTCACACACTGAACTGGGGGTTATGCTTAGACCCACACTGTTGTTTACATACACCATCTAGTGGCGTTATACGTAAATACATACCGTACGTTTCCAAATGCATATCTGAGATTTTCCGTGTTGTCTGCCTTTTGATAGAAAAAAATAGTAGCCATGACTTATGACTCGACCTATTGTAGGAGTGCCTAAATACGTGATGCAAACATAATTCCTACAGTACGGTAAGGTTAATTTTCTTTTACACATACGCATAGGAAAATGAACGTAACGAAAATTGTTCTCATGGACTGCATATCCATATGTGACTAGGAGCCGTGATCAGCATTAAAGAGAAATAATTGATAGGAAGTGCATTGTCGGATAACCGGTATTGCTCCCGCAGCGACGATATACTGTTTCATGATACCAAACATCGCGTAGGCTGCCATGTATATATTCGCCTAAAATATCCACGAACTTTGAGACAAGCCGATAAATTAATGAAATAAATAACCAAAGAAACTGAAAAGAAGGAATGAAAGGAAAAGAAATGCAAAGAAGATTACACAAATAATAAATAATAAAAAATCAAAATATGGTAGTTGTTGACTAACCAATTCATCTATTAACTACAGTCAAACATCACTCGGTAATATACAGTCATTCAGGAGTTTGCACGTTGTTGTAAGTTATTAAAGAGAACGTTGGCAAATATGTACACAAAACACTACGAACTTTACGGGTAATCCTATACTTAAGCATATATTAAGTACAGAAAACAATGGTCAATTGAGTATCAGTCGGATCCGAACTCACAACCTTCCGAAAATTTCTGCGATTAGTACTATAAAGGTTGTAACAATAATGTGGGCCAATCTTTCACAACATATTGTTCACTCGTAGAAGAAAATATATTAAATGGGCATGGGTCGTAAAGCGCTTTATTTCTATGTTAAAACTCATTTCTACAACACTGAATTGTACATTAATACTGGGAAACACACAGGAACAGAATGTACCAGCATAGCACATCAAACTCTTTCTTATATGGATTGTTCAAAATGCATCAACCCGCCAGGTGTATCCCTGCGACGGTGAGAGCATGCATGTACCAATTCTAACGTTTGAACATTTAAAACATGGTTCTTATATGCAGTCACCTGTCAGCGTTTTTGTTGCATAAATTGTTTTTCACGTTGTTGTCCATAAGTTGTTTATAATGTGATTGCTGAATTCTTTAAAACATATTACTTGCTGGTAGAACACAGGTTAATTGAAGGTTTCTTCATCTGTGCGTTTTTTCAAAGTCTGTAAGTCGTATTACTACTCAGGCAAGATATAATTAGACCCGATGATTTTTCAGAAGATATTTTTAAATTTACGAGTTGCTTTACGTCGCACGGACATAGGTGTGTCTTATGGGGATGAAGTATTAGGAAAGGGCTAGGAATGGGAAGGAATCGTCCGTGGCCTTAATTAAGGTACAGTCTCGGTTGCCTGGTGTTAAAATGGGAAACCACGGAAAACCATCTTCCGAGTTGCCGTCAGTGGCGTTCGAACCCACTATCTTTCGAATGTAAACTCACAGCTTCGCGCTTAACTACACGGCCAACTCGCTCGGTATTTCATAAAATTTATTATACAAAATATTTATAAAGGCTTCCACTTTTCTATTTAATTTTCCATAACGCTAAAACAGGATATACATGCGAAACCTACTTAAAAATAAAACTTCATGTATGGTTTTTATTCTTCTTCTATAATTAAAACTAAGGAGTTTGCGACCCCTTGGAATGCGTGAAAATTATTTTGGCTGTTAAGGTCAAATACCTAGACGTTGCCTATGCAGCTCTGCAATGTATTCGAAGTCGCACCATAATTTTAGACTCTGAAAGATGTTTCAGTAAGTACAATTTAATTGTAGGCGATAGTGGAACTTGAATTACAGAACAAAGTGATAGGTTCTTCAGTATTATTCAACAACGACCTTGAATCATGAACATAACTTAAATTTGCATGTTTTCTTATTATTATAACTTTGATTTTGCATTAGTATAAGTATGTTTTATCTAGGTTATATTTTGGACTGTATCAATTTAAAGTAATAATGTACAATTTTATTGTAATTCATTTTTTCTTTACCATTAGCTCTGTGCAATGCGATTCTAATTTTACATTAAAATTATCAGAATGAACTGAAGTTCTGTGTTTTTCTACAATATGCTATAAAACATTAAATTACAAATGTATAAACCGTACAAGATGGTATGTAAGAATCAAAATTTCTGATTTTAAAACGCTAAAATATCACCACCGCCAACTATAATTCGCCATAATACCGTCGGGGTCGGGAAAGAAAGATAGTTGACCAAGGAAGGTCTGACAGGATAGATGAAAGTGAGGATCCTAGTACAAGGAAGTAGAAGTAATGCCGGGACTCAGTTGGTCACCAATCCCCGCTCCCAAGATAAGAGCCCCTGGGCCCCCTTTTAGTCACTTCTTATGACAGGCAGGGGATTCCGTGGGTGTTATTTTACCGCCCCACCCGTAGGGAGAGATGTGGTGAGGTATTTTATGATAGTGACTGATCCCCAGAGCTCATGTTAGATAATACTATTCAGAGTGTGCACTTGGTGTTGTCTTTCACAGTTATTAGACGCTTCAAGGAACGTACGAAGCAGTTTAAATTACAGGAAGAAAATTTAGCAGTTAATTGGCCAATTCAGTTTTAAGCAGCTGTGGGAATTTTCAAATAATATGTTAGATACACTAATAATAATAATAATAATAATAATAATAATAATAATAATAATAATAATAATAATAATAATAATAATAATAATAATAATAATAATAATAATAATTTCGTGTGGCTATTTCTAACCGAGTGCAGCCCTTGTAAGGTAGACCCTCCGATGAGGGTGGGCGGCATCTGCTTTGTGTAGGTACCTGCGTGTCATTGTGGTGGAGGATAGTGTTATGTGTGGTGTGTGAGTTGCAGGGATGTTGGGGACAGCACAAACACCCAGCCCCCGGGCCATTGGAATTAACCAATGAAAGTTAAAATCCCAGATCCAGCCGGGAATCGAACCCGGGACCCTCTGAACAGAAGGCCAGTACGCTGATCATTCAGCTAACGCGTCGGACCACTAAGAAAATTACTTCATTTAGGCCAGAAGAAATATCTTAACGTATCAGTAGATCATGCTGCATCGTGCCTTGGGTAAAGTAGGCTACCAGAACATGTAATTATGGTAGATGTACCATTTACAATATTAACACACTGAGGATGGAGGATGTCGCTGTTGGTTGTATATGTTTAAATAAATAAGTTATTTAAAAGAAATAGTAGAGAATGAAATGCAGAAGAAATGAACATCTTATGACGGTTTTCTGTTAACGTGACAGTGTGGATATTCAGCGCCTCTATGGGAGACAAACCAACCCACATTCCTGGCTTGGCGAGGTTTAGTGGTTATGGAGAAAGAGGAGACCGGAACTTGCAAACAATGCCGAGTGCTAGCGAAGTTGAAGAGCAGCGGGCAAGCAGTGAGAAAGGGGTAGGCTGTGTCGGAAGATGATTTGTACGGCAGGCAAGCAGGACGGAAGGAAGGAAGGAAGGAAGCAAGCAAGGAAGGAAGGAAGGAAGATGCGCGAGGAGGGGTGCGCAGAACAGTGACCACCATGTCCAGCAGTCCGCGAGCCCTCGGGGATATTGACGTAGAGGAACCTCCGTCCCTTGCCTCCCCCCACCCGCGGTCGAACCCGTCCATCTTCCGGAATTTATATGATGTTCAAATGCGCGTGTGTATGAGGGTGGCTGAAGGGCGAGCAGGGGGTCCTGAGACAGATAACCAATAACGGGCCCCATTTTAGCTTCCTTCACAGCGACACCACCCCGCCGGCAAGCTCTTTCTTCCAAGGAAGAAAAAATGACTCGAGAGAGTGGTTAAGACTGACCACTCACTACTTTTTCCCCCGCAAAAGAACACAGCTCAATTCTTTATTAGATAGTAATTTGTCTTCCTGTCACTCAAAACACACGAAATTCGTCTCCTCTTGACACTTTACTTGAATATCATGAATCCAAGAGAAGAAACTGATATTGCAGTTCATAAGTATTTTACAGGAATACAAAATTTGAAGTTGGAAGACTTCCTAAATCTTCTTCGTTTTGCTTTTTTTTTCTACATCCGTGAAATAGTCCGGTTCATTGGCTGGATGTTCAGCAGGGTGGTCTTCGGTTCAGAGAGTTCTAGACAGATTTCCGGACAGGTCGGGTTTTTATCCGCGTAGTAATTCTTTTGGCTTTGGAACTGTGTGTGTACGTGCCGCAATACTCCCCTCTCGAAATACATACAATACACGATAGTACCAACCACTAGAGAAACACATAATAGTGAAACATTCCTCCACATGGGTGTCAGGAAGGGAATCACGCTGTAAAACAGGGCGTCATGTACATGTAGAATTCAGTTCGCACCCGTGATTATGCCAGGGTGTGATCAAATAATATTAATTGATACGGGCTTTCCGTGGTTCACAGAGGGATAAGAAGCTTGTGGGTTGAATGGCTTGACAAGGAATTAACTAGCGCAGAACTTAACACAACGAATTTGGAAGTTTTATTTCTTTACTTTTCCTAATTTGAAATTGAGAGAGAGAGAGAGAGAGAGAGAGAGAGAGAGTGAGAGAGAGAATGAGAGAGAGAGAATCTGAATGAATAACTAGCAAAAAGAAGAGATTGTTAATGAGCTCGTCAGCCCTAACAATAACAAGGACTTAAGAGTCCGAAAATCAGGTACAAAACTTGAGATAATTATAAATTTGTTGATTTACATAGAAAAAGAGTATTATTGCTCTTGACAGGTACAAATATTTAATAAGAGCAGGATTTGCTCCAAGAAGTTACACTACTCAGGAGTCAGAGCTCCAAAAACACCATAGCCTACCCTCGCGGAGGCATTAGTTTCTTATGGATCACTAGGATTCCACCAGACAACCTATCGGTTGACCTCACATTAAATTATTAATACACGGTTGCCCGATGTGGGCTTATCTCTTGCTCAACAGTTACATTAGTCACTGTTCCAGATGGAAACTAATACAAGGGAAAATTTATACTCTGAAATAAGTAAACAGGGGCATAATTGCCCATACTACGTGGCCATAATGTTAAAAGAAAAGGTTGTACATAACCGGCCATAAACGAAAGGCAAGGAGGCGAAACACCCGCACTCCTTGTATAAAGTGTTAAAACCATAAGTGGGCTTACGGCCGAAGACACAGGGACTAATCCTATACTACACCGGGGTGACTAAAGGAGAAACACTAATGCCAAGACAAGGTTTATGAAATTTAGATGTTGAAAACTTTAGTCACTCAATGCAAGGTTGAGTGGGAAACGACAGAGGGTGATCACTTTTTGTTCCCTTACATTACATATTTTCCAGTAGGGAATAGAACCAGAGACCTCAGACTTCCGAAAATTCTACATTGAAACCTCCAGTTTACAACATTACATTAAAAGAAAGGTTGAAACCTTATGTCGAAGGCAGAAGAAGACATATGCCATTGGCAGAGACGGCGGAAGAACCAACTCAAATCCGCTTCGCGTCTGACTTGGACCAAGCGACAAAGTGGCCAGCGTGTGATCACCATAGGTGGGGCATCAAATTAATGTTCTAACCACTGCCGTCCTAAAAACTGGAGACAGTATATTGTAAAATTAACTGAGTATCACAATTTAAATATCTTGGTGAAACAATTCAGGAAAATAGACTCGAAACAAAAGCTAATGAAATTGGATTCCAAAAGATGGAAACAGCATTTCGATTAACCCAAACTGTTTGCAACAAAAAATGTATCTCCTAACACAGAAAACTAAAACATTACAATACAGTTATTAAATTAAAATGTCTTTATGGATCAGAAAACCTAATTTTGAACAGACCGGGTGAGTTGGTCGTGCAGTTAGGGGCACGCAGCTTTGAGCTTGCATCCGGGAGGTAGTGGGTCGGCAGCCCTAAGATGGTTTTCCATATTTTCCCATTTTCACACCAGGCATATGCTAGGGATGTACTTTAAGGCCACGGCCGCTTCCTCACCACTCCTAGCCCTTTCCCATCCCATCGTCGCCATAAGACCTATCTGTATGGGTGCGACGTAAAGCAACTAGCAAATAAACAGCAGGTATACAGACAATGAAAACATTAAGCAAAATGAATGCGAAGTCATGAGAACAGTTCTAGGCCCAAAACTCGCTGACGGATAATACCGACTTGTAAAACGACAGGAAATCAATATAAAAATATTCACCGGTGACGTTAGGAAACGCACTTTAAGATTCAATGCACATATTAAAATAATGCACCGAGACAGACTTAAAAGCAAATACTGGAATTCTATGGAAACGAAAGTAAAGCCGAAACAGGCAGAATGAAATGGGCTGTTGGAATCAGAACCGATTTGAAACAGGCAGGAACACCAGCAGATGTTCAAAACATATCTTCAGATTGGCAAGTTGACCAAGAGGAAATACCAAAGAATAAAACTGGAACAATCTTGTCTGAAGACAGAAAGGAAGCCCACAGTAAAAGAATGAAGGAAATATGAACACAAAGGAAGGCAGAAAGCACGCCTCAAAAAAATTTCCTCAGCCTTAATGGGCTTATTTGCATATACTATATAGTATAGGAGGAAGAAGAAGAAGAAGAAAAAGAAGAAGAAAAAGATTATTCTGAATTCGTGAAGTACTTTGAAATAATAATTCTTGTATCAGATTTTAGGTAAGCAAAGCGATTTCTGCACAGGCCATGAAGGTCCTAGGACAGTGCATAAAGGATTCCACGTTTCGTAATCTGAACACTAAGCAGGTTGAAGTGGTTAGCTCTGTAACTGATTCCTCGCAAACCTAATACCTTCAGGGGTATCAAGAATCAGTTTTTTGAGATAAATATGATCATGAAGTCTGTAACATGCGTATGAGTGGCTTCAGATCAAAGATGGACTCGTATAAATTGTGGGCCATTTTTTAAGGGAAACATTTTCTTGTTCCTTTTCAAACAATAATTTGTATTTTTGACACATGCAGTATTTGTCCGGCTCCATGGCTGAATTGTCACCGTAATAGACTTCGGTTCAGAGGGCCCTGGGTTTGATTCTCATGCGGATCGAATATTTTAACTGGGTATCGTTAATTTCTCTGGCTCGGGGACTATGTGTTTATGCATTTCTCAATATGCATCATCTTCACCAAACATATCACACTCCTAAGCAAGACGAAAATATTATATCCTTTCATATAGAGTTGTTGTCAGGAAGAGCACCCGGGCGTAAAACTGGATCAAATCCCACTACGTAACAACCCTAAGAAACAAATAAAATGACAGGAAGAAGTTGATAATAATTTATGACAAATTTGTATTTATAAAACATGAGTGAACATTCTCCGTCTCTGAAATCATTTTAATAAGAGCATAGTGAAATGAAATGTCGTATGGCTTTTAGTGCCGGGATATTCCAGGACGGGTTCGGCTCGCCAGGTGCAGGCCTTTCTATTTGACTCCTATAGGCGACCTGCACGTCATTCCTTTTCGAAATTAAGCGTACGCTTTTACATTCAGAATTTCATCTAAGAGAATCTCCTTTGATCATGTGTTAAAATTCCTTGAATTTCATACCAGGTATACATTCCACTACGATTGTAGCAGACTATTTTGGAAACTGAAGCTCATATTAAACAATAGTTTATATTCTTTCGTTCTTTTTAACAATACAACATTAAAAATAGGGTCGAAATTGTTATGAGAATCCCCTCGGTTTTCTCATGTCCACTTGTTATACTAAGCTACTCATATTACCAACTACAGCTAATAATAACTTTTCCCTAAGAATTTTGGATATTAGTGTTCTTATCTTAACATTCTCATTGAGTTTAGAATACACCATTGTACTATTTGCCCTGCATTTTCGAATGTGAGGCTAGATTTTAATCTCGCCCCTATTCCCTCTCGGTGGAAATCAGGTTTAATCACAGAGGTATATTCTGATTTGGCTCGCATTACACGCAAGCCTCAACACGAAAAAGGCATGGAAAGTTAAAACATCTTTGTGGTCGCCGACATGCTCGTGGACTGAAACCACGATCCATTGGCACGAGAACATGAACAGTAACTGCACGTGGTCGACAGTAGACACGCTGTAATGATGCAAATTTGTTTGTCTCTAGCATTCTGTCAATACACGTTCTCCCCGCGCGTGTCACATACATTTCCACTTTATTCGATCACTTGGTGATGTTATTAACAAGTAAAGTTTTTATCATCTATCGTCCATCTGGGTTTTAAACTGCACACGTACACTGATGTAATTTGAGTTTGCTGGCAGAGGGGAGTTTACCAAGGGAGGGGATGTTGGCGTGATTGTAGTTACAAAGGCACCCTGCACACATTATCCTTGGAAGTCGGGCAGTGCTTTTCCGAAACCAATCAATGACAATTAGGCTTGAAAATCATTTTAGCTGGTACATTGCAGAGTGAATTTGTTGTTATATGTACCTTACAGTCAGGCGAATTTGATTTCCAACCTGATATTTCAGTGCCATCTTACGGAAACCAGTGAAGACAGAGAGGGAAATCGCTTCAATTTTCCTAACAGGCTGCCAATCGTATCGATAATACGTGATATATCGAGTTCGGCTAGCGTCATGCCACTTAAATGTACAGTAGTTGTGTCAATTTTGAGCTTGCACTATTCGTAGCCTTGGCAGTGTGTAGGAAAGAATTGTTATCCCTATAACCAGCCACCTTTGCCCCCTCTCCCCCAGAAATTATCCTGGCACTCATCATTGGTGGATAATGGATGAGTGATCCTCAGAGCCACTTACTTCTCCAGAACTGAATATTTTGTTTCTCATTATAAATAAAAGCAGGGTTAGAAACTTCCTTTGAGAAGACAGAATTCTTAATGAAAATTAATAATGGTACAACATTCCTAAATACAAGTATGACAGAATCAGTAGATTAAATACTGTAAGTTCAAGTGCCTACAGGAAATAATATAACCAAAAGACGTAGATAAGAAAGCAAACAAAAATAAAGATCAGGAAATTATCAACTAATAGAAGACATTTACAATAAGAAATCCAAGAATGTAACACTGTCACAAGACGGGAATGCCCTTATGAAGCGGAATGTTTAGTCTTAAGCAAAATAGGAGAAATTGAATGATTAGAGGTATAGGAAAGAAGAGTACTAAGATAGATGTACCACGAAAGATGACAATAATTGGATGCGTAATGTGTTAAAGAAATATATAGCCAAGCTGAAAAATTATCAGATGGCCTCAGGAAAAGGAGGATTTCTTTTCATGGTAACTTTGTCCGAATGTATGCAGAGTGGCCGGTTAAAAACAATATTTAACCATTTAGACAAAACTTCCAAAAAACACATAAGTTGGTTCATCGAAGTGAAAAATGATTTAGCAGAGAACAAGGTTGCGAAAGCATAAATTCCAGACAGGCCTATATTTTGTAATAGGATTAGAAATGTTGCGGGTTTTCAGAAAAAAGACAAAGCGTGAAATTAATCCGGTTGAATAAAAGAAGTAAAGAAGACAGTGAAAAGATGAAAAATACTGGAGAGACAGAAAATCAAGAAATGAGGCAAAAACATGAAGTTACTTACGTGGTCTACAGATAAATAATAAATGGCGTGTGGCCTCCGGAGAGGCCTGGTGCAGGTCTTTATCTAGTAGACGGTCTATTAGGCGACCTGCATTTCTATGAAGATGAGGGCCCTACCTAGGATGATTTCTAATGTTGAGTACGCCACACACACACATCCAGCTCTCGAGCCATTGAAATTAACCAATTAAGGTTAAAATCCCCGACCCGGCCGGGAATCGAACCCGCGACCAGCTGAACCGAAGGCCAGTACGCTGACCATTCAGCCAACGAGTCGGACTGTCTACAGATGACCAGAATTGATGATGATGATGATATTGTCTCGGCTACCGTCTTGCAGACATCTTCATCTGACAACACTTCAAGTTTCCGCTTGTCTTTTTCTATGTTATTTCTATTTTACACCTTCAGCGGAAATGGAATGCTGATAGGCGACATATAACTTTTTGTTAATTTTGTCTATTAATCTTAGAGTGTGTTGCTATAGATCTACTAGAGGTTAAGAATTACGATCTTAGAATTCGGATGAAGATAATTATTGTGTGTGTCACGGCTTTACCTACAAAAGTTTCCTTGTGTCACCGAACTCGTAAGTAGAATCACCTTAGATGTCTAACAAATACGTAGTCTTCCAAACGAGCATACTGTAGAAATGCTAAGAAATTATGAATGAATCTTCATTTAGCCGTGACCTCTCTTCCTCCCCTCTCTCTTTACAACTTCCGTAACGTGGAACCGATACAGATAGGTATTATGGCAACGATCGAACCGGAAAGGGCTAGGAGTATGTAGGAAGCGACCATGGCCTTTTTATTCAGGTGCTGTTAGGGGCGCACGGCTGTGAGCTTGCACTTGGGATATACTGGGTTCGAACTCCACCGTCGGCAGCCCCGAATATGGTTTTCCGTGCTTTACCATTTTCAAGCGAGGCAAATGCTGGGGTGGTGCCTTAATTAAGGCCACGACCGCTTCATTCCCTCTCCTAACCCTTCATGTGATCATTTACAATTAATGACAGAATGCGTGTGAATAAGATAAGGAATAACAATACTACAATTAATTACGATTGTTGAAAATGAAATGAAAATTTACAGCCTGTTTCCAGTCATTCGACCTGGTCAGGAATGGAATCAATGAAGCCCCCATCTAGCGGCGAGGATGAGAACTGTGCCGGCTGCCGAAGTCTGTCGCACTTCTCTGGGGCAATGATAAATGTCTGATAGATGAAATGAAGTGTTAATGGAGAATGTTGCTGGAATGAAATATGACAGGGAAAACCGGAGTACCCGGGGAAAATCCTGTTTTGCCTCCGCTTTATCCAGCACAAATCTCACATGGAGTGACTGGGATTTGAACCACGGTATCCAGCGGTGAGAGGCCGGCGCGCTGCCGCCAGACCCACAGAAGTTTCAATTTTGTTATTAATTAAAAATTTCTGGATAAATGGAGAGTAGACATTAAGAGAAAAATATAAAATTAATAAATAAAGAATGTCTTCAGTTAATACTACAGTGTCTGCTGACCAGCTTAAAGGAAGTTTTATTCTAACATGAGGTAAAATGAAATGAACTGGATGTATGTTACAATTTTTCACCAAAAACCTTGTTATTATATTATTGTGTTTCTATGTTATCTGTTCTTAGAAATCAATTCGTAATCTTAAACGAGAAGAGTAAAACGTAAATAATAATAATAATAATAATAATAATAATAATAATAATAATAATAATAATAATAATAATAATAATAATAATTACGGGGTTTCCCGTGGAACGCAGAGGTGTAAGAAGGTGCCGGGGTGAATGGGTCTAACTACAATGTCAAGAATTGAATTTAAAACTTAAACTGAAGGTTATATTTTCAGGATTTCAAACTTTAACAATTTTTTCATGACAGTATTACAGGAACCAGAAGCAATCATTCAACAAGATTGGGAAACATCCAAGATTCGTAATCTTAACACTTTGGGATTTAAGCCCATAGCTTTACATTTCCTGAGCTACAAGCTCAAATTTACAACCGAGCACAAATTATTCAAGGACAGAAATCCCCTAATTCAATAGCACTTGCTCTCCAAAATCTAAATATCCAGCCTTCCAGAGGCACTCTTTACATTTACCAAATTTTGGAAAAGAGCTAACAGGCTCTCAGTTTCTTCTAGCCTATTCAAGGCAATATCCGAACATTACAATTACTTGCCCATCAAGGCACAACTTACAAATTGAAAGGTAATGTTATACAGGGGTATCATGTACACAACCTACAGGGCCCTTGCGGGAAAGAACAGGTTAAATGCCCCGAAACTCCAACTGAATGGAGGCATACTTGCACTCCTAGTTATGAACACTAAAACAACCTAAGGTGCTCTAGGCCGATGAAACAGGGGCTATTCCCAAACTACTGAGGTGACTCGTATAGAATTTACATTACCACAATACAGAATGAAAAACAGTTATGAAACGTAGTCACCTCAAACGAAGATGAAGGGGAGCTCGAGAGGGGACATCACTCTCTATCCCCGATTTACAGTGAAAGATTTATCAAGTTTTTACATTTGCCGGAAGAAAGTTACATTTTTAGAAAAGAAGGTTACATAGTTAACGACTCGGACCTTTCCCTCGGGTTAAACTGCGGAGTTCGCAAGAAAGAAAAATGTTATGTGGTCATTACCTAGTAGATGTACTGCTGACCGAAGAAAGAGGCCGCCCGCCTCCTGCTTTGACACACACACACTTAGTAAGATGACGATCGATTGGCCAAGAGACGTGAAAAGCCGCAGTTTATAAACCCTCAGGGAAGGTTCGAGATCATTCAAGATGAATCAGGACACGCCCTCTTGATTTTATTGGTTAAACACAAGGGGAAGGGGAAATACGGGATTGGTTGGGAATTAATTACATAAATTAGGGATTGGCTAGATTCAAAACTGGCGGAAATAAAAGGAAGAATTGCCAACCCAAAAGAAATGAGCATCAATCAGTTACCAAAAACCTAGAAATACAAAACTTCTTTAAATCATAAGTTCTTTCACTTCGCACCAGGGTGCATGATCATAGTTTTTGTAGTGTCATCTGTGGAAAAAGTGTCCAAACTTCTTGATGAATGGCAAACAAAATAAGGAGAAATTCACTCAGGTTATGCAACAGCATAATAACAAAATTACATAATATTTTAGTGGTGACATCTTCTGATTAAAGTTCCAAGTTGGTGTAGTTTCAGTTTCACTGATTTACCAATAGAGGAGTTCGTTTAGGCGCAAGTTTTGAATGCGCGGCGTTGAGGTGTACCTCCCGGTATAATAATAATAATAATAATAATAATAATAATAATAATAATAATAATCATAATAATAATGGTTTATGTTTCTGGGTTACTCTAGTCACGTCCTAGTTCGTGAACCATGGGCAACGGCTGAGTGGCCTAGTAAGTGGTCCTGAGAGTCGGGATACCAGTTGCTATGGAATGGGAGTGGGCATCTCGGACATATTCTGAGTCATGGCCCTCCTTGTGCTCAGGCGGCTAGGACTATACAATTCACCGGTGGTCCGTATCCCGTTAGAGGAGAGATCCTCACTTGGACTATGTACAAGTAGGGTAGCATCCTGCTTCATTAACTTAACGAGCTCAGAACATTTTAAGCAAGCCACGGACCTAAGGGAGTATCGGAGTCCCACTCCCATTTGACAGGCGAGGGACTCCTTGGAAACTACTTGGCGAACGAAATGGAATTCGATGGGGAGCTATCAATATTAATGAGGCTTATGGAAGAAAAAAGGTAAAACTGGCTGAGTCAGCAAAGAGGATGCATCTGGAAGTGCTAGGAGTAAGTGATATTCGGGTAAGGGGAGATAATGAGAAAAGAGATAGGAGATTATAAAGTGTACTTGACGGGTGTTAGAAAGGGAAGGGCAGAGTCTGGGGTAGGGCTGTTTATCAGCAATAGCATTGCACGCAACATAGTTTCTGTTAGGCACGTAAATGAGCGAATGATGTGGGTAGATTTGTCAGTTGGAGGAATTAGGACCAGAATTGTGTCCGCGTATTCACCACGTGAGGGTGCAGATGAAGATGAAGTTGACAAGTTTTATGAAGCATTGAGTGACATCGTGGTCAGGGTCAACAGCAAGGATAGACTAGTGCTAATGGGCGATTTCAATGCGAGAGTTGAGAATAGAACTGAAGGATACGAAAGGGTGATTGGTAAATGCGGGGAAGATATGGAATCTAATGGGAATGGGAAGAGTTTGCTGGACTTCTGTGCTAGTATGGGTTTAGCAGTTACGAATATTCTTCAAGCATAAGGCTATTCACCGCTACACATGGGAGGCTAGGGGTACCAGATCCATAATAGACTATATCTTAACCGACTTCGAATTCAGGAAATCAGTTAGGAATGTACGAGTTTTCCGCGTATTTTTCGATGATACAGACCACTATCTGATCTGTAGTAAACTAAGTAGGCTTAAGGTAGAGAAAGTGAAATCTGTCTGCAAACGAATAAGGGTAGAAAATCTTCAGGACGAGGAAATTAGACAGAAGTACATGGATATGATTAGTGAGAAGTTTCAAACAGTAGACAGTAAACAGGTTCAGGATATAGAAAGTCAATGGGTGGCATACAGGGATGCTGTAGTAGAAACAGCAAGGGAATGCCTAGGAACAACTGTGTGTAAAGAGGGAAAAGGCGAACATCTTGATGGAATGATGAAGTGAGAGCTGCTTGTAAACGTAAAAAGAAGGCTTATCAGAAATGGCTCCAAACAAAGGCCGAGGCAGACAGGGATTCGTACGTAGATGAAAGAAACAGAGCGAAACAAATAGTTGTTGAATCCAAAAAGAAGTCATGGGAAGAATTTGGTAACAACCGGGAAAGGCTAGGTCAAGCAGCAGGGAAACATTTCTGGACAGTAATAAAGGAAGGAAGGGAAGGAAAAAGGAAATGAACAGTGTTTTGAGTAATTCAGGTGAACTCATAATAGATCCCCGAGAACCCCTGGAAAGGTGGAGGGAATATTTTGAACATTTTCTCAATGTAAAAGGAAATCATCTTGGTGGTGTTGTGAACAGCCAAGCTCATGGGGAGGAGGAAAATGATGTTGGTGAAATTATGCTTGAGCAAGTGGAAAGGATGGTAAATAAACTCCATTGTCAAGAAGCAGCAGGAATATATGAAATTAGACCTGAAATGGTGAAGTATAGTGGGAAGGCAGGGATGAAATGGCTTCATAGAGTAGTAAAATTAGTACGGAGTGTTGGTAAGGTACCTTCAGATTGGACAAAAACAGTAATTGCACCTATCTATAAGCAAGGGAACAGAAGGATTGCAACAACTATCGAGGTATCTCATTGATTACTAAACCAGGCAAAGTATTCACTGGCATCTTGGAAGGGAGGGTGCGATCAGTCGTTGAGAGGAAGTTGGATGAAAACCAGTGTGGTTTCAGACCACAGACAGGCTGTCAGAATCAGATTTTAAGTATGTGCCAGGTAATTGAAAAATGCTACGAGAGGAATAGGCAGTTGTGTTTATGTTTCGTAGATCTAGAGAAAGCATATGACAGAGTACCGAGGGAAAAGATGTTCGCCATACTGGGGGACTATGGAATTAAAGGTAGAGTATTAAAATCAATCAAAGGCATTTATGTTGACAATTGGGCTTCAGTGAGAATTGATGGTAGAATGAGTTCTTGGTTCAGGGTACTTACAGGGGTTAGACAAGGCTGTAATCTTTCACCTTTCCTGTTTGTAGTTTACATGGATCATCTGCTGAAAGGTATAAAATGGCAGGGAGGAATTCAGTTAGGTGGAAATGTAGTAAGCAGTCTGGCAGATGCTGATGACTTGGTCTTAATGGCAGATTGTGCTGAAAGCCTGCAGTCTAATATCTTGGAACTTGTAAATAGGTGCAATGAGTATGGTATGAAAATTAGCCTCTCAAAGACTAAATTGATGTCAGTAGGTAAGAAAAACATCAGAATTGAATGTCAGATTGGTGATACAAAGCTAGAACAGGTCGGTAATTTCACGTATTTAGGTTGTGTGTTTTCCCAGGATGGTAATATAGTAAGTGAGATTGAATCAAGGTGTAGTAAGCTAATGCAGTGAGCTCGCAGTTGCGATCAGCAGTATTCTGTAAGAAGGAAGTCAGCTCCCAGACGAAACTATCTTTACATCGGTCTGTTTTGAGACCAACTTTGCTTTACGGGAATGAAAGCTGGGTGAACTCAGGATATCTTATTCATAAGTTAGAAGTAACAGACATGAAAGTAGCAAGAATGATTGCTGGTATAAACAGGTGGAAACAATGGCAGGAGGGTACTCGGAATGAAGAGATAAAGGCTCATTTAGGAATGAACTCGAGGAAGAAGCTGTATGCATAAACCGGCTTCGGTGGTGGGGTAATGTGAGGCGAATGGAGGAGAATAATGTACTCTGCTGTGGAGGGTAAGAGAAGTAGAGGTAGACCAAGATGACGATGGTTAGACTCGGTTTCTAACGATTTAAGAGGTATAGAACTAAATGAGACAACAACACTAGTTGCAAATCGAGGATTGTGGCGACGTTTAGTAAATTCACAGAGGCTTGCAGACTGAACGCTGGAAGGCATAACAGTCTATAATGATTATGTATAATAATAATAATAATAATAATAATAATAATAATAATAATAATAATAATAATAATGTTACTGGCTTTACGTCCTTCTAACTGCTTTTCCTTTTTTCAGAGACGCCGAGGTGCCGGAATGTTGTCCGACAGGGGTTCTTTTACGTGCTAGTAAATCTACCGACACGAGGCTGATGTATTTGAGCACCTTCAAATACCACCGGACTGAGCCAGGATCGAACCTGCCAAGTTGGGGTCGGAAAGCCAGCGCCCTAACCGTGTGAGCCATTCAGACCGGCTGAAACGTAAATGGGATAGCCTAATATATCTACATTTAATATATAATTTTTGGTTTCGTTTACACATCGTTCACCCATACATTCGTTCAAGTCGACTGCATGTACTCTGGTGGAATTGACGGTGGGCTGTATTATAAACGTCCTAGATGAGCAAGACTTTTTAATCTCGAATCGGTTACCCCAGGAGGGATGGCTGCAGGTATTTGTTCGTCGCTGTGTGATTCGGAACGAGTATTCATTTCGTGAAATGAAAACCGAAACCTAAAATTAGACGATAGTTAGGCGAGGCTGTTTGTAGAAAGCAACTGGTAGAAGAGGGTAATTTGGTGGGTTTTTCTGCGGTCTTTTAAACGTAACGAATCTAAATTTTGGTAAGAAAAAAATAGTAGGGTGTTACACGAGCATTATGTCGGAGATGGAAGGCATATCGAATGCAAAACGTTGTAGTTTTGTTGCTTGTTCACAGGTTAGGACAATCAGTACACCGTCACAGTAGTCAAAGACTGAAAATTGAAGTGTTTGTATAATTTTTAACTTTGATTTAAGGTGTGCTACATGACATCCAGACATCTCAAATTTGAAGATGCAGACCGTGGAAAAGCATTTCTAGGATGGATGAGAATTAATATTACACCCACTTCTGTTCTCAGTACAAGTCGTAAGCTTGTGTTTACCCTCACTTATCCCCAATCCTAAGACCGCAATCAGTCTTAAACACTACTCTCTATATGTACAGAAATCGTGGTAACAAATCAGCAGCACTCGTATCGCAGAAAGACGCCATCGTACGAAATCCCACGAGTGATAAGGAAGCCCAAGAAGTGGGATTGAAATAATCAAATGCTGGCGGCGGGGTATATCGACACAGCTGCTGCGGAAATGAAGCCTCAAGTATGGTGTTGAGGAAAGAAGAAATTAAATGAGTCACATGTGTAAATCAGACAGACAAATTTAGGATCAGATATAGACCACTTAAAGAAAATTTCTCCAAATAACCATATGGGCGGTGGCTATTTGTTTTCTTATTATGAGACGTTAGAAATCATTGAACTCTCCACTCAGAGAGAACTTCAAATACACAGATGTTTGTAGACTTGTACATGGATAATCACTTAAAATATTCTTAATCTTCTACAGCTTTTTCCTACATCCTGAGGGATGTGTCCCTGTTTTACCGTCAGATGCCCTTCTTGACCTCAAGTCCATATGGAAGGTTGTGTTCACTACTGCGTGTTTCTGTGGTGATTGATCGTTTGATGTGGTTTGTTTCTTTATAACGGAGGGGGAGTAGTGCGACAAACACGAATAGTCAGTCCCCGAGTCAGAAACATTATCCACACGTGATTCGAATCCCCGACCCGGACTGTAATCGAACCCGGAAACCTCTTTTTTTTTTTTTTTGCTAGTTGTTTTACGTCGCACCGACACAGCTAGGTCTTACGGCGACGATGGGACAGGAAAGGGCTAGGAGTGGGAAGAAAGCGGCCGTGGCCTTAATTAAGGTACAGCCCCAGCATTTGCCTGGTGTGAAAATGGGAAACCACGGAAAACCATTTTCAGGGCTGCCGACAGTGGGGTTCGAACCTACTATCTCCCGAATACTGGATACTGGCCGCACTTAAGCGACTGCAGCTATCGAGCTCGGTCCGGAAACCTCTGAACCGAAGGCTTCAGTGCTGACTATTCAGGGAAAGATCCAGACAATCAGTTGAATTGTTCGCCTAAAATTATTTCTAAACTGTTAATGACGTAGAAATTATATATTCACTTTCAATAACGGTAACCAGATGCCCATAACATAGGAATTGCGAATAGAGGAAATGGTATGAACTTCCCCCCAAAAAAGGAAAAGGGTTAGAATTATACCAAGAATAGTAAACGATGTTGGTTCGAAAAAAAAGAGGTGGCGCTCAGTTTTGAGCTTGTATTCGGGAGATATTGGATTCGAATCCCACTGTCGACAGCCCTGATGATGGTTTTCCGTAGTTACCCATTTTCACTCCAAGAAACTGCTTTGGCTGTATCTTAATGAAGGCCACGTTCGCCTTACTTCCCATTCCTAGCCCCTTCTTATCCTATCGTTGCCCTGAGACCTATCTGTGTCGATGTGACGTAAAGCAACATAATGAAAATTACCTGTACGAATTCTACTAGGCAGATCGCAATACGGATCCCGTTGTAGACACAGCAACGAGTTTGAAACCCTTGCGCATGTTCTGGGATGTCATCACTGAGTCAGGAAGATGATAGCAAATGGATGAAAGTAATTTCGTTTCGAGATACATGAAGTTCATTGTCGCACTTGAGGACGTTGTGTGCGCGTCGAGTAGACATCATTGCAGTTGACAGAAAGAAAGGTTGTGCTGTTGTAATTGATCCTACGGTTAGGTCTGATGACAATGCAGACAAATTAAGTAAAATGAATATAGAAAAGGAAGGTATTAGAGCCCACAGTTTCCTATAAGAAAATAAATACTGTGTAACTGGGAATATCAAAGTTCTAGGATTAATGAAAGGTGCCAGAGGAAAATTCACTATAGTGGATATAGTAAAATATTGATCTAGAATTGGTACAGTTACAACTGCCGGTCCTGCGGTGTAGGGGTAGCGGCCTGCCTCTTACCCGGAGGCCCCGGGTTCGATTCCCGGTCAGGTCAGGTATTGTTACGTGAATGTGAGGTTTGGTTCGAGATCAACTCACCCTACGTGATTACAATTAAGGAGCTATCTGATGGTGAGATAGCGGCCCCGGTCTAGAAAGCCAAGAATAACGACCGAAAGGATTCGTCCTGCCGACTACACGACACCTCATAATTTACAGGCCATCGGGCTGAACAGCGGTCACTTGATAGGCCAAGGCACTTCGGGGCTGTTGCGCCATGGGGTTTAGTTTGGCTTGTAGTTACAACTACATTGAAAGGTTCAGTATCATTAACGCTAAAACAATTTATACCGACATTAGCGTGGAATTACCACGACAATTAACGGTGAAATGTATTATAGTTTCAATTTATGTAATTTATTACAATACATTATCAACTGGCAACCTCTGGTAAGAGAAAGTTGAATACATTTTCAGTCCCTCTAAATAGAAGGCCTATACCGCTCTCTACACCGAGCACTACAATATTGACTGATTAAATGATGTAATTGTTTTCAAATTCAGATAAGTAATTTTGGGAGTTTGGAATATATTCGCCGGGTCCGCGGTGTAGGGATAGCGTGCTTGCCTCTTACACAGAGGACCCGGGTTCGATTCCCAGCCAGGTCAGGGATTGTTACGTGAATGTGAGGTTTGGTTCCAGATCAACTCGCCCTACGTGATTACAATTAAGGAGCTATCTGATGGTGGGATAGCGGCCCCGGTCTAGAAAGCCAAGAATAACGGCCGAGAGGATTCGTCCTGCTGACCACACGACACCTCATAATCTACAGACCATCGGGCTGAGCAGCGGTCGCTTGGTAGGCCATGGCCCTTCGGGGCTGTGGCGCTATTTTCATACCTTTCGACGTTCAGTATACAAACATTTGTAAATTAACTGTATTGTTAGTAACTAAATATTTGGCCTAGAGTAGTTTCTCATCTCTTCTTTTTAAATCATTAGGAAACTTAGTCATAGCCGCCTTGTTCTCCCTCTGCTTCTCTTAATTTCCGTGGTTGAGTCCATTATTCTCCTAGCTAACCTATCGTCTTCCATTCGCCTCACATGACACGACCAGATAGCTTCATCGTTTCAGTTCATTACTAAATTTACTTTAATCTCCTTATTGTATGCACCCTCTTGTCATGCTACTTTCAAGTCTGTTAACTTACAGCTTATGAATAAAATATCCTGAGTCCACTAGATTTAATCCCAAACAGCAGAGTCTGTTTGACAACGGACGGAGTGAAGTTATTCACACGAGAACTCACGTCGCCTTAAGACCTGTATATGTCGGTGCAAACGTAAAACAATAATATTCCTCAACTCATGATCAAAATTAGCTCCTAATACAGCCATGAATGTACTTCAACCAGCCTTAAGAAATAAAAACTTTGATAACCACGTATCAACAAATCGTAGTTGCCGGGACAAAAACCCCTGTGTTTGTGTTAATATTTTTGGAGACATACTGACCCGCAGCACATGCATTATGAAGAGCGAGAATGCCTTGACAATATTCACACAATATTGCACCTTAGCTGACAGAACCTTACCGGCCCAAGTTCTGAGCTAAAATACTTCACATAGGAGGTGTTGTCCCGGCAGCGACGAAATGCATTATTAAAACGAATTAACAAATGGACCTAAACCCCGGCTGCCTTTAATGTTGATGCGATGAGTGCACCAGAGCTGAAACAGGTGTGGGAGCAGCGATGAATGCTTGAAATAAAGAGGAAAATGGAATATGAGAACTAATATAGTCATAGAAGCTGATACCACTATAGAACTAATAAGAAGTAAGCCAAAATAATTCCTACCAAAATCTAAATACTATACATAATTTCAAATTACCTTTCTTATTATTCAAGCAATAGCTATCAACAATCCCAGGTTCCCAATTCGATTAGATACAGCGGTTAATAAGGCGGCATTATACTATTTTTCATTTTGATAACAAATTAATAAGCAATAAGAAACCAGTTCTAACCCATCTGACCCCAATAAATTGCTAATCAAATTTGGTATTATATATACTAGCAAATGTACCCGGGATTCGCTACGGTATTCTACATTGTATACCGATATCGATATAAACTACTGTACACGAAGTGAATAAGATTTTTTTAATTGCAAGTTTCTTAGCGTTATCCGAGAAACAGCATGGGAGAGGTCCCTATACGTTGTTTCCAATGTAAAGTGCGAGTTGCGGAGTTATCATTCACAGTTGAGTTCGGAAGTTTTCATTAAAATTGCAGGCCCCCTTGCCTAATGCGTTATCAAAATCGATCTTGGGAGTTTTCGTTACAAAGGCAAGATCCCTTTCCTACTTCCAGACACATCACAGCTGAGGAGTTTTTATTATAATGGCAGACACCTTCCGTGCTGCCAGTCAAAATTGAGTTGTGCTGTTATCCTTATAGTGACATACACCTTTCCTAAATCAAATCAGCTTACTGCCAGTCACACTCGAGTTGGTGAGTTTCGATTAGAATAGCAGGCTCCTTTGCCTAATTACTGTCACGTTTTAGATGCGTATTTTTTTAAATGGCGGTCTCCCTTGCCTGCTGCCAGACACAATCGGGTAGGGAAATTTGCAATTATGCTCCCTTGCCTTCCACCAGTCAAATCGATAAGAGAATATTTTTTTTAAATGGTAGGCCCTTCTTATTAACGCCAGTTACACAGGAGTTGGAGAAAGACTCCTTTCCTACGGCCAGTCAAAGTCGATGTGGGGAGTATTGATTGCAATAGCAGACGTCCTCCTATTGACAGTCACTCTCAATTTGTCAAGTATTAGTTGTAATAGCGGACATTCTCTTCCTTCGTCGCTATAAATTGATCTCAATGAATATATAGATGACACACGAAAGTATATGCTGTTTACAGTTTGAGACTTCATTTACAGATTAACTGCTGATAAACACTACGTCATATAGACAAATGGATTGCGCCACTTTTCGCGGTTTAAATAGTTGATCCTGTGACGTTTTATCGTATCTTCTCCATGGGTTAGATTGAGTTAGTAACTTTGAATAGGGAAAAGTTTGGATGCAGTTTTCCGATGCATACATATCAGATAGAAACATAGAATTTAGCTCACATAAGCGCACTGGGTGGGCCAGTGTTAGTGCCGAATTTTATGATTCTATCTTGACTATAAGTGTGTCAAACTATGATTTATACGTGTAAAAAGTACAAAATTGACTTACAACCGAGAAATACTGCCTTATCTAACGTGTAAGGGATAGAGATACGACAAAATTTATAGTTAATAATTTTTTTAATGCTATTTGCTTTACGTCTCACTAACTACTTTTATGGTTTTCGGAGACGCCGAGCTGCCGGAAGTTTGTCCCGCAGGAGTTCTTTAACGTGCCAGTAAATCTACCGACACGAGGCTGACTTATTTGAGCACCTACAAATACCACCGGACTGAGCCAGGATCGAACCTGCCAAGTTGGAGTCAGAAGGCCAGCGCCTCAACCGTCTGAGCCACTCAGCGCGGCAAAATTTATAGGACCAAAGTTGTAGATCACTCCAAATTGAACGGCGATAATCTTCGGTTTTGTGATACGACTTGCCGTTTATCCACCAAATACATCGGAACAAAAGTCTGTACCGTCATTAAAATTGCCTCCTGGTTTTCCGTGGTTTCCCATTTTCACACCAGGCAAATGCTGGGGCTGTACCTTAGTTAAGGCCACGGCCGCTTCCTTCCAACTCCTAGGCCTTTCCTATCCCATCGTCGCCATAAGACCTATCTATGTCGGCGCGACGTAAAGCCCCTAGCAAAAAAAGAAATTGCCTCCATATTTCGATATTTTTCGGGGGTAAAAAAATAAAAAATAAACATCTCGTAATTTTTCCGTCGGTTACAGGCTAAAAGCTATAATTATGCCAAATTTTAATTTTCTATCTCCTCTGGCAGATCGTATCGCCATCTTGATTTGGGGGAGGGGGTTAAAAATTAGGACTGTCAGGAAAATTTTAAGCCCATGAAACCTATATGTTATCGTTTTGGATAAATTAATCCGATCGCGTTCTTATGCTGAGCCCCAAATTGAAACCCCCAGCGTGGTCCTCACAGGAAATTACGAGATTTTGTAATTTTTTTAGGGATCCTGAAGTCATCAGCTCTTCTGGCACCAAGTTTTAAGTTTCTAGGATGCCTGGAATTGGATCATTAATTCACGTCTATTTTCACTTTTATACCATAATTCATATAACAGTGTATATATATATATATATATATATATATATATATATAGATCTAAACTGACTTCTATTTATTAATATAGATTACATTTCATCCCCTTCCCTAGGGGTTCTAGGGGTGTCTTACCTCCACAGTATGTTTTCCAGACAGTAGGTAAGATTTGTACGCCTCCACCGAAAATATGCCAAACGGAGCTGAACTTGGACTTAAAAGAATTCCGGAGTACCATTATTAATCTCAGCGACCCCCAAAACTAAGGATTCGACAGTATTTTCGATTATTTTTATATATCACTCCCCCTTCGCCTCCAACCCCAAATGGGGCTGAACATGGAGTTTAAAGAATTCCGGAGTGCCACTATTCATCTCGGTGACCCCGAAAACTATGGATTCGACACCATTTTCGATTATTTTTGTATATCACTCCCCCTCACCTCCCACCCCAAAGTGAGTTGACCTTTAAAAAAATCCGGAGTGTCGCTATTCATCTCAGCGACCCCAAAAAGTATGGATTCGATGCTATATTCGATTATTGTTATATCTCACCTAACTCTCCCTGCGTGAGGGTGCTTGGGGTGCCTAACCTCCACGCGGTTTGTCTCCTTATACTAAGTCGTAAGTATACCAAGTTTGGTTGAAATCGCTCCAGTGGTTTAGGAGGAGATGTAATAGATGCATACCCACAAATAATGATATTTATGGGTGTATATACCTGTATTTAAAATTTGTTCAGCGTTGCACCGACACTGACAGGTGTTATGCTGACGATGGGATAGGAAAGGTCTAGGAATGTGAAGGAAGTGGCCGCGGCCTTAATAATTAAGGTACAGCCCCAGCATTTGCCTGGTGTGAAAATGGGAAACCACGGAAAACCCTCTTCAGGGCTGCCGACAGTGGGGTTCGAACCCACTATCTCCCGAATACTGGATACTGGCCGCACTTAAGCGACTGCAGCTATCGAGCTCGGTGCATATAATAAATACTATACGAACTTGGTCTACTAATTAAACATTATAGACAAAACGAACATAAAAGCTATTTCTTTTAATAAAATGCTTTATGTTAAATGCAGAAAACGCATTTGTGAATTTATTTTTCATAACGTAAATATTTTCAACATCAGGTTCAAATTGTAATACATATTGTCCAGTTTTCTTTCAAGCCGAAGATTCGTGAGTTCCAAACTTTTCTGTTTTTGTAGCTCTAAATTCTCGTTGCAAGGCTCAGAGCGAGGAGAGAAAACTATGGGTTATTGGGAGTAGATATTGCTATTACTTAAGCACTCGTGCGCAGTAGAGACGAAAGTACAAGGAAAAGAGAAAATCAACTACAAGAAACTTCGGTAACAAACTAATTCTTCACCATTGATCGCATCGTTTTTTCTAATATGCCTGTGGACATTTTGCCTCAGGAAATACCTTGGTAGTTACAGCAATCCTTCCTGTTTCCTTCCTTGTAGTTTAGGGAAGTAGCGTTTCAATCTGAATAGAAGACTTCTCAATCACACAAATTCATCCTAATCCTATTACTGAGCCATTTTATTTTTGTCTTACCATTATATTTCATCGTTTCAGGTGGATTTTTTTCTAGGTACTCCTGCTGTTTTATGACACCATTTAAATAGTAAAACAGGACTACAAATATAGCTTGTGTGGAAAGATCCTTAGTTTGTTAACTGTTTTCTAGAGAATTTTCGTGCTGTTTCCATATATCTGAACTTTTTATATCACATAAGATCGTTTTACAAAAAAGGTATCAAACTGTATTATACTTTGACTTCAAAACTGCAAGAAGTGTAACAAAATGACTCGAGATCTTTTGCACCCTCGTGATGACATCTGCTGAACTAATATCAAAATAGTAAATGTAGCCTGTATTCAACAATTTCACTACACCAAATGCAACATCCTGGCCAGTTCTACTGTTCTACTAAATCATCATCCCACTATTTACTTTCTTATTTCTTAAACTCTGGCATTGTAAGTCAGTACACTAGTATGTATGTCCACCTCTTAATCCGTTTCCTGATACGGGGTCTGGGATAAGGTGACATGAATTGTTATGGAGTGTTTTACGTCCGGATGCCCTTCCTGACGACCTCAGATGTGGAGCTGATGAAGATAAAATGGAATTGGGTAAGGAAGTGGAAGGAATATGCTGTGGCTTATGAATATATTGGCATATTACTGGAAGTAAAAACTGGGAAACCACAGAATACCCTTCTCAGGGCAGCCGATAGTAGAGTTCGTCTCCTCACCTGAATTCTGAGCTTGGCTCCATCACGTATATTAATGTGACAGAGTGAATATTAGTTTCATTTTTCTAAATACATGTGCCAAAATTCTTATTTTTCTTAAATATGCTAAAATTCTGAGCTCAATTTGCGAGAAAATTGTATGTGATGGAAATTCACTGTTATTTTCATAATCAACACCAAATATGCCTTTCAAAATTTCGCTTGTTGGGTTTGAGACAATCTTGCCACTGAAGATGGATCAGTAAAAGTTGTCTGGGCGTGAAACTGTCATCGATAGATTATGATATGCTTTGTACAAAGATACGTATTGAGTCACTTAGAACTAGGCGCCGGGCTGAGTGGCTCAGACGGTTGAGGCGCTGGCCTTCTGACCCCAAATTGGCAGGTTCTATCCTGGCTCAGTCCGGTGATATTTGAAGGTGCTCAAATATGTCAGCCTCGTGTCGGTAGATTTACTGGCTCGTAAAAGATCTCCTGCGGGACAAAATTCCGGCACCTCGGCGTCTCCGAAAACCATAAAAGTAGTTAGTGGGACGTAAAGCAAGTAGCATTATTAGAATTAGGCGCAGGTACTTTAATGCACGTTTCATGCACAAATGTATCGGTAATTTCCTTGATTTCCCTCATTTACTCCAGTTGCTACGAATTCATGTTCCTTCCCGTAACAGCCGTCAGGCTGTCACCTTTCACTTACCCAGGTGCAGAACCGAATCACAGAGGAACTCTTGGTTTATGCAGGCCCTAAGATTTCTGAATGAAATTAGCGGGATGTTGGATGTATTCTAATCGTCAGCTAGTGAAATTCGTAGACATCTTATGGACGCCTCATAGACAGAGAGTTCCTTGTATCCTGTTTGGTAACTGAAAGTTATATTATTTATCGGCCATTTCAAATGTTTAATACTTTTCTGTTTTCATGTTCCCTTATTCCGTATGTGTTTTGTAAAATAGTGTATATTGTAAGGTAGGACGGGGAGCCGACTCCGTCCCCACACCTAATTTCGTTTCCCTAGGTATTTCCAGTTTGCACGCTTGGTACCTAATACATAGCCGCGCGCACACGCGTAGCCTCATCCCGTTGTCGTGTTGTTAGAGTTCGTTGAGTGCACCACATTTAGTTTACGTGTACGAGGAAGATTCATTTCTCATTCTGAGCTGAGTTGGTGCGGCAATCAAATTAAGAGCCCGTTATTCCTCGAGTGAGCACTGATACGTATATGAAATCCTGGACTGCATTTCAGACCTGTGGTATAGTTCCTGGCGTGTAATCGTTACTGTGAGGTGGTTGGCGTCAGTTACTGTAGCGGCCATTATAATAAATCATGGAATGTTCGTAATTTCGTCCCCTTTGATTTTATTTTTTATTTATGTTTATTATTATTATTATTATTATTATTATTATTATTATTATTATTATTTTGAGATTGGCAAACGCAAGCAGTGGGATAAGGAGGCTATGAAAAGGGCTATTAAGGCAACAGTGGACAAGATAATGGGTTAGAAACGTGCAAGTAAATCGTTTAAATTCCGACGAAAAACGCTGAAAGACTATGTTAAAAAGAATACCATTGTAACTTGCCTGTAAATGAAGAATATATTTAGTAATAGATTTACCAATTTCTAGCCTTGTCCATAATATTCCTGAATTTTTCATAAATGGCCTTAAAGTAATTCATTAAAGGGAAAGTGCTTGGTAAGGTTTAGAAAGGAAAATATATTAACATTACTTTTCATAAATTTGGTGGGGGACGAAATTACGAACATACGTCTGGTAGTTCAGTTTTTGTAGTGTTTATGTCAAATATTGGCTACCTTACGTTATAACAGTTTCATTGTAACTTGCCCGTAAGTGAAGAATATATTCAGTAATATATGTACCAATTTCTAGCCTTGTCAATAATATTCATATGGGCCCCCTGCCTGATATTACATTATTATTATTATTATTAGTTATTATATATGTTATTTGATTTACGTCCCACTAACTACTTTTTAAGGTCTTCGGAGACGCCGAGGTGCCGGAATTTAGTCCCGCAGGAGTTCTTTTTTCGTGCCAGTAAATCTACCGACACGGGGCTGTCGTATTTGAGCACCTTCAAATACCACCGGACTGAGCCAGGATCGAACCTGCCACGTTGGGGTTAGAAGGCCAGCGCCTTAACCGTCTGAGCCACTCAGCCCGGCATTATTATTATTATTAGTAGTAGTAGTAGTAGTAGTAGTAGTAGTTAGTATTATTATTTGAATTTATATCATCCGTAATTGAAGAAGTAACGACTCTGTTGATGAAAAATAAACAAATCAAATCATATCTAAGTTATCAGTATCTACCAAGTTTAAGGAACATTTCTTAAAATCGATCTCGTTACCGAAGGCATGTGTTGGGATGTGGGGAAGTTACGTATTAGACTCGCAGAATGTGAGCTCTCACATATAGGTTTCCGTTAGTTCGCTACAATTTGTTCTGTTCTCTGGTAGAATAAAATGTTTATTTCTACACAAGACTGTCACTATGACGGGCAGCGGCCCCTCCCCAGCCGTGGACAGGACGCTGGACTGATGGATCTCGTAGCCAGCCCTGCAACCATTTATATCTGACACTGTGTTTTATTACTCCTCCACGAGGCGCGCCGCGCAAGGAAAACAAAAACAGGCTGGACACAGCATGGAGTAAATAAGAGAGCCATGACATGACACAGCCAGGGCTGTCTGTCACTTGCATTGGTCGCCACTCCGCAGCACTGGCGTCTCCAGGCGGGGAAAAACTGAACTCGCTCTGCTAACAGCGTTTAATTTGAGATCGGAATGAGATAATTTAAAAATTTATTGCAGAATCATTGCTTAAATGAGTTGTCCGTTGGATGGACTACCGGCGTGTTCGAAAGTGACACACTTCACGTGTCAATCAACGTGAACCAAAATTATTTAGCAACAAATGAATGTTTAATTTCCACGAACGCATTCAGTTTATTAGATTCTCTTCTGTACATTTGTGGGTTTACAATCAAAACATATCATCTTACTTCCGAGAAAATGGGGTTTGAAAGTTCTCAGTTTTTCATTGCCGATATTTGCTCTCGTAATAATACGAATATTTAAAATTCTAACACCCTCCCCCTCCCCGCCATTGGCGCAACAGCCCTGAGGGGTCTTGGCCTACGAAGCGACCGCTGCTTAGCCCCAAGGCCTGCAGATTACAGGGTGTCATGTGGTCGGCGCGACGAATCCTCATGGCCATTATTCTTGGCATTTTAAACCTCAATTGTAATCATGTAGGCTGAGTGGACATCGGATTTAAAATTATGCGGTGGGTTTATTACAGTATCTACAATATCGTTGTGTATCTGAAATTGTATAGATGTATTCTAAGTGTGTGAAATTCGTCTCTTGAGACTTAACGGGTCAAAACCGATGGAATGCATTCTAAGTCAGGTGATACAAGGAATAGTCTTAATAGATTAGGATATTAAGTCATAAAGTAAGTAGATAAATATTGTTACTTTGGCTAGTAGAATATCATATAAAGATGGCGGAACGCTGTTAGTGCTGTGTGTGTGTGCTCCCAGTTTTCGATCATTAGCAGGTGTAGTAAAGGCGTAATTCGTTACGAAAATAGTGAATTTCAACTTTAAAAAGTGTGTGTTGCTTACTTCACATCATCACTCTGTGCTGTACAGTTGATTTTTGCAAATATAAACAAAATTTAAGTATGGGAAGAGACAAGAGGAATGCGGCCAGCCGGGGAACCAGGACCGAGACGGGACCTGTAGCCGGCAGCGGAAGTGAGGCGACCCTAGCGGACAGCATTGTTCAGCAGGTAAGAGAAGCCCTACAGTCGAAAGACATTCTCTCGGCTATCGTTGAGGCAATAACTGAAAGTGTCACAAAGGCCGTGGCTGAACAACTTAAGGCCACCCTGGACTTCAACACTGAGATTATCAATGAACTTAAAATTGATATTAAAAATAGGGAAATTGAACTGAAAGCAGTGCAGGATGAACTCAAAAGGAGTACTGATGCCTTGGAGCAATACCAACGTAGAGGAAGTGTGCGTGTGTTCGGAATTCCCGAATCACCTAATGAGAATACGGACGAACTTTCAGTCAGGTTGTTTAAAGATAAACTTGGCCTTGACATTGCCGTGCAGGATATTGATAGGTCTCACCGAGTTGGCAGGCCGGGGCTGGGAGTGAAACGCCCTATAATAGTGAAATTCGTAAGCTATAGGAAAAGGGAGGAAGTCTTCCGTAACAAGCGCAGGTTAGCAGGCACTGGAATCACTATCAGGGAGGACCTGACTGCGGCTCGCACTCTCATATTAAAGGCGGCTGTAGATAAATTTGGAGTGAGAAATGTCTGGACCATACAGGGACGCATTGTTGTAAAAAGAGGGGAAACCAGACACAACATAACAACAATGGATGAACTGAACGCTCTCAAATAAATGAGCAATACCATAGTGTAGTATCTCACCATGTGTATGTAGATTCTACTGTGAAATAGCTTTCTAGTTCCTCAACTATTTCTTCATTTGTAACAAATTCGTAAAATAGTCGTATAGCATTCACCAGTTCTGCCCACACGTACAAACTCTTTCTCTTCTACTTATTTCTGAAATTCTCGCCGGCAGGTGCACTTAAAGCCTGGAGCACAGCACCTTAGCTAAATGCTACTCTAGACTAACTCTTCAACTGTATATTAGTGTAATTTTATTAGTATCCTTATTTAATTATTATTATTACTTATTTTTCTATTGAAATGTTCAAACATATGCTATGTGAATGTAATTATCTGCGTGTGTCTGTCAGTGTGTGTGTGCTATCAGTGTTTGTTCCAGGAATGAGTCACCTACTCTTTAAACATGTCAGCAGCTGGTGTCCTTAAAACTACTGTTACGGTAGATGAGGCATTCCTGAGTGTCATTGATCCGAGTGTATTCCAAGACGAAAATAACCCTCGTGTACCTTCACCAACTGTCCCCAACCCTCAGCCTACTGAACTGTTATTGAAACAATCTCTGTCTCAGTTCTCGCGAAGTCTACAGTGTTGCCATATCAATTCTCTCTCACTCCTCAGTCACATAGATGAAGTTCGTTCGATAATATCAACCTGTAACATGCATATTATGTGTATTACTGAAACCTGGTTATCCGATAAAATTAGCTCTAACCTTGTAAATCTAGAAGGATATACTCTCTATCGGCATGATCGCACTGCCAGACGTGGTGGAGGTGTAGCAGTTTATTGTAGAGATGATATTAAATGTAGAATAATTATCAGATCATCATCTGGCATCACTCCACATACAGAATATATGTTTGCTGAGACCATAATTAACCGTCAAAAAGTATTGGTAGGAGTTGTCTATAAACCACCGAATGTTACTAATATCTCTGACCTTGAATCTGACCTTCTCAAACTAGTACCAACCTACGAGCATATACTACTTCTTGGTGACTTTAACTCAAATATCTTAGCCCCGACTGGCAAATCAGAACGAATCAGCAACCTACTTACCTCCGTCGACATGACGATCTTACCGCTTGATGCAACGAATCATGTTCATACATTTAAATACACAAGCCATACTGGAATTGACCTCCTAGTTACAAATAACCCGCATAAAGTTCTGAAGTACGGTCAATTTCCTGTACCTGGCATATCAACTCATGACTTAATTTACCTGTGCTACTCTCTACGTGTACCAAAATACAGAGCTAAATACATTAGTTATAGGGATCTGAAAAATATCGATCTACAACAACTCCAAAATGATGCGTACAGTTTACCTTGGGAAGATATAAAGCGGGTGCAGGACACAGACATGAAAGTGAGAAGATTTAACTCTCTACTCATAGGACTATATGACAAACATGCTCCAGTTAGGCAAGCTAGAGTCACTCGCTCGCCTGCACCTTGGTTAACAAGCGATATAAAAGCAACAATGGCTCGCCGTGACGCAATGTTCCGCCGATACAAGGAAACAAATAATGAATTAGATTTCGAACAATATCGTCTTTTACGTAACAGAACAAAGCAATTAATTCGCAATAGCAAATTTAATCACATTAAAAATGTAACACGGAACTTAAATGCACGTGAAACCTGGAATGAACTTCGAGCTATGGGTGTTGGAAAATGCAAAGAGCCACATATGCCAACTATATCTCTCGATACACTTAACTCTCACTTCGTAACTAACCCAATAAAGGAATCTCAACCTCAAAATCATATCAATCTAAATAAAATAATCAGTGACCTTACAGAAAACGAAAATAATTTCTCTTTTCACTCTGTCAATGTAAATGATGTAAAGCGTATTTTAAATTCAGTTAAGTCACAAGCTAAAGGAGCAGATAACATCCCAATAGGCTTTATAAAAAACATTATTGGCGCCGTCCTACCAATTATTACCCACATTGTAAACCATTGTCTCACCACTGGGACGTTTCCAACTGCATGGAAGGATGCTCTAGTAACCCCAATATTAAAGCATACCGGTACCACAGCAAATGCGCCATCTGATTACCGGCCTATTTCGATTCTTCCCCCTCTCTCGAAAGTTCTTGAACGAGTTGTACACGAGCAGCTAGTAGAATTCTTAACCAGGCATTCTCTTTTTGACCCATTGCAATCTGGCTTCAGAAAGGGACACAGTACTACGACTGCACTTCTTCGGGTAACAGATGACATAAGACTAGCAATGGACAAACGGCAGGTGACGATACTGACACTCCTTGACTTTAGTAGTGCGTTCGACACGGTAAATATAGACATACTATTATCCAAGCTACGCTCTCTGCATATCGGCCCGATAGCCCTTAATTTTTTTAAGTCGTACCTTACAAATCGTCGCCAGTGCGTAGTGGTAAACAATCAAAGATCCCAATGGGCTGTAAAATCATCCGGTGTCCCTCAAGGGTCTGTTCTAGGGCCCTTACTGTTCGTCTTGCATATTAATGACATATCTTCCACACTTCAGTATTGCAACTACCACTTATATGCTGATGATATGCAGATATACAAACACACCACTACAAACAATTTACATGAAACAGTTCAGCACATTAATTCGGATATTGAAAGGCTTACCGCCTATGCTAAAAACAACCACTTACTCCTAAATCCTCGTAAAACACAAAGTATTATCATAGGAAACTCTAAATTATTACATGTAATAAGCAATATGAATCCTCCTCCAATCATAATCAATGACATTGCTGTACCGTACCTTAAAAATGTAACTAATCTTGGAATCTCCATCAATGAGAATCTGACCTGGAATGAACACGTAACAAATGTTTGTAGAAAGGTTCATGCAGCTCTATATCCCCTGAAACGTCACAAGAATTCTTTTCCTCAAAAACTTAAATTAAAATTAATCCAAGCATTACTATTCCCAATTTTAGACTACTGTGATACAGTACTAGTCAATCTAAATGCTGAACAAGCTTTGAGACTTCAGCGAGCACAAAACTCATGCATACGATATGCCTTCCAACTGCGACATGACACTCATGTTACACCATATTTCAAAACATTGGAATGGCTACGCATAAATGAACGAAGGAATTATCACCTAATGACACTTGTTTACCAAGTGCTCTCGACGAACACTCCTACTTACCTCTCTTCTAATTTTCGTTTCCTTTCCTCATTCCATGAAATTAGTACCCGTTCTGGTTCCTTACTTGAAATTCCACTAAGTCGAACCAATTCCTACAATCAATCCTTTTTAGTTACCGCATCGAGACTCTGGAATACACTCCCAATGGACATTCGGCACCTTACTTCCTCTCATAAATTCAAATCTACCTGCAGAAAGTTTTTCCTGGTAACATAAAACTGAGTTGTGTGAGTCATTGTGTGTATGTTGTGTGAATGGGTTTTCTTCATTTACTATTATTATTATTATTAATATTAATATTGTTATTATTATTATTAATATTGTTATGATTATTATTAGTAATTATCACATTAATTGCTGTACTGATATGTAGGCCTAACTTACCGGTAGTCTTAGAATTATCTGTTTGTAGTATTATTTCTTTTTAGAATTTCTATGTCTTACTTTTATGTTTACATTTTTAAATTCTGTTTATAGTGGTTAAGTGTAAGAGAGGGCCGTGAGCCCTAACTTCGCCACAAATGTAAGTCAGGAATAAATAAATAAATAAATAAATAACTTAAGATGGTAGAAGTATGGAGGACATAAAATGTAGACAAGCACAAGCTAGGAAGGCCTTTCTTTACAAAAGAAGTGTGCTCACTTCAAACAATGATACAGAAATTAGAAAATATCTAAGAATTTCGCCTGCAGCGAGACTCAGTGAAACATAGACAATAAATAGTTCAGAAAGAAAGAGAGTAGAAGCTTTTGAATTGTAGTGTTACAGAAGAATTTAGAAGTTGAATTCGGTAGATTTAATCTCAAGCGAAGTGATACTGAATTAAACTTGTGTGAGGAAGACGCTTTGACAAAATTTGACCAGAAGAAGAGAGATATAATAAAAGGGCACTTCATAAGATCCCCAGGACTTGTTCAGTTAGTTATTGAGGGGAATGTAGGTGGTAAGAACGGTATGAGTGTGACAAACAGATCAGGGAAGATACTGAATGTAATAGTTACATAGAAATGAAAATGGTAGTACGAGATGGAGGAGAGATTCATAAGACCAGTCTACTGACTGATGACCCAAGCAAAAACAACAACACAATTTAGCAGGAAAATGCAAATTAGAATAATCAAAATGACCTCACAAGTCCTACAGATTATCACCATTGAATACAGTGGGGAAAAAAATCACATAGTGCAATGTGACATTGTCAAAATTGCCTTAATGTATTTTACTTGTTAACCCGCTATTTAGTACATGTCGAAGAGATGTTAAACACATAACTGAAATAACTAACCGGGCACATGTGGAATCCGAATACACGTAATTCGTGTTTCAAGTAGAATTCTCTACTAATTAACCCTTTACTGCATGAATTATTTTAAATTTCCATTTGGTGGCGAAAATTTCAAACTTCAAGTTTCAAATTGCGTTCAATGTCTTAGACTTACCAACAATTATTAAGTGGAGCTAATACCTTAGCACTCCTATATGATTTGGTTTGCCACAACGGAATATACATACGATATTTCGCTATTTTTCGCTATGATTTTAACACTCAAAGACTGATCATTACTGCCCACTGGCCGTGGGTATGTATTGTAAGGCGCAAGTGTAGTTGCACGACCGTAAGTCGGCAGTGTCTTTGAGGTTGAGCCAGAGGTACTCCTGAAGCCTGTGGTAACGTGACGGAGAGGGCCCACGTAAAGTAAACGGTGGTTGGTACGCGTGGATGTTGACGGGGTGGAAGGAGTACCTTTTGGTCACTTTTTTACAGTAAACCACAACAGTGTAGAAGAAAATAGCTTTCACTTCATTCCGCGTTTTAATGATTGCTTCCAACGAAACAACATACACACTCATGATCAAGATTAAGCTACAGCCGTTTTCCTCACTAACTGAATTCATAAACCTAGCTTGCCAGGCGGCCACGATCGTTAAGGCATTGAATTCTATACGATCTGCCAGTGTGGTAGCCGGTTCGAGTCGCGTTGGTAGAAAAATTTTCACCCTCAGAATGCTGGCCGGCAGGGTAGAGGAGGTGGTGGTATACAATTGATAATCACTAGATTGCGTGCCAAAAGCCTGGATTTAATTCCGAAACTATCCTCATTGCTTATGTGGAGTGAGAGCATATGACCCTGTTGATAGTGATTCGTTCGTCGGATGGGAACGTTAAGTCGTGAGCAGACACATTGGTGCTATTCGACAGGAGTAGGCTATGTGCCGGCACCAGTTTTCACCCTCTCCATTCTTACCATCATATATCACGTCATTCATTCAATCTCATTAACTCCTCTGATGAGGTTGACGTCAAGAAAGGCAACCGTTCATAAAAACTCGCTACGAAGTTTCATGTCACTTCATACCCAACCCTGAGGAGGAACGGAACAAGGGTTGGACATACTGAATTCGGAAACCTACCAGTAGATCTATTTATTCTGTAACTGAAAACATTGTAACACGGGATCAAGAATATTTATAATTGACACTTCAAACCATGTTTGATCAATTGGATGAAATATAAGGAATGTTCACGTCACAATCGAAAGGATAATCTGCGTCTCTTGCAATTTAATTTAATGGCGTATGGTCTCCGGAGAGGCCTGGTGCAGGTCTTTTTCCAGTAGACGGTCTATTACGCGACCTGCATGTCTGTGAAGATTAGGGCCCTACCTACGATGATTTCTAATGTTGAATACTCCACACACACACACACACCCAGCCCCGAGCCATTGGAATTAATCAATTAACGTTAAAATCCCCGACCCGGCCGGGAATCGAACCCGGGACCCTTTCAACCGAAGGCCAGTACGCTGACCATTCAGCCAACGAGTCGGACGTCTCTTGCAATGAACTTTATCTAAAATATTTAATGCATACCGAAGTAATACCAGCCACTTCTTCCTAAGCTATTTTCCCCGTCGATGATTTGACCATTGAGAATCGAAAAGTTGTTGTATTAACACATTCATAATTAGATCAACAACCTGGCAACATTTACGACCCATTACATGTACCCATCACATTTTCTACATTTAATAGATATCCCCTACAAACACACCACGGAAACCAACCGAAGAACCAGGAAACACTCAAGTTATGGTGAAAATTATACCGTGTAAGTGCGTATATCATTAATGGGCAAGAAACTACAAAATTGGTAATAGAAGGAACCGTAACGTTATTGAACACATACAAAAATCTCGAACACGAGACACGAGATAATCTCATCCTCTTGGACACACGAGCAATATACAGTATATACCAAGGATAATGTAAACAAGATCCAATAACCTCACAACGCATGGCCAAAGCTCTTGGCTGTTTTATCACTTATGGATACATCACTTCAGGTCTGATAACTGCAGTTGGTCTTGGAAGGCATCATGTCGACTGTAGTCGACTTCCGTAGCAAACAATATATCGCCGTCAGTCCACAAAAGTCGGCGAAAATGTTTTATTCAAAAAAGAGGCTTATAATTTAGTTGTCTTTCACTGCTTAATGCAAAGAAATACAGAAAAACACCGCCCGCACTCCACAGCCTCCTTGATCATTTCCCATAATATAAAGCAGTGATATGTATTGTTCATAGTACTTATTACTTCCTGGTCGTATTGATCATAGCCATTTTAAATTGCTATTACATTTACATGAACATTCACATTCGGGGCTAAAAGTGAACAGTAAAGAAGCACATCCCATTCGCTCTGCCAGTTTAGTTATTAGGGATGAGCAACAATAGACAATAAGCGTTCTTTAATATATGTAAGCAGACTTATAAAGGATTAATGAACACGGATGTGCCTTTTGCTGGGAAATTCATAGTGTTAGGAGGCGATTTTAGGCAAGTATTACCTGTTCTGCTCCATTACTCACGAGCTACGACACTTCAGAATTCGATTACATTCTCTCTTCTAGGGTCAGTTTTCAAAATATCCACTCTTCGCAAAAACATGCGCCACAAGCCTGAGGAGTGTGAATTTACAAACTTTTTGTTAGACATAGTACAATTCTTTAGATGGCGATTATTCCAATTTCATTTATTTACCTACTTCTCTGGTGTCATCAGGAGATACTGTGACCGAAACTTATTGCGAAGACTTTTGAGCACTGCAAAGTACTCGTATATCTAAAATAGCTATTATTATCGCACCAAAAAATTAACACTGCGATGAAATAAATCACAATGTTCTAGCTCTAATACCCCGAGAAGCCAGGAGTTACACAAATGTGAAGCCAGGGCTGAGTGGATCAGGCGGTTGAGGAGCTGGCCTTATGACCTCAACTTGGCAGGTTCAATTCTGGCTCAGTCCGGTGGTACTGGAAGGTGCTCAAATACTGTACGTTAACCTCGTGTATTTTTTTTTTTTTTTTGTGCAATTTGTTTTACGTCGCACCGACACAGATACGTCTTATTGCGACGATGGGAGAGGAAAGGGCTAGGAGTGGGAAGGAAGCGTCCGTGGCCTTAATCAAGGCCAACTAGATATACAGGCCATAAGGCTCCCCCTCCACTTCGGGCGCTACGTCACACTAGTCGCCAGCCGCTTCACTTCTCGCCAGTGACTTATAAGCTGATCTGAACTTCGCAGCAGTGAGGCTATCGATGGTGTTGAATGATTTAAACGTGTGCGAACATTGTGAATTATGGCCACGTTGTGTTGTATACCTGGTTGTAGAATAAACTACAGTTCAAAACAGCCTAATATTTCAGTGTTTAAATTTCCTACTGGCGTGTTTCGGAAACAAAAGTGGATCATAGCTATCCATCGAACCGAATTCATCCCTTCAGCAAGCAAGCTCAGTTGTGTGCATAAAACACTTCGACGAAGTTTCGTAATTAGGGACGATTCCGTTAAAAGACCTGATGAGTCTCTTTTAACTGTAAAACCTAACCATTTAAAACTCTCAAACGATGCTATTCCTAAGTTTTAAAATGTGCCTGCCTATCTGTATAAAAAATCTTCCAACAACGAGCAAAAATCCTATTCAAAGACAAGAAGAATTTGAAAAACGGGAAGAGGAAGGAAAGAAAGAAAGAAAGCTGAGGAAGAATATGACAGGATCAAGGACTTCGACGACGTTCAGGGTAATTTCAGTATTAAACGCAAATTAGATTTGGACAAAGTTTCCGTCAACTTTAACAGCCAAAGTCTGTATTTTCAAAATGTATGTGACTGAGGAAAATATTCCGAAAATTGGTACTTCCTTAACATTAAACGAGGCTCTTCATTTTAAATCCATTAAACATGATATTTTCATGAGTTATAACCCTGATATACGTGCATTAGGTGATGGGGGCAAGATATTAAAATGGTCAAATTAGAAAAGTATTTATAACTTCCTGTTTAGACCTGCTCGTAACTCAAAAGTGACTGTCCACGATAAAATAGAATCTGTACACAAAATAATCGATGAAATTGAAAATGAAGTTAATGAGTGTATCATTACTGATAAATTATATATTTTTTTAAGGAACAGTTAAATATAGCCTTTGCAAAGAAAGTATCTTACTCCTGTATTCTAATAACATGGTTCACTTCAATATTTTTCGCATTTCCTGGGGCGTAAAAGAAGATAAGACAGTCAACGTTTCTTACAATGCCCCACTTGGTTATTCACAGTCTTTTACTGCAAAACTAGGCAAGGGAAATTCGGGTATTGATGATTCACATTGGAATTACTTGTTGAATGGAGTCTACATAAAACGTGAGCTGAACTATAAAGGAGGAAAGGTTTTATTTTTGTTTTTGCTAGTGGCTTTACGTCGCACCGACACAGATAGGTCTTATGGCGACGATGGGATAGGAGAGGCATAACAGCTGGAGGGAAGCGGCCGTGGCCTTAATTAAGGTACAGCCCCAGCATTTGCCTGGTGTGAAAATGGGGAAACTACGGAAAACCTTCTTCAGGGCTGCCAACAGTGGGATTCGAACCCACTATCTCCCGATGCACGTTCACAGCCGCACGGCCAGATCGCCCGCTAGGAGGAAAGGTAGAGGGAGTTGCTTTTAGTAGTAAAAGCGGAGAAAATAACACTACATTAGCTACAACTGCACAAACTTTTATGTTGTCATCCAGTCTTTAAAAAAATAAAGACGTTGTTGATTTGTTTCCATGTAAGAACCTAATATGACATTTCTTAGAAGAACTAACTTTGCAAGTCTTTAAAGTATTAACAGATAGTCCTATAGCTTATAAGGTAGCATGCATAATTTCTAATAATAACAGGAAAATGTTTGAAAAGCTGTGCAAAAGCAATTTACAAACCACTTTTCAAAATCCATTTGACGAAACACACACACACACAAAATTGTTTGATACTGGTCATTTATTTAAAATCTTAATAAATAACTGGCTTAATCAAGCTGACAACTTATCCTGACTTTGACAACTCTAAGTCAGACAAAAAAAATGTCTGAGTCTATCTAGTGCGGCCTTGGCTTGCTCCTGCCCTGTATAAAAAGGTGCCGTACCAGACTCTTTTAGAGCTACAAAATGTAAACCTGTATACTAATGTTTTTACATGAGGATTCTCAGAGAAAAATTCTGACTTCGCTTGTCAACAATGTTCTGGAAAACGAAAATGTTTAAACATGCTGTGATTAAATAAATAGTTTTAAACATTTCGTTGACAGATGTATACACATCTTTTGTAATATATTATTGAATAACAATAGAAAAGTTACCGTAGATAAACTCATCGCTGAGAAGAAGAAATCCTCAGGAAAATAAAAATGTACAAACTGAAACCTTAGGAATTCTTAGGTAAGTTTTAAGTTGCAGCTAAATTTCTAAGAAAGGTTTCAGACTTTTGTTGTGAATTGCCATCATGCATTTTCCTAGTAACATTAAAACTTTTCGTATACGTATTATGCGTTCTAATCTTTTAAAGATACCGTGTTGAGTTACAAGTGACAGATGTCATCATAATTTTACGTAAAGAAATGTACATGTACTGCCCTTCCAGTTTTCTCCCCGCATAAAACTCGTGTAGTATACAAGCCTAAGTAAAGCCACAATTGAAGAAGTGTTCAATTTTATCGTTAAGGTTGAATAAATGAACAATATCATGGTGAAAGTGAGAGCGGGCCCTACACTGCCATGATGAACGCCAGCCACTAGCGTGACGTCACGGTCCGAGCCTTGTGGCCTGTCTATCTAGTGCGGCCTTGCCTTAATTAAGGTCTTGGTGTGAAGATGGGAAACCACGGAAAACCATCTTCAGGGCTGCCGACAGTGGGATTCGAACCCACTATCTCCCGAATACTTAGCCTCGTGTTTGTAGACTTACTGGCACGTGAATGAACTCCCGAGGGACTAAATTTCATTTCAGCACCTCGGCGTCTCCGAAACCTGTAAAAATAGTTAGTGTGACGTAAAGCAAATAACATTATTATTATTATTATTATTATTATTATTATTATTATTATTATTATTAATATTATTATTATTAAACTTGAAAGGAGGCTATGTTGTAATGCTTCTTAGCAACTTCAATATCGCTCAAGGTTTATTCAATGTAACAAGACTCATGGTGTGCAAAATGCACGACAATAGTTTGAAGTCGAAAATTCTAACTGGAATAAATTAATATGGGACATAAGGTATTACTTCTCCGAATTGACCTGTCCCCATCGGATACTGTTCTACCGTTTTCTTTCAAACGTACACAGTTCTCCGTATGACTAGCCTTCTGCATGACCATTAAAAAAACGCAGGGACAAACTCTTGAAAAAGTGGGTATCTACTTACCCGAACTAGCATTCAATCACGGCCAAGTGTAGGCCTAAGTTGCAATATATCGGGCAAGATCATTTCAAAATGTTAAAATCCAGATATGCCCGAATGATCGATGCACAGTTAATATTGTACGGAAAGTATTGTTATATAATACATTCTTCTTCTCAGTCTGTTTACCCTCCAGGGTTGGTTTTCCCCTCGGACTCAGCGAGGGTTTCCACCTATACCACCTCAAGGGCAGTGTCCTGGAGCGTGATACTTTGGGTCGGAGGTTACAACTGGGGAAAGAGACCAGTACCTCGCCCAGGCGGCCTCACCTGCTATGCTGAACAAAGGCCTTGTCGGGAAATGAGAAGATTGGAAGGGATGGACAAGGAAGAGGGAAGGAAGCGGCCGTGGCCTTAAGTTAGGTACCACCCCGGCATTTTCCTGGAAGAGAAGTGGGAAACCACTGAAAACAATTTCGAGGATGGCTGAGGAGGGAATCGAACACCGCTCTACTCAGTTGACCTCCCGATGATGAGTGGACCCCGTTCCATCCCTCGTACCATTTTTCAAATTTCGTGGCAGAGCTGGGAATCGACCCCAGGCCTCCGCGGATGACAGCTAATCACACTAACCACTACGGCACAGAGGCGGAAACATATACTACATTACGAATGAATAAATTATTATGTACTGGTATTAAGTGTTCATAAATCCATTGAAAATGGCAGGTAAAACAATATGACAACGACAGTCATATAAAGACGAGTTATCTGACCTATTTGTAACGAATGTTGCGGAGCATCAGGGGTCCTCTAGTTGTATTATTAAAATATCTTCAGGAAGTATCGGTACTATACAGGATGTAACATGGTACGACCAAACTTCCAGGACACATTCCTCACACGTAGAAAATATGGTGAATGTACATGGGTGCGGAATAGCTTTATTTCCCTGTTAGAACTCATATTCTACAACTCCACTCTGGGTTCAATTCCAAACCTCTCCGGAGTGCTCATATGGAGTGAGGGCATTGAGGGCATGTGGCACTGTTGTTGGTGTTTCGTCCGTCAGATGGAGACGTAAAGCCTTGGGCAGATCACCTGGTGCTATTCGACAAGAGTAGGCTGTGTGCCGGCACATAGAGAAATGGGGAAAACACAGAAACAGATTGTATCTACATACCACATCAAACTCTTTCTTATATGAAATGTTCAAAGTACCTTCGTTAGTACTGATACATGCATAAATGGATACATCAGCCCATCCGGGATTCAATATGAAAGGTCGGACCTCACCCATGCTTGCATAATTGCACTTAATCTAAAATAATAATCATCACCACCACTATCATAGAATTATTCGTATGTAGCATACTCCCAATTACCGCGAGTAAAGAGGCGCAAGACGATGCGGAAAAGCAGACAACAATCCACAACTTCCATTGTACGATTCGTAATTCCTAATTCGTGCTTTTTTCCACCCATAAATTTTAAGGAACTACCCGCTGCACCGTGATTAACTGCGCTCCTCTGCTAGTCTTGTTAATAATAATAATAATAATAATAATAATAATAATAATAATAATAATAATGTTATTTGTTTTACGTCCCACTAACTACACTTTTACGGTTTTCGGAGACGCCGAGGTGCCGGAATTTAGTCCCGCAGGAGTTCTTTTACTTGCCAGTAAATCTACCGACACGAGGCTGACGTATTTGAGCACCTTCAAATACCACCGGATGGAGCCAGGATCGAACCTGCCAAGTTGGGGTCAGTAGGCCAGCGCCTTAACCGTCTGAGCCACTCAGCCCGGCGCTAGTCTTGTTAAGGAGTCTGAAGTGATAAATGATTTAGCTAGCGAGTGTAGATTTCTGATTTATGTAATTGAAAGAGGGAATAGTATTGAGTTATAATGTGTAGAAATGTATATTGGAGTATGAAGCGAGAATATATAAAAGTATAATTTGCTATTTAGAGTTGAAAAGTAATTACTATTATAGGTTTATTTAGTGATTGTAGTAAGTATAGATGGATCGAACACAATTCCGTGGATAGCACCGGTGTTGATGAGACTGATTTATATTTAAAGTAATTATTATTGTGCTTCTGTTAAGTGGTGGGGCCCGGGTGGTCGCCCATTCGGATACCAACCACGCTTCGGACATGCAACACGGACTGGCTAATCATTTGTATCGCTGATTTAATTTAGCGAATGTGAGGTGTTAATCACACTTGAAAATAATTTAGAAGAGCAGTGTGGTGTTACAGCATGTTGTTGCACATCGCCTCGGTGATCCTTGCTTCTAATGTTTCAAGAAGTTTTGTAACGAATAGTCTGTTACAATGTAGAAACTGTTAACAATGATTGGCCTCGCTATGCCGCACCACTTCATAGTAAAACTTTACAATTTCTTGTTGAGCCCTGGAGCTTTCAATCACAGAGAGGCTTATTACTTTAAATTTAGAAGAAAAAGTTAAGTGATGAACTATTGACCGCGTAAGGTAGGATTAGAAATATGCATACAGTTGATGAGATTGTTGTCGACAGATGTGGTAGGAACGCCAATCAGTGTGTCATATGTTGTACGTCCGGTGTCGCGTGGGTACCAGGTGTCGAATTACTAGTAGCTATTGTCCACGTCGCAAAGTGGATTATAAACTTGGGTATGGTGGTCCCTGGACAGCCGCCGGGTGTATGATCTGATTAGGGAGCTAGCTCGTAATTACTGCCGAGGACTAGCAGGGTTGTCAGGGTAAAGGCGAACGTACTCTTGCTTCTTCAGCGAACTGTATTTTCCCCCATATGAATAAAATTCTGTTCCATAATATTGCTTCCTTGTGAGGACTTCACGTTATCATTACTTAGTCCAGATTTTGACAAATGTCGTATGTCTTAGAGCAGGGGGTCATCCGAAAATTTGTGGAACGAAATAGTGTCATGTGACAAAATGCGCGACGTGATGTTATCGAGCAACAGTACCTTGAGAGCTGCTCAGGCTGTCGATTTCTCTGTCATGGTCATCCATTCATATTTCACATTACAGCCTGCACAGTTGCTAGGTAACATTGGGTCACGCACTAATATTTCTTGACGCAAATTATCATATGACTTCCAGCGTTAAGACATATTTCTGTGGCTTGGTTCTAAAAGGGCCAATGTCATTTTTTACAGAAATTGAGATATTAACTGATACAAACGCGTTTTATCCTGGCTTGCAACATGTTAAAAGGGCCAATGTCTCTGTTAAGTACTAAAGGAACAGTTAACGTTTAATTAAATAAGCCCTTGCCAATAATGTTAGATTACCAATAAAGATTAGAGACCTGGCAATTTTTAAAGAGAAAAAATTAGCGTTTAATAAGGTGACTTCCACAAAGAATGTATAAAGTTATTTAAAGTTAGTTGTTGAAAACAATAATTGGAAAACTATAAGCAAAACTTCTAATGCTCATAGTGCAAAAAACAGGTTTTTTGATATTGGCCCTTTTAGAACCAAGTCACAGATTTATGTCAAAATAAAACAGTATATTTCTGTACTGAAAATTTAGTTCTCTGTAGGCTGTAAGTTACGAATACCCCTACGTATTTGGTTTGTTTCATATCTATGTATTTTTATAATTACTTATTTAATGCTGTAATTATTCACTACATAGAGAAAAATGCAGTTTGAGCTCAAGATTATCCCTAGATACATTCTGGACTTCTCATATTCAATTAGATAATAATAATAATAATAATAATAATAATACAATTGGTATTCAGCAAGTAAAATAATTTACTTATGCCGCAGGCGAAGAATTCACCCACGGTATCCCGTACTAGTCGTATGATGCGACTAAAAGGGGCGACCAAGGGATGATCAAATTAGAACCATGAGAATAAATGTAATACCATCACGGGGTGAACACCATGGGTCGCCTTTACTTGCGAGTAGTACCACTATGTTAGGTACATAATAAGTTTGTGATTAGTAGCAAGTCTGTGAATCAGGATGGGTTTTACAGTACCCGTGATTAGTATAGTTACATGCGGAACACCACGGGCTTGCGTTGCCTGTAATTATTACCATTATGTGAGAAACACCACGGGTTCTGGGCGTTGCCTGTTATTAGTACCCACTATGTGAGGAACACCACGGGACAGTACGAGTCCCTGTGATTAGTACACCTATGTGAGGAACACCATAGGTTTGCGTTAATACCATCGGTCTGCGTTACGTGTGTGTATTACATTACCTGTGAGTAGTACCATAATGTGTGGAATACCGCGAGTCTACGCTAATTTTGATTAGTACCACAACTTGACAAATACCATGGTTTTACTTTACTAGCGATAAGTACCATTATGAGGGACCGATGATCTGGATTTTGGACCACTTTAGACAACAAGCATCATGGATTCAGGATTGTGCTCTAGAAGCAGCCTCTTGGTCAGTAATGCTATTGCTTTAGCTAGTTTATGGGAATGTGGGGCATTGTGGGTCGGATCCACTGATTGTTTTAAATTTATATTCATCTATTCATTCTTCGCCACCACGTTTTGTATTCTGGTCAGTGGATGATTCTGGACTTTTAAATCGTCATTACATTTCGTCTCATTTCGTACCATTAGGGGCCGATGACCTAGATGTTAGGCCCCTTTAAACAACAATCATCATCATCATCATCATCATCATAATCATCTTCATCATTTACTTATCTAAGCCCAACTGAAATCAAATGTCGGAAAGCTCAAGCCAAAAGAGCTTTTATGCCAAGAAGAAGCATCCTGTGCATTTCCACCATGGTACTTTCGCTACGTCTGAGGATCTTCAGAACATTCATCTGGACTATATTATTATATACATCAGAAGCTTTGGCATTAAATAAAAGCGATACCTGCAGACTTGAGGTATTTTAAAATGTGGTTCTGTAGACGAACGCTTAAAATCTCATGGACTGCACGAATATAAATTTCCCAAGTGTTACAAATAATGATGAAGCAGAGGATTTTGTTGCTCAAAACAATTAAAAACCAACGCTTGTCGTGGTGGGGCCATACACTACGATACTCAGTGATGGTCAAAATTATACAAGAGGACTACATTAACGGAAAGAAATCAAGAAGAAGGCCAAGAAAAACGTTTAAAAATATAACAAGGAAGAGAAAGGCCAACGATCGCGCCATCTGGAAAAAAAATCATGGCAACAGACCAGTCTCAGAATTGAAAAGGAATGGAAAAGAAAACTTCGATTTCACGCCATTTTTGGTGTCGATTTGGACATCCTGTTTTACTCTATCAGATGGCAGAGTAACGGGTCTTTCTTGGGTGACCTGTGGCTGACATTCAATTACCTTTTATTTTTATTTATTTTTACATGAACACCAAATGTGGTATCAAGCCATGATCCTACGACTTGGAGTGCTAAATAGAGTTTTTCCACACTTGAAAAATCCAACTACCTCTACCAGATTTGCACCCACAGTCTTGGGATCTGGAAGTGGATTCTATCACTGATCCACAGAAGTACGTGTTGGTTGTGGTGAAGTTTTTCTAAGAGGGGATAAAACTGGGCAACGAAGAGGTTTGAATCTTCAAAGAAAGAAGGCGTAGGAAAATGAAAGAGAGATCATCTAGACGTCGGAAACTTAATACGCCCGGTTCGCAAGAAAACATGCGTTGATACAAGGGCATCGGATATGAAAACTGAAAGTGTGGAACTTGGCAGAAGTAACCAAAAGCAATAACAGACCCATGGTCCCAAGTTGGGTTCCTGTCTCTTTAGATACGCAGCATATACCACGGATTTATTAAATTGTCTCCATCCACTGGGAGCTGAAGCAAGTAAGCTTGTAGTTTTATATGACTGTCGATATCGCTATCACAGCCAAGGGACATTCACTTTTATATGAAATGAGGCCATACTTTTTCATTTTCAAAACCGCACTTTTACTGCTTGGGATTCGACCCACATCTGTCATATTAATTCCTTGCTCACCCTTGCAAGTGTCCTCTTGTCATTGTTCCCACCTGTTCATACTTAGGTAAAAGCAAATATTTCCTATCTGTTTTCACCAGAATATCATTAATGCGACTTGAATCCTCATAGCTTTGCAAGGGTGTGGGAGAAGCACTGATGGAAGCACTGAGAAGAAAGAGGAAAATATATCGGAGATTGAAGGTATCTGGGAAAGAAAGGAGTGTTTTTTGTAAACCTAACACCATGGAGGTAGGAAGAGAACAAGAAATAAATAAGAAATAACAGTCTTACATACGGTAGGTAGGTGGAAGTAAAGCTAGATTTAGCTTGCGCCCTGTGATCACATCTCCTGTTATTATTTGAGAGTGCTTGGAGTATTAATAACAATAATCACATTGTAATTTTGAAAACATTTCTTAGCAAACAAGAAGAGGTCCCCATACTACGAAAAACGTAAAATTAAGCAACAATTGTGCCGAAATATTAAGGGATAAAGGGCCCGGAGAGATTTCAAATTATGCGTCTTGGGTAGCTATATCAAACTTTAAACAATTCTGAAATCACTCCCTGCCCAAATGCAGGTCCGGAAAAACAGCCTAACATCGCTTGTTTCTCTGCTCGTTTTCCTTTTTATTCAAATCCTAGACAAATTAACTTATTTACATAATTATTTCTGTAATATGTTTCTTGGTTCGGTACCCTCTGGCGTATTTTTTGATTTTTGAAAAATGTGCACAACACCGAATCTAGTTACAAGGGCTTAAGTGAAACTCTACATTGACTCACATTAGCGCTCATAGCGGTGCTTAAGTGAAATTCTGCATTGACTCACATTAGCGCTCATAGTGGTGCTTAAGTGAAACTCTACATTGACTCACATTAGCGCTCATAGTGGTGCTTAAGTGAAACTCTGCATTGACTCACATTAGCGCTCATAATGGTGCTTAAGTGAAACTCTACATTGACTCACATTAGCGCTCATAGTGGTGCTTAAGTGAAACTCTGCATTGACTCACATTAGCGCTCATAGTGGTGCTTAAGTGAAACTCTGCATTGACTCACATTAGCGCTCATAATGGTGCTTAAGCGAAACTCTACATTGACTCACATTAGCGCTCATAGTGGTGCTTAAGTGAAACTCTACATTGACTCACATTAACGCTCGTAGTGGTAGAAAAAGGTAGACTGTTAAGAAAAGGAATGATGAAGAATGTATTCTCATTCTCTAGCTGATATCTCTAGGATGTGTTTTCAACATTGATTTCCTTGCCTGAAGGGCTGGAACTATGGATTTTTCGAAAGAAGCTACAACGAAATAAACTTACGCTGAAATCTCTATCTTAGAAGAAAGAGGAAAAGAAGTCAAAGAATGCAGGTATCTGGGAAAGAAGGGCGTTTTTTCGTAGACCTAACACTGTGAATGAAGGAAGAGAACAAGAAATGACTAAATGAGGCTGGAGGAACCATGAAAGCGAAGAGTCTGACTTAGGTAGGTGGAAAGTAAAGCTATATTCAGCTTAAGCCCTGCGATCACAGCTCATGTAATTATTTTAGAGCGTTTAGAGGATTACTAATAATAATGTCACGTATTTTAATATTTGGTTCCTTGGTCATGAAGGCGAAGGAGTGCTCAATTCCTCGTAAGGAAGTTAAGAAATTTAGGATCCACTTTTTGACTTCCGGAGATGCACGTCACTTTGGGGTTCACACAGCCTACACCAGAAATTACTATCTAGCGGCAAAGGCTATCAACTCAATATATATTACTTAATGCCGAAGTTAGGAATGATGAAAGTCTTTTATCTTCTACTTCTTCGGAGTCCTTCATGGGATGTACAGAGAGTTTCTCCCGTTTTGTTATTTTGAGCTTTGGAAAAGTATACAAAATACTACCCGGAATTCTGGTGATATAAACAAGTTTTGTGATTGGAATTCGCTAGCACGTGACTGTCAGCCATCACAGCTCTGTCTGTCTTCTAATACATTCACACTGGCTCGTCCCATATCATGTTACCGCAATGAATAGCGCCTGGCGACGTGGAAATGAAATATATACGTATTGAACCGTTGAAAACCTCCCCGCATGTGGAATAGTTTGGAACAAGGCTCTGTGCACGCAAAACAAATGACTGGCACCGATAATGCGTATGGATTTAGTTGATTCAAACCTTCATCGGAAGTTTATGACCGATTGAACATCCGTTCGCACCAATCACAGCGATGCATTGGGTTGTGCGATTTACGATTTCACAGCACACCGGCAGTGATGGGATTAACGAAATTGCTGGATTTGTGTGGTCGAGACCAGCTCTAGTATTGATAATGCACGTCATACTAGGGATTTCATCTGCCTCCATTGAGCCACGCTTTCAAAGTAATACAAGTGCCCTCCTCTCTGCTGAGGGGAAATTTCTTGTTGAGTTGTCTCATCATTGCAAAGGTTCCAATTATCCCCATAGAATTCTCTTTTACGACACATTTTCCCATGTCTATTTGGAATCGGTAGAGCCTTCAAGTTCCATTCAGGACGTGACCAGGGTTTTTTTGGATTGGGTGGCATTCCTGTCGCCATGCACTGTCACCAGGATTTGAACTCGGGATACTCATATTGGAAGCCAAGTGTTCAAACTACTGCGCCAGCGCGGCGCTCTATCTATACGGGCTTTTGGCACGCATCTAGCGATTAGAAATTGTATACCACCACCTCTGCTACCTCGTATATACTCGTACGGAACTTGACGAATACCGGAAGATCTCAGTAGACATTACAGCGCGCGGAATTCTGAAAAAGAAGACTTTTGCGTTTATAATATAAACTTTTGCTCGCTTCCTCTTATGCGAGGAAATTTATTTTGTTGCAATTTAAAGAAATGATTATTGTTTATATATCTAAGGCTTTTAGAGGTAGCCTCTGTGGCTCAGACGGCAGCGCTTCAGCCTCTCACCGCTGGGTTCCATGGTTCAAATCCCGGTCACTCCAAGTGATATTTGTACTGGAAAAAGCGGAGGTGGTACAGGTTTATCTCCGGGTACTCCGGTTTTCTCTATCATCTTTTATTGCAGCAACATTCACCAATATCATTTCATCTGTTAGTCATTAATCATTGCCCCAGAGGAGTGCGACAGGCTTCGGCAGCCGGCACAAGGTGGGGGCTTCGTTCATTCTATCCCTGACCCGGTCATTGATTGGGGAACATGATCTAGGTTTTCATTTTCAAGGCTTTTAGAGCCGGGAGTGTCCTAGAACATGTTCAGATCACCTGGTACAGGACATTTTATTTGATGCCCATGGCCGAACTGAGCGTCTGATTGTGAGGTGATTATCATAATGAGTGAGGAAGATAGAGTGAAACCCGATGACGGGACATAGACACCGAGCGGTCTATACAAGGCTTAACGTCCCCATCCGACGGACAATGTCGTACGCTCTCACTCCATATGAACACTGTTCAGAGGTGTGTAAATGCATCTAGGCTATTTGAACGCAATCTAGTGATTATAAATTGTATACCACCACAACTTCTACCCTGCCGGCCAAAATTGTGATGGTATTTTTTTTCACCAACTGGATCGAACGGGTTAACCACGGTGTCAGACCGTAGCGACTTGACGCCTTAACTATAGTGGCCTACAGAATTGATGAACACTGTAAACTGTATCGAAATGCGCTCCATACATTTTTAATAATGTAGGAACACGTTTGTCTCTGTTCAGTTGTTGATACATTTCCAGAACGTTGAGATAATTTAATTTAAGGCATATGACACCACGAGGGGTGGCCTGGACGAGGCGGTAAATGTGCTCGGTTTACACGGTAGGACGCGGGTTCGATTCCCCGTCGGGAAGTCGAAAATTTAAGAAACGAGATTTCCACTTCCGGAGCTCCACATGGCCCTGAGGTTCACTCAACCTACACCAAAAATGAGTACCAGGTTATTTGCTGAGGGCAGAGGCGGCCGGGCGTAGAGCTAACAACTCTACCCCACTAAGTGTCGAGGTTACGGATGGTGGAGTCCTTTACCTTCCACCCCTCCAAGTGCCTTCATGGCCTGTACGGAGATTGCTATATGACACCACGATCTGAAAGAAAATCAAAAGCATGTGTGGTGATAGGACCTCTGATGGCTTTGTATTCCCCACGCAGCGAGCAGAAAGTACTTAAGACATTCGCTGTTTTAACGAAAGAGGTTTTGGAATAATTCTCTTTGGTAAGGTCAAATGCAGGCTGAGATGTGAAGTATTGATGGAAGGCCATGGCATACAAATACATGCCCTATGCAGCTCTATTTTTTCAGTTCTATGGTCTGTACAGTTCTCAAGGTACTCTTGCTAGGTAACATCGCATTACACGACACTATTTTGTTACACACATTTTCGGATGATTCCCACCTCTGACATGTTTTTCTCAAAAGGAACCCCACAGTGGACCTGAGTGTGGTCTCATAGACCCGCGAGAGAAGTCGCTGATTCATTAATAGATTATCAGGATTGTTTCTCATCTCCCACTTGACATGCTGATATAAAACGAAGTACAAAGTAATACTGGATGCCTGTTTCAATATTGGCAAAATTAATGAAAAATGATTAGCAAATTTCGTGTTTACTCAGTCCAAACAGAACGAAAGCAAAACTTTCAAAACCGATGGATATAATCTCTGCATTGTGTACACTATCAGTTCTCTCAAAATAGCGACAAAGAGTCCAAGCTGCTTTACGTCGCACAGACACAGGTAGGTCTTATGGCGACGATGGGAGAGGAAGTGGGAAGAAAGCGGTTGTTGCCTTAATTAAGGTACAGCCACAGCTTTTGCCTGGTGTGAAAATAGGAAACCACGAAACACCATTTTCAGGGCTGCCGACAGTAGGGTTCGAACCCACCATCTCTCGGATGCAAACTCACAGCTGCGCGCCCCTAACCGCACGGCCAACTCGCCCGATCGACACATAATGAATTTACGAACTGACGCTACATTCTTATTATGTTGATAAAGTTGAAACCTATGGAATCTGTTCATACCAGACTGCTCTTCAAATTTCGATCCACTGTGCCACTAAATTTAACAAATAATTGTTTCTGTGCGGCATCACGCATCTTCGCCTTTAAACTTCAATATTTCAAAAATACAGCCAACATTACCCTAGTAAATTAATCCTTAATCTCTTTCTTTTCTAGTTGTTTTACGTCGCACCGACACAGATAGGTCTTACGGCGATGGAACAGGAAAGGGCTAGGAGTGGCCTTAATTAAGGTACAGTCCCAGCATTTGCCTGGTGTGAAAATGGGAAACCATGGAAAACCATTTTCAGGACTGCCGACAGTGGGGTTCGAATCTACTATCTCCCGAATACTGGATACTGGCCGCACTTAAGCGACTGCAGCTATCGAGCTCGGTACGTTACCCTAGTAAATTAATCCTTAATCTCTTTCTTTCTGGAGGGTTACGTAAGGGACTGGGAACACGTAAACTAGTGTTTCCCGATTAGAAGGCCTGATATTCCTTAAAATAATTGTTTTAACTACTACTAATTTTCAATTCCATTACTTCAACAATAATTTTAGTAAAGCTTTAGTTTCAAACAATGAATATTGTATGTTTTAATTTAACCCTGTATAATCCTAACGTGAGTCCACGTGCAGGGCACTACTTTCCTCCACTGTTAATTTTATGTATGAATTCAATACCCAGTTTACAAAAGAGACAACATCCAGAAACGTAGTGGGCAACTATCCAGAGTTCAAGCGAACTAACTGCAATCTAGAACGATTGGTTGAAGTTTATATAGCTTTCGATTTGGTTACGAAATCTAGCCTTCAGACGCCTATCTAGAAAACAGGAGCATGGATCCCTCTCAACACTATTTTAGAATAGTTCCTTGTGGACCATACGGATATCCCGAAAAAGTCCCAAGGAAAATATAAAACGGAAAGATACTGAGAGGTGCCAACTTGAATTCGGATCACTACCTTTCATATGTCAAACTGAAATTCTGGCCGGAAACAACAGATGGTAGAGAAGTCCTAGGACTCCTAAACGACTTAGGGAACAGCCAAGATGTAGTAAAAGTAGTCAGATATGGGGACCAACTGAAAGAGGGCCCTAGTCAAGGCGCCCAGTGAACTCTCATCCGTCTAGTGGACCGAAGATTGTGATTATACAACAGCCCAAAGGCAAACAGCATAGTTGAGATGGAATTTCCTGAAGGCCAAGGAAAACTGGGAAATAAATTTGAACACAGGAAGATCACGGTCATAATAATCCAAGAAATCAAACGAATCTTCACACACAACCAATAGACCTAGATCGAAGATAATTTCACTGAAAATAATTCCGGGGATTTTAACAAATCTTCCAATGAGAATCTCAGTAAATACACCCTACCGAGCCATCACTTTACAGATTCGTAAGACAAGCTAGTTTAAAACAACAAGGAACTGCCATTTCCTATCAGAGTACTTTTTCGAAAAACTTTTATCAGGGCGTCGACCCTGTGGATCTTTTGCCCCTACTGGCACCATATTGTATGAACCTGCGTGTAGTTGGAATGGCGGTAGTGTGGAATGTTGCGTGTGAGGAAAGGAAGATTAAGGACATCACAAACACCCAGTCCACCCTGACCCGGTCGGGAATCGAACCCGGGGCCGCCGGGTGACAGGCGGACGCGTTGCCCCCTACACCGCGGGGCCGGACAGGAGAGTACTTTACTGCTCATTTTTTATCCACCCAGTGAAAACTTTGATTATTAGCAAATGGCACGAAACCAGGACTCGATAACTTATTCGGTAGAAGAAGTTCACCAAATCATCCAGCTACTCAAGAACAGTAAGAAGGTTCGAGAGGATTCCATTGTGACTCCACAAGTGTGCCGGTATCAGGACAGTGAACAAGCTGAGATAATTAAGAACATCTGGCAAACGACGAAATTGCCATCTGACTGTACTTGAGCTTTGATCCACCCTTTCAACAAATAGGAGACCTTAAAGACGTGAATAACTAGCAAGGAATATCTCTCCTCCTAGTAACGTACAAGGATCTGTCTAAGACCTGACTAAAAAACGGCAGAGACTCAACTGGGTTGTCAACTATTTAACACCAGGCAGGTTTCAGGAAGAACTATCCTGTGCTTAGAAAAATCTGATTACGGTACTAGTCTACTCCGAGATCAGACAAGATGGTGGTCACTTTTGTTGATTTTAGAAACACCTACGATTTCTTGAACAAATAAACCCTTGGTAAAATTTTCAAAGAACTAGGACTAGATAAAATACATGAAGACTTAATCTACAAATCATAACTGGCACACTCTCCAAAAACAAGAAACCTTCGTGATCAGAACAGGGTCAGACAATGTGACGGATTTTCCCCAACCCACTTCAGTTGTGTCCTTTAAAAAGTCGTGAGAGAACATCGCAAGAAAATGGTGCACTTGGGTGTCAAGTTCATTCATTATCTGGCGTTTTCAGACGACATGGCACAGATCTTGAGTTCGTGGAATTATTGGCAATCCAGGTAAATTGTCTCAGAAGGCAGGTGGCCGAAACAAGTGTCTGAATATCCCTCAAGAAAAAGAAAGAAGTTAAAGGAAATACTTCACCAACATCAAAGAGGTTAACGGAGATGTGTCACTGGAACAAGGTAAAATGAAACGAGTGCAGATATTTCCTACCTCAGAGACTGGAATGAACCTTGATTATCAGAGAAAATACTCGTAACCCTCTTTGCGGGACTCAACAAGCTGGGACTAAGCCACCGACTGATTCAAAACAGCTACAAAAACTGATGCCTCTCACGCAATCTGTGGTATTACACAACAGGTCGGTATGCCATGGAGCGTCCGTCACTAAAGAGAAAATATGATATTGCAAAACTGGGAGTCAGAAAAGAAGAATTCCCATAATGATCGTAAGTCCGGTACTCGGAAGATGGAAAATCACCGGAGACGACACAATTCAGAGCTCTACACCGAGATAGCAAGACTCTCGGACTGCGCCAGGAGAGGAGAAAGTAGCTTTCAGTAGTCATATCGCAAGTGTGTGTCCCAAGACACCGACCAAACGCCTGTTCCTCTTCTGGCGAAGCAAGAAAATCTGCACCACCTGGCTCATAGAGATTGAGGACATATAATACCTAGCGGTTTTCGGAAAAAAGAAGAATAAGAAAAAGAATGTGCCTCCTAGTCAAAGGAATGAAAGGAGCCATGCTGTGAGAAGATGTGACAATCCTGGGTAATGATCAAAACACAGCGGCTGAACTAGCGTGGTCCCAAGCGGACCCTTTTGAAAAGAAGAATACAAATTTATGAAAGAATCAAGTTTTTGACCTATAAAATTGTACTTATTCTCATAACAGCCGTAGGATTGCAATCTTAAAATGATAGACTTCAACACTACCATCGGAAACATTTAAGATGTTTTTATTTTTTTCCTTGTCTTGCTTCTTATTAAACATTTTCATATTAGGGACTACCATAATTAGCACCACGGCCGCTAGATTATCAGTCGTAACCATTTCCTACCCCAGTGTAGCCGAAATCTGTGACAGACTGGCTATTTAGTTCATGAACTAGTCACTTTTTTTTTTTGTTATTTGCTTTACGTCGCACCGACACAGACAGGTCTTATAGCGACGATGAGGCAGTAAGGGGCTAGGATGGGGAAGGAAGCGGCCGTGGCCTTATTTAAGGTACAGCCCCAGCATTTGCCTGGTGTGAAAATGGGAAACCACGGAAAACCATTTTCAAGGCTGTCGACAGTGGGGTTCGAACCCACGATCTCCCGAATACTGGATACTGGCCGCGCTTAAGCGACTGTAGCTATCGAGCTCGGTGAACCAGTCAAAAAATCTGGTATAAGATTATAAAGAATTTGAACCAATCACAGCTGCTATTGTCGCAGTGTTATGGTTTTCGTTTTATCAGTTTCATTTCATTGCTCACATCATGCACGTGCTTATATGTAAATTTAACGGAAGTATTTTACTGGACCTAGTGAGTTGGCCGTGAGGTTATGGTTGCTCAGTGGGTTCGTTCCCCACTGTCGGCAGCTCTGAAGATGGTTTTCAGTGGTTTACCATCTTCACACCAGGAAAATACTGCCTCTGTACCTTAATTTAATTCCACGGCCACTTAATTGCCCTTTCCCATCCCATGGTCTCCATAAGACATACCGTATCTGTGTCGGTGCGGCGTGAAGCAAATTGTAAAAAAAAAAAAAAAAAAAAAGTTTTAATTGGTCTATACACCAGCTGTTTTTATTAACACATATGACCAGAGAGTGCGCAATTAACAGGGCTTAACTATTTTATTTCGATGAAACCGACAGCGGACATATTGGTCGGCTGCGGTTCAAAGAGTTTAAATGGAAAAATGAAACATATTTCCGTGCTGAGCGTTTTGTTCTCTCAAATACCTGTGTACAGTATTTAACTTGCTTTATATTTAATCACTTTTATTATAATTTATTATAATCTCTTGAGATACACTCTGGAGCTATAATTTTATTAAGTTACTACAGATAAAATAAAAAGATTATAAGTCAATTCAGTGGTTAATCCAGAGGATGCCGTATTTTCTTCCGTGAGAATTGTTTAAAGAAAAGCCCGTTTTCTTCATTTATTGAAAAACTTAGGAAAGATTCGAAGAAACTTTAGGTTTTCTTCTCTCGGCTAATTTGGCTGCGGGAGTGAAGCTGTGTTGCAGGTTGCAGGCTTGCAGGCTACAAGCGGTGTGAGTCGCGCTGCGGTTCAGCACTATGGTTTGCGGCCGGGCTGGCGGTGAAGCTGGGAGAGTGGGGTCGGGGATTACTAACAATTAGCACGGCAGCTGCCTGCATTCATGGCTGTGTCATGTGACCCAGTACAGCCGAGCTCACGGGAATGCACCCACTGCCTTCAAGAAATTTCACAAGAGGTAGCAAAGTAAGATTTTTTGAATTTCCAAATCTGATGGGGAGAGACGTTGAGGTATTTAAAATGAAAAACATACCTTACATTTTTTTATAAGGATATTAAGACAAGAATTGTTCACTAATAATAATAAACTTCCACGGTTTTCAAAGAAGCTGAGGTGTAGCAATTTTGATCCACTGGTAAATATACCGACAAAATGATGGCGTATTTGAGCACCTCCAGATGGCATTGGACTGAACTGAGATCTAACCCACCAACTTAAGATACATAATTATTATAGTGAGGGCTTCATACTCGACAGGTACTGACATTAAAGTTATTCTGGCTAAGGCATAAGGCTTTTGAGATCTAAAATGATTAATGTTTGTGTACATCGGATGTGGGAAGCACAAACATTGTATTTATATCTGTTGTTAATGTTATTGAAGGAACTGGGTATATTTGTATCAGTATCCAAAATCTCTCTCCATTCTAAAATCAACTCGTCAAAGTACATTATAATTTCTTTCTTTCCTAATCCCTTTACCGTCCAGGGTTGGCTGTTGCCTCGGACTCAGCCAGGGATCCCACCTCTGCCGCTTCAACGCCAGTGTCCTGGACTTTGGGTCCGGAGGATACAACTCGAGAAGAGGAACTGGGTCCTTGTGGGGGGATGGGAAGGTTGAAGTGATAGAAAAGAAACAGTGAGGGAAGCGGCCGTGGCCTAAACTTGGGTACCATCCCGACCTTTGCCTAGAAGAGAAGTGGAAAACCACTTCGAGGATGGCTGAGTTGGGAATCGACCGACCTCATCCCCACTACTGATTTCACCTCCCGAGGCTGAGTAGACTCCGTTCCAGCCCTTGTACCACTTTCCAAATTTCGTGGTAGAGCTGGGAATCGAACCCGGGCCAACGGGGAAGGCAGCTAATCACACTAACCGCTACGCCACACAGCCATACAAAATATACTGTATAATACCAGTCATTATTTATAGCATCAAATTAATAATAATAATAATAATAATAATAATAATAATAATAGTACGACCCCATTTACCGTGTGCAGAAATTTTGATTTGATGCCACTTAGCTTCCTGAGGGACAGTTTCGAGATTACGTTTTATTCAATCATTTGCCGGAAAACTTGGAAACTTTTATGCAGACTATGGTAGGGATTTTGGTCATATTTTTTTTTCAGGATGTCAGCACAAATACTTTACCCGCCGTCATTGTAAAAATAGTGTGCTGAATCGACTTCTTTTAAAAGCTGCCACCACTGCCGTGTCTGGATCCACTACTATGAGACTCAAAGGCCGACTCTCGACCATTCTTCCATAGAGTTGGTATTGGCTTGGGAAGTAGGTTTGATGTTTTTCTGTACCTGCTGCAGATTTTATGTTGTAGACGCCTGTTATTTATAAGGAAATTTTATGAATATAGCTTATTAATTGGCTGAGTTTTCTTCATACAGTCTGCTGCTTTGTCGTTTGTATCTGCCCCTATGAGTCTTCTTCATAATTAAAAAGAGAGCATATTAATAAACAATATGTGAAAAACTGAGATTTATACTTAATTTTCTTAAATTAATTTTGAATATAGATTTGAATATAGCTTAATTTTCTTATGAAAGAAAATACTAGTGTATTTATTTACTTGGTGGAAACTGGGGTGCAGAGAAATATTATATACGTGGCATTTTTATTTATTTCAGAGAACTGACTACCTACATCGAGTAGCCTATGTCATATGGGTAAGTTGAGAAGATTTGAATAAGCCTACTCCTCATGTCCCAGTATATGTTTACTTCTGCCCTCTGTGCAGGTTGTTCTGTCCTAGTCAAAGGTTTAATACACTGCCGGAAAAAAGACCTAACACCATGAAGGGGTTGTGCTAGATTAACGAACGTTGGTAGACTTGTTTATAAATCTGAAAGATGACGTTGATTCAAATTTCCCGCAAATCGCATTGGCGCTAGTAGCGGCCCCGTGATGTTGCACATCAGGTTTGTTTAAATGCAGGCTGTACTGTGCGAGAGCGTTAGTTACCTGCGAGATTGGACGTAGTGACTATGAGTGGGTCAAGAATACCTTTACGACGACGAGAGACCAGTATTAACAGCTCACCGTGGTTGAACGAGGCCGTATAATAGGGCTACGTAAAGGTGAATATTCCTTCCGCGCTATTGCAGAACGAATTGGCAGGAATGTCTCCACTGTGAATGCGTGCTGGAAGCAGCGGTCAAGAGAAGGTACACTCGCAAGAAGACCGGGATCCGAACGTTCCCGTGGCACCACCGAGAGGGAGGACCGCCGTCTTGTGCGTACGGCTATGGCGCCGTCTGCGACTTCAGTGGTTTCAAGCGAGAGCTCATTGGAGGATGGAATGGAGGTGCGTTGTGATTTCCGATGAAAGCCGGTTCTGCCTTGGTGCCGGTGACGGCCGTGTGTTGGTTAGAAGGAGGCCAGGTGATCGCCTGCATTCCACCTGTCTGCGGCGTCGGCACACTGTATCTACACCGGGAGTTCTGGTCTGGGAAGCAATTTCCTATGACAGCAGGAGCACTCGTGTGGTTATCCCACGCACCCTGACTGAAGATATGTATGTCCGTCTGGTGATTAGACCTGTTGTGCTGCTATTCACGAGCAGCATCCTTGGGGGTGTTTTCCAACAGGATAATGCACGACCACATTCCGCTGTTGTAACCCAACGTGCTCTACAGAGTGTCGACATGTTTCCTTGGCCTGCTCGATCCTCTGATCTGTCCCCAATCGAGCACGTATGGGACATCATTGGACGACAATTCCAGCGTCATCCACACCTGGCATTAACCGTCCCTGTATTGACCGACCAAGTGCAACAGGCATGGAACTCCATCCCACAAGCTGACATCCGGCACCTGTACGACACAATGCAGGCACGGTTGAATGGCCTGCATTCAACAGTCAGGCGATTACACAGGTTATAAAATGGACCAGCATGGCACATTTGCGATGGCTTTCCTTGCGGGGATATTAACTTGTAGTTGTTGTTGTTGTTTGAGTCATCAGTCCATAGACTGGTGAGTGCTACCCTATCCTGTGCTAACCTTTTCATCTCTACGTAACTATTGCATCCTATATCTGCTCTAATCTGCTTGTCATATTCATACCTTGGTCTACCCCTACCGTTCTTACCACCTACACTTCCTTCAAAAACCAACTGAACAAGTCCTGGGTGTCTTAAGATGTGTCCTATCATTCTATCTCTTCTTCTCGTCAAATTTATCCAAATTGTAGTATTGTACCTTTAATCAATTAAATATGTTACCTCGACAAATATATTGCCAAAATGTCCGTATTCCGCATTCCTTATTTCACGGTGTTTGAATATTCTTTTCCGCCAGTGTATGTTTATGTTGCAAATACTATTATTAATGTTAAACAATTAATTGTTTAACATTAATAATTGAATTTTCAATACGGTCAAAATGAAAATAATCACTTGCAAATACTATTGTCAAACATCTGACAACCGAAAACTTATTTAACAGACAAGGGCAAGTAAATAGCACATTATGCAACAAACCTAAAATGGCAATAATTAAGGCATGAGTATTTTTATAAAACAAGGAAAGCGAGTTTAAAAATTTCCATACGAGTGTCTTAGTTACCATTATAGCGAGTTGCATACGACTGTTAATGCTCGACGATAATTATAACTCTATTTTTTAAATATTCGTAAATTTCTGTTGAGATGTCACTTGACAGTTGAGTTTACTGAACAAAGCGCATGCGCTGGGTTATTGATTTTCCGTGAGTGGATCAGAGACCTTAACAATGGCATATGTTTTCAAAGCTATGATAGAAGGATATCATACCCTAGCTTTATTTCAAATACAAATTGTTTATTGTACAGTTGGTGAAGTGAACTTGCGGGAATGTGCCGTGTGGTTGTGCAATATTGGAAGTAGAAGGTGCATTGATGTTAATATGTGTGTCCGACATGTTTGATTTTGGAAACAAGTGCGAAGCTAGTGCGTTGAGCGTACGTGCGATGCTATCCTTACCTAATTGGTCAAACAGTTGTATCATAATGAAAATCTGAACTCTGATTGGTGGAGAACCTGTATCATAATGAAACTTGAACTATAATGAGCCGCATTAAGATTCGGTTTTTATATTTCAGCGTCGTCGAGCATAAAGTAAATTTGAACATTTTTGAATCTGTTAAGGTTCTTCTAATTAATTCAAGGAGAATGAATTAATGAATGCATAGAATTAATCGGTTTATAATGGGTCTTCCAATTACAGAAGATCAGTGACTGGGGGAAAATAATGTTGTTCTTTCCTAATACATGGGTATGTAATTTAAATACTAAAGATATAACGAAATATTAATAAAGTGATTAAATTGTAATGTACTTCCTGTGCTTATTTCCTGTGAATACTTTCTGGAAGTATCCCTTAATAATCTTCTATATAAATTTGTTATGGGTCCGCTGTCTGCAATTTCGTTTATTTGGCCGATTTTTCTAATATTTATCCGTTTTAGGTCAACTCAAAACCGTGACAGTGGCTTTCAGCTTCCGTGTCTCTTTGTCTGTTCCACAATTACGGCGAAACGACTCTATAGATCTCAACCAAATACTCATTCAGGAGCCGGTTTTGATATGTGCATTATTTTTAAAAAGTGATATTTGTTCGTCTCGTCGACCTCAGCAGATCTCTTGCCACTACTTTCACCATATGATAGGAACCTGCGTGTAAGTGTAATTGCGTAAGTGTAGAGTGTTGTATGTGAAGAAAGGAACGTTAAGGACGATACAAACACCCAGTCCCCAGGCCAGGGATATTAATGCATATTATTTAAAAATCACGCAACAGATGTGTGTTTATAGGGAAACCAAACAAGTTATTTGAAATTTTGTGATACGCTATTAATTTTCTGTAACATCTGTAAACTACATGTGAAATATTCCTTCATTTTGAATAATTCTTGTTATCTACATAATTTCGCTTACTCTTCAAATGACTGAGAAAATTATTATTTTCTGTGGGTTTCATGGTCTGAGTTGAGTGACGGACATTCTCACAGACCGACAACGAACCTACCGGTCACCATGGAAGCGTCTCTGGCTCCTTATCAGCAGGAAAGTAACATAATGCCATTTTCGCCATCATTGATCTAAATTCGTGGTTGTTCGTTGAATAGAAGGCGAGAGAGACGTCAAACTGCCATTCTGCGGGATATTTGAAGAATACCGAAGGAGGTTACAGTCGTCTTCGAGTAATACTGAGGGTGGCTGTTAATATTTCAACAGTGCCACGTAGTGAAGCCCATTATCTCATACCACAAGGTGTTTTCTGAAATTTGCTATAAATTTTACAGTATTTCTCTTCTACTTTCGTGTTCTGCTCTAATTTCTTGCCTCTGCCTTCCCTCTTCACGCTTAAGTAATAACACAAGTTGTCTTATCTGAATGCCTAAGATTCCCTGCTCCTAAATTTCTCCTTCTTTATTAAATCCGTAACTCATATCACAATTTAGCAAGGGACATTTCGTTTTTCCAAACATCCACATGGTATTTACATATTTGTCCTATCCGGCTTTCATCAGTTATGGCCCTATCTTCAGTTAATATCAGCTGTCTTAAATGTATTACTTTCTTCCTTAAATTATCCGTACGTAGGCGAGTGCTAATCCTGAAAGCTGGACTCTCTCTCTCCTTTGAGTGATACTATGCACTATTTCTTTCGTGCATTTTTTTCTTCGCATTCTATGATTTTGTCTATTAACTGGCATAACATACCGTTAACTGGATCTTATTTAGAGTCAGTAGGTAGGTTGTATTATTTTGAGAGTTAGTGCCTCTTTCTATGGCAAATAATAACCGAGCTACCCGTGGAAATTCTTCGTTCAAAGCCTAAAAATAACCAGCCCACGTCTAGGGCGTCTGAGAATGCTTTTGAATGTGAGGCCGGTTTGAATGTGATCGGATTTAGGAAGACATCAATTTGTGGAACGATGCTGATAGCAGGTGACGTTCAGCTCGTAGAGAGAACATAATTTAAAATCTAGGGCGTCTGAGGCTGCTTTTACGGATGTTGCTTTACGTAGCAAGGTTTCCTCGGACACCGAGGAGTCGGACGTTTTGTGCCGCAAGTGATCATTTATGTACAGGTAGATCTACCTACACAAGCTTTGCAGATTTCCAGCTTCCCACGAGCGACACCTCTTTACACACCATCGAAATGATGCAGAATCAAACCCACTGCCGGTTTTGAAATTTGGGGCTCAGCATAAGAACGCTAGTGTAAGCATTTCTTTCCAAGTATGGTATATTTTTCTAAAGCGATTACCTATAATTTCTCGAAATTCGTTATTTTTAAACCCCCTCCCCCAACCCGCAATCATGAAAGCGGACACAATTTGAAAGACAAGCTAGAAAACTGAAATTTGGCAAAATCATAGATTTTAGCCGGTGACCGACGACAAAATTCCAAGATATTCTAATGTGTTACTTTTGGCAGTGAAAAATATAGAAATACGAAGGCAATTTTAGTGACGGTGCAGACCTTCGTTTCGCGGTAATTAGTGAATAAACGGTTGGTCGTATTACAAAACAGATAGCACAATCGCAACTCAATTCGAAGAGAACTACAACTTTGGTCCTTTGCCTTTTTGTCTTACCTCTATCTTTTATACGTTAGATAGAGCTGCATTTCTCGAGTGTAGGTAAAGTTTGTATTTTTTTCACGTATAATTTATAGTTTGCAAGGAGGCCTCCATTGTAATAAAAACTCCCGATCTCGATTGTGACTAGCGGCAGGCAAATATGGCTGCCATTATAATCAAAACTCGCCAAATCAATTGTGACTTGCGTTAGGAAAATGGTCTGTCATTACAATGAAAGCGCACCAATTCCATCGTGAATAGCAGTAGGCAAGTGAGCCTGCCATTATAGTAGAAACGCCCGAACTCGATTGTGAATGGCAGTAGGAAACGTGGCCCTTCAGTGTGATAAAACCTCCCCAACACGCTCCTTAAATCGGAAACAACGTATGGGGTCCTCCCCGTGGCGTTTCTGGAATAACGGTAAGAGGCATCCAAATTAATAAAATCTTTCTCACTGCGTGCAGAGTAATTTACAAAGAAATGCGTAGCGAGGTTGTATAACCGGGCAAGAGACCACGCAGTCTGGGTCACGTAGCTGTCGGCTTGCATTCGGGAGATAGTGGGTTCGAACCCCACTGTTGGCAGCCCTGAACATGGTTTTCCGTGATTTCCTATTTTCAAACCTGCCGGGCTGAGTGGTTCAGACGGTTGAGTCATTGGCCTTCTGACCCCAAATTGGCAGGTTCGATCTTCGCTCAGTTTGGTGGTATTTGAAAGTGCTCAAATACGACAGCCTCGTGTCGGTAGATTTACTGGCACGTAAAAGAACTCCTGTAGGACTAAATTCCGCCCCTCGGCGTCTCCGAAAACCACAAGAATAGTTAGTGAGATGTAAAGTGAATAACATTATTATTATTATTATTATTATTATTATTATTATTATTATTATTATTATTATTATTATTATTATTATTATTATTATTATTATATCCGACTCGTTGGCTGAATGGTCAGCGTACTGGCCTTCGGTTCAGAGGGTCCCGGGTTGGATTCCCGGCCGGGTTGGGGATTTTAACCTCCATTGGTTAATTCCAGTGGCCCGGGGGCTGGGTGTTTGTGCTGTCCCCAACATCCCTGCAAGTCACACACCGCACATAACACCATCCTCCACCACAATAACACGCATTTACCTACAGATGGCAGATGCCACACATCCTCATCGGAGGGTCTGCCTTACAAGGGGTGTACTCGGCTAGAAAGAGCCACACGAAATTATCATTATTGTTTTAGTATTACAACTATTATTAAATTCTGCGGCTGTACCTTAATTAAGGCCACGGGCGCTTCCTTACCACTCTTCCTTCTCCTATCATCGCCATACGACCTATCTGCTTCGGTGGGACGCAAAGTAAAAATTATAACGCGCAGGAAAGGAAGTAAATCAGATGCAATGGGTTGAATGACAGGTCTCTCTACCAGACTATTTAATTTTTCATAAAATCTCGTGGTATTTCTTGAATTATAATTTTGAAAATTCGAACCAAAGGCGAACGATTTGAAATTATTCTTACAAGGCCAATATGCTGAATTAAATTTATTTCCCTTCTCATTATACTAATTTGCAAGGTGCGGATATCTAGCGTGATGTTTACTCTTTCTAGTGAAGATTTCTGTGCAGATTTTAAATCTGAAAACAGTTTTGCTCTATCACGTTAGGTTTTGATGAAGTTTTATTTTTCATGCATCAGCGTTTATCCAATATTGTTTTCATTGTTTTTCGTTATTTTTCATACAAAGCCGAAAATGTTCATTTACTTCTGTTTTATTGTCAGTGACAGCAAGGTTGCATAAATTCACTAGATGTGCTTTGCTACGTGTGTGGCTATGTAACAAAAAATCCAATAGGTGTCATGTGATGCATTTGCACCAATCTTAGCTAAAGCCATGTTCATTAGTATTCCATGTAGCAATCAATGCTCTAGAGATACTTCTGCCTGTGATTTGTTTTCCTTGACAGAATGATAAAAGTATGTAAATGGCTGATGTCGATTATCTCAAGAACGGTGCGTGTTAGAGTAATGGTTTGTATACTTCGGATCAGCATGTTTCAGTTGTCTTAGAACGCTTGTTGGATACCAAGATATCCACCGTTTTTTGTTTTTGTTTATCACTATTAATATATTAACGTCAAAAATTTGTGTGTGATTTAAGTGTTTTGCCAATCAATCCTGGTCATTTCACTGAGTCGGTGACTTTTCTGTCTACCATTTGTGACGTTACGATTCTATCAAAATCTCCTATCGTGTTATTATCGAGGTCAAGGGGAATTTATTCATCTCCTGTTTTCAGTAAACCTTTTCACCTGATTACCTAGATGGACGAAGACCATTTGTATCTTACTAATTTAGACTTATGCAATTGAGCTAGTAGCTAATTGACGACACGGTAAGCGTTGCGTAGCTATGAGTTAGCAATCGGGAAATGATTGGTGTCGATACACACCACCTGCAACCTTGAAGATAGTTTATAGTTATTTTCACACCAGGTAAATGGCGGGGCTAGAACATAATCATGATCATGATCAAAATCTTCCCAATTTTATTCCATGGACACCGCAAACCCAGCTGTATGTTTGAGGGTAAGCGTTTTGACCTGGTACTTTGGGATCTAGGTTCGATTCCCGGCCGCGTTATTTGATTTAAATCTTAAACGATTAATTCTTTTGTCAGGAGATTCGATGATTGTGCTGTCTACATTATTCCTTAAATTCACATACGAGACAAAACACTATCCGCCACCACATTAACACCAATGTCCGACACGTGGCAGATGCCGCCCACCCTCGCCAGATGATCTGCGTTTCTAGGGCTGCGTCAGGCTGGAAATAATTACATGCAATTACATCATAAAAGAACTGTAATAGTGCGTTGTTAACACATGGCAAATATAAATGTAACAAGTTTTCTTCATCCTACAGGTGAACGGAACTTACCTCTTGAAATGTCGAGCTGAAAAAGGAATCTCGCTATTAATGCTTAATTTTAATCATTTCAAATAACACAGTCCAAGAAATATTTTCGAAGACTGCTCAGTAGAACAACGCAACATACCTTCGATTAATAATTACAGTTCTTATGTGTGTAGCCTATCAAACGCATTCCAATTTTATATATACACTCCGGGAAAATGAAGAAAACACCACCTTGATGTAAGTGAATAAGGCCTGCCAAACTTGCACGGGACACTACGAGAGGGCAGTGTATGCGATGATCAATCGCACAGCGCTGCGGACACTCTAGAAACCACGTAATCAGCCGTGGAAGTTTGCAATCTTCTCAACAGTTGGTCTCCGCCAGAGCCAGTGGCAGCCCCATTTTGCCGTGGTATAAGGGAATTCTTCTGTGTCTGCAACATTGTTATCATGCCACGACAGCGTGTACGTGACCGTTTGATGGAGTTCGAGCGAGGACGTATAGTGGGCCTGGGAAGGCCGGGTGATCGTACCGCAGAATTGTGCAACACGCGGGGCGAGTTGTCCCCAGAGTGCATGGATGTTGTCGCCAGTGAGCATATGCCCGTCGACATGGGTCCGGACAATGACGACGCACAGGTGCACACCAAGAACGTCGCATCTTACAAAATGCCGTATTGTACAACACCGCTACTTCACAACAAATTTGGGACACTTGCTCCAGGGGCATCAGCGAGGACTAGTCTCCATGAAGCAGGGCTACGATCTTGCGTGCCGTTAGGGCGTCATCTGCTCACGCCCCTAATGTGCTCTTCAAGGCCTACGGCAACTACTTTGGCCAGGAAGATTACCAGATCAGTCCCCTATTGAGGATATTTGGAACCGGATGAAACGTCATCTTGCGCAGTCTGCACGACCGGCAGGAAGTCTGGCCCAACTGAGTCACCATGTAGAAATTGGATGGCAGGCCATTCCGCAAGACTACATACGTCACCTCTACGATCGTCTCCATGGGAGAATTGCAGCCTGAATTAGTACACAAGGATGGTATACATGGTACTAGTGCAGACATTGCGCACGCCATGTCGACTGTACTCAGATGTGTATGGCGCTGTCGGTGCGATCGTGTATTATATACGTCCTCAAGAGTGTGTCAATTTGTACAGTTGCCCATAAGTACACGAAACATCAAAAATGAAGAAACAACTGTAACTCCAAACAGAAATAATGTTAATGTCATATTACGTACATAGGTTGCTTAGGTAATTTTCAAGTGCCAGGGAAAGAAATGAATGATTTTTTTTAAAACTACAGATTTTAAAACTATACATTCTGTTGTTGCTCCATGAAAATCTTTTTGGACATCGTGATAAGGAACCTATGCCTCGTGTCAGTAGATGTACTGGCACAAAAGAGAACTCCTGCGGGAGTGAATTCCGGCACCTCATTATGAAATGAAATGAAATGAAATGGCGTATGGCTTTTAGTCCCGGGAGTGTTCAAGGACATGTTCGGCTCGCCAGGTGCAGGTCTTTCGATTTGACACCCGTAGGTGAATCGTGATGAGGATGAAATGATGATGAAGACGACACATACACCCAGCCCCAGTGCCTGTGAAATTAACCAATGATGGTTAAAATTCCCGACCCTGCCGGGAATCGAACCCGGGACCCCTGTGACCGAAGGCCAGCACGCTAACCATTTAGCCATGGAGCCGGACTGTAATTCATTATGACATTCCAGTATTCACCCAGGGTTGAAGTTTCTATAAATATGGAGAACTATATATTTCTTGTATGGTCGAGACTGGATTTTCAATTTCTCTTTTAATTCTCTTCTATTATCTTAAGTTATGTTCTTTCGCCTTCGGTGACGGAGTCACTTAATCTTTGATATCGCCGGGATGAGTGGCTCAGACGATTGAGGCGCTGGCCTTCTGACTCACCTGGCAGGTTCGATCCTCGCTCAGTCCGGTGGTATTTGAAGGTGTTAAAATATGTCAGCCTCGTGTCAGTAGATGTACTGGCACAAAAGAGAACTCCTGCGGGAGTGAATTCCGGCACCTCGGCGTCTCCGAAAACCGTGAAAGTAGTTAGTGGATTGTAAAGCCAATAATAATAATAATAATAATAATAATAATAATTATTATTATTATTATTATTTTGCTATTTGCTTTACGTCGCACTGACACAAATAGGCCTTATGGCGACGATGGGATAGGAAAGGCCTAGGAATGGGAAGGAAGTGGCCGTGGCCGTGGCCTTAATTAAGGTACAGCCCCAGCATTTGCCTGGTGTGAAAAATGGAAAACCATGGAAAACAATCTTCAGGGCTGCCGACAGTGGGGTTCGAACCCACTATCTTCCGATTACTGGACATTGGCCGCACTTAAGCGACTGCAGCTATCGAGCTCGGTAATACATTATTATTATTAATCTCTGATCTTCTGTTTTCAAGGTAGCGAGTTTGACCCAAGTTGAGGTCATCGGCTTTTTGAAGAGTTTAAAAGCACAGCAGTAATTTCGTGCCGAAGGCTTTCTACTACTTTGGAGAACTTCTGCGGTGCAAAGACGGAATGGAGCCTATCAATACAGTTAGTAGTTAGAACGAGCGATAAACTATTATTATTATTATTATTATTATTATTATTATTATTATTATTATTATTATTAGGTAACTTCTTCTCTTCTTTCGTTTCATTTTCGTTTCTCGTCTCATTCGTCTCTATGTTCCGTTTTCTTATACGTTTCCGTCTTTTCTGTGTTCTCGTCTCGTATAACTGAAAGCCATTTCAGGCGAAGCAGTCATCTATTCATAGAAGAATGCCTACAAACACTGGACAAGAGGGTGCGAGTTGAGCTAGTCGGGTCATGAAGTATTTAATTGTAATCTCGTCCGTTTCTAGAAGAAATCTTACTATCAACAATTTCCTCTTATATTTGATATGTCGACAAGCTGATTACTTGTAATAACCCGTGGATTGGATTAGTACAAGATAAACATTGTTAACATTATCGAAATTGGAACTTGATTCTTATGCAGGTGTATCATAGTGCTAAAGTAAGGAAGTTTGTAGTTTCCCATGATTGTTTAATTCGTTATCATAGATACGGGACATCCACTTTTACGTGAATTTCTAACCATAGGGATGTATCTTCTCATTTCGAAAGTCCCTTACGTTTTGACCGGGATTAGAACTGTGACACTTCGGTCATTCAGTTCTCACACTCCAGTACTTCGTTGTTCACCTGAACTCGCATAAGATAATTCATTAAATAAATTCAGTTTGCTCAATCGTAAAGTGGGAAACATTTGTGCCTTAAGACTGAGTAACCTGAATTTACACTGACTGACAGAGCAAATGCAACACCAAGGAGGAGTGGTTCGAAAGGGATGAAAGTTGGGCAAAAAACAGAGACGGCACGGACGAATAATTGATGTTTATTTCAAACCGATATGCAGGTTACACAATGCACACGGCATCGACTCAGTAGGATGTAGGACCACCGCGAGCGGCGATGCACGCAGAAACACGTCGAGGTACAGAGTCAATAAGAGTGCGGATGGTGTCCTGAGGGATGGTTCTCCATTCTCTGTCAACCATTTGCCACAGTTGGTCGTCCGTACGAGGCTGGGGCAGAGTTTGCAAACGGCGTCCAATGAGATCCCACACGTGTTCGATTGGTGAGAGATCCGGAGAGTACGCTGGCCACGGAAGCATCTATACACCTCGTAGAGCCTGTTCGGAGATGCGAGCAGTGTGTGGGCGGGCATTATCCTGCTGAAACAGAGCATTGGGCAGCCCCTGAAGGTACGGGAGTGCCACCGGCCGCAGCACATGCTGCACGTAACGGTGGGCATTTAACGTGCCTTGAATACGCACTAGAGGTGACGTGGAATCATACGCAATAGCGCCCCAAACCATGATGCCGCGTTGTCTAGCGGTAGGACGCTCCACAGTTACTGCCGGATTTGACCTTTCTCCACGCCGACGCCACACTCGTCTGCGGTGACTATCACTGACAGAACAGAAGCGTGACTCATCGAAGAACACGACGTTCCGCTATTCCCTCATCCAAGTCGCTCTAGCCCGGCACCACGCCAGGCGTGCACGTCTATGCTGTGGAGTCAATGGTAGTCTTCTGAGCGGACGCCGGGAGTGCAGGCCTCCTTCAACCAATCGACGGGAAATTGTTCTGGTCGATATTGGAACAGCCAGGGTGTCTTCCACATGCTGAAGAATGGCGGTTGACGTGGCGTGCGGGGCTGCCACCGCTTGGCGGCGGATGCGCCGATCCTCGCGTGCTGACGTCACTCGGGCTGCGCCTGGACCCCTCGCACGTGCCGCATGTCCTTGCGCCAACCATCTTCGCCACAGGCGCTGCACCGTGGACACATCCCTATGGGTATCGGCTGCGATTTGACGAAGCGACCAACCTGCCCTTCTCAGCCCGATCACCATACCCCAGGTAAAGTCGTCTGTCTGTCTGCTGGAAATGCCTCCGTTGACGGTGGCCTGGCATTCTTAGCTATACACGTGTCCTGTGGCACACGACAACACGTTCTACAATGACTGTCGGCTGAGAAATCACGGTACGAAGTGGGCCATTCGCCAACGCCGTGTCCCATTTATCGTTCGCTACGTGCGCAGCACAGCGGCGCATTTCACATCATGAGCACACCTCAGTGACGTCAGTCTACCCTGCAATTGGCATAAAGTTCTGACCACTCCTTCTTAGTGTTGCATTTGCTCTGTCAGTCAGTGTATTTAATGTTGCCGAGCAAGTGGCTGTGCGGTTTGCGTCACTAGTAATCAGCTTGCATTCGGGAGGTAGACGGTTTTCCTTTATTTTCAATTTTCACACAAGGCAAATGCGGGATTGTAATAAGTTATAATTAAGGTCACAGTTGTTTTCTTCCTACTCCTAGCCCTTTCCTATCCCATCGACGCAACAGGACCCGTTTGTGTCGGCGACGTAAAGCAAAATAATAATAATAATAATAATAATAATAATAATAATAATAATAATAATATGTCATGTTCTCAATCGGAAGCAATAAAGTAACGTTTCGTTATGGGAATCTCATTTTGACCAAGACCATTCACTGATATTCATTATTTGTTTCCACACACCAACTTACTCGGGAAAACACAAGTGGGTGTTCTTGATGACGCTTGGTGGCACATTTCCTTGCCAGAACTCTCTCCTAGTTGAGCTGATTGGTAACGAGGTTAAGTTGTTGCCGCACAGTGCTTGGGAAAGAGGGGAGGGGTAAGCTACAGCATTGGTGATTAGCTCCCTGTTCTCCTGGTTCATATCACACCACAGGTGCAGTCAATTTGCCTCACCATTAGATTGGAAACTTCATGTCTAGTTTTCAGTTTGTCATCTCACATTGTTACTTTAAAAATGCAATAACATATATTGAAATTAATCACTTACCATATAAAGCTCTCCCAGTAAGTGTCGAAATATTTTCCGCTTCTTCTTCTCTTCCATGCCTTTCCAAAACTTTCCCAGTCAAATATGATCCGATTTTCTGGCTGTTCAACGTTATTGCACTCTGTCTCGGACCCTAGCAAAATCAGGATTGGAATCTTCTTCTTTTCCTACCGCTTTTCCCACACGTGTGGGGTCGCGGGTGCGAACTGTGTCGCACATGTAGATTTGGCACTGTTTTACGGCCAGATGCCCTTCCTGCCGCCAACCCTATGTGGAGGGATATAAGCACTATTGCGTGTTTCTGTAGCGGTTGGTGGTGTAGTGTGTTGTGTGAATATGAAGAGGAGAGTGTTGGGATCGACACGAACACCCAGTCCCCGAGCCAGGAGAATTAATCAGAAGCGATTAAAATCCCCGACCCGGCCGCGAATCGAACCCGGGACCCTCTGCACCAAAGGCAAGTACGCTGACCATTCAGCCAACGAGTCGGACAAAATCAGGATTGGAATATTCCAAGTTATTTATAACTCTAGCACTCCGTCTTATTGTTGATCGTCCCGTTGTTGATTTGCCTTCTAACGGCAAATCAATCAGAGTCGGCTTCTATTTAACTTTTCTGAGATTAGTGTTGCTCTCGGAGATGGCAAATAACGTCACTTCGGATTAAGTCTAGCCTGGTCACTCCACAAGCCCATCGCAAAATCCGCATTTCAGAAACATTAAGTTCCGCTTGTCAACTGAGCCAGAATCGAAATAACCTCTGACAACGGAGTTCATTAAAAGCTATTATTTTTTTCAGAAAAAAGCGAAACAGTCATTGGTGCTGCCTTGTGTTATTCTAGAAGTGTCGCTAACTTCTCGCCAAAGAGGCTGGTGTTCGTATCATGGGCAGTGCATTTGGTAGGTATTTTTGAAATTAAAGTCACCTCAGTGTGGTTCCGATACAGCGCAAAACTGGACCTTCCGTAGTTACGAGTAGTAGAACAGAATGAAGAAATGTCCACTTTTAAACGAGGGCTAACTATGTAACCATCTTGAAACACAAGATCCCAGAACATAATACCTTAAGCAACATTGGGCATGGTCAACACTTAGCTGGGTAACCACGCACTGTTCGTTAGAGGGGGAGCGGAAAAGAACTGGCCACCTTATCACTAGTTAACTCTGGCTCCGGATGCCTGATCAGTGAGCCCCTGGTCTAGCTGGTCGTTAACGTCCAAATTTGGATAAGGCACTTGGTTTCTTATTTACGTATTGTATAAGCCCTGCGCCGGCCCCGTGGTGTAGGGGTAGCTTGCCTACCTCTCACCCGGAGGCTCCGGGTTCGATTCCCGGCCAGGTCAGGGATTTTTACCTGCACCTGAGGGCTGGTTCGAGGTAGGTCCACTCAGCCTACGTGATTAGAATTGAGGAGCTGTCTGACGGTGAGATAGCGGCCCCGGTCTAAAAAGCCAAGAATAACGGCCGAGAGGATTCGTCGTGCTGACCACACGACATCTCGTAATCTGCAGGCCTTCGGGCTAAGCAGCGGTCGCTTGGTAGGCCAAGGTCCTTCAAGGGCTGTAGTTCCATGGGGTTTGGTTGGTTTGGTTTGGTAAGCCCTGCATCAGCGAAAATAAAGAAAGTGAATAAATTAACTTATTTTTGTAGTTCATGTAGCAGAGGCTAACTTATGACCTGGTCTAGAATTAGAATTTCTGCCTATTCCGAATTAAAGCATCACAATTCACTAAATAATTCAAAATTCAACCCTGAAAAGATTCTTCCTCTTCACTTTTATTACATTCTAAATTACCGGGCGAGTTAGCCGTGCGGTTAGGGGTGCGGAGCGGTGAACTTGCATCAGGGGGATAGTGGGTTCGATCCCCACTGTCGGCAGCCCTGAAGATGGTTTTCCGTGGTTTCCCATTTTCACACCAGGAAATTCTGGGACTGTACCTTAATTAAGGCCACGGCCGCTTCCTTCCCACTCCTAGGCCTTTCCTATCCTGTCGTTGCTATAAGACCTATCTGTGTCGGTGCGACATAAAACACATTGTAAATTCTACATTCATTTTATTCCAAATTAGCAGCGAAGAGGGGTTTCTCATCTGGTTGGAGGAACACTTGGCTTCCAAGTCAGATAGTTTTTCCCTCCGCCAGTGTAGTGAATTGAGATTTTTCGACTCATCGGGTACTCCTATTAAACAGGTAAGTAAAAGGGCATAGATTTTGCTCTGAGGCTCTACATTATTCGCCCCACCCTCACCCCCACCAAGGAATTAAAGAGTGTTCACGGCTCACGACTGACTGCGGCCGGGTCATTCGAGCTCTAGAAGTTTGGACTGTTAGATCGTTAAAAGTGAGAAAATTTGTGGTTTTTCATTTCATCGAGTAACTTATTTCATATGATAGCATTGCTTTTAATCACGATATTCCTACTCCTGTCACTGTAATGACCTATGTTGATTTCAGTTGGGAAAACCACTAAGACAGTCTCTTTGAGGATGTAAAAAGGCAGGCGGATAGTGAGTGTCTGCCATTATAAAGAAAACTCCCCAACTTGATTGTGACTGATAGTAGGCAAGAGAACCAACCATCAGAATGAAAATTTCCTAATCTAGTCTTCACATAAGAGAAGACGTTTGGTGACTTCCCCGTCACGTTTCTAGGGTAACATTAAGAGTTTTGCAATTTAGTACAATATTACTCACAACGTGTAGGCCCTACACCTAGAATTCTGTATACAATGTAGAATTCCGTAGCGAAGCACGAGTACATCAGCTAGTAGAGTAATGAGATTAGCATGGAATATTAGTAAGGTACCTTCTGATTGGGCGAAGACAGTAATTGAACCAATCTATAAACAAAGGAACAGGAATGATTGCAACAACTATCGATGTATTTCATTGATCAGTATATCAGGCAATGTGTTCACTGCCATTTTGGAAGGGGGGGGTGCGATCAGTGGTAGAGAGGAAGTTGGATGAAAACCAGTGCGGTTTCAGACCACAGAGGGGCTGTCATGATCAGATTTTGAGTACGCGCCAGGTATGTGAAAATTGCTACGACAGAAATAAAAAAGGCATGGTTATGTTTTGTAGATCTGAAGAAGGTATATGGTAGATTAAAGAGGGAAAATACATTAGCCTACTGGGGAACTATGGGATTAAGGATAGAATGTTAAAAGCAATCAAAGAAATTTGTTGACAGTTGGGCTGCGGTGAGAATCGATGGTAGAATGAGTTCTTGGTCAAAGGCACTTACAGAGATTAAGCAACCTTTGTTGTTCATAGTTTACATGGAACATCTACTGAAAGGTATAAAGTGGAAGGGACGGATTCACTTTGGTGGAAATGTAGTAAGTACAGTAGTTTGCTTTATGCCGACGACTTAGTTTTAATGGCAGATTGTGCTTAAATTTGCAGTCTAACCTCTTGGAACTTGAAAATAAGTGCAATGTGTATGTTATGAATACTGAGAATTGGATGTCAGGTTGGAAATACAAAACTGGAACAGGTAGATCATTTCAGGTATTTAGGATGACTATTCTCTCAGGATGATAGCACTGTAAGTTACCGAGCTCGATAGCTGCAGTCGCTTAAGTGCGGCCGGTATCCAGTATTCGGGAGATAGTAGGTTCGAACCCCACTGTCGGCAGCCCTGAAGATGGTTTTCCGTGGTTTCCTATTTTCACACAAGGCAAATGCTGGGGTGTACCTTAATTAAGGCCACGGCCGCTTCCTTCCCAGTCCTAGCCCTTTCCTCTCCCATCGTCGCCATAAGACATATCTGTATCGGTGCGACGTTAAGCCAATAGCAAAAAAACAAACAAACATTGAGTGAGATTGAATAAAGGTACAGTAAAGCTAATTCAGTGAGTTCGCAATTGCGATCAAGAGTTTTCTGTTAGAAGAAAGTCTTTGTATTTTGTCTTGCCTCATTTTCTACAATGTTAAACTTAATTACGTATTTTGATGCATTTTTGAACGATAACTAAGGAAAAAATGTTAGCTATTAAGGGACTTATTTCACTTTATTTAGAGTGTGATGTTTGATACAAAATTACTTAAACTACTGGTAATAGTGAATCTACAGTAAAACATTGCATATGTAACGTGCTATTGTGAGACTGTCTCCTTTCTTGAAACAGATTCGAACCAAAGTCATCTTGATTCAGAGATATCAAACATTTTTCCGAGTTACTTCACGTAATCGAGGGCCAAGGCGGTGAAGGCACGCTTTGTTCAACCGGAAGGACGTGATTTTGATTCACCGTCAAGAAGTTGAAAGCTTTAAAAAAACGAGATTTCCACTTACGGAGGCGCACATGGCCCTGAGATTCACTAAGCCTACACCAAAAATTAGTATTAGGGTAATTCCTGGGGGCAAAGGCGGCCAGGCGTAGAGCTAACCACTCTTAAGAATAGTGGAAGCCTTTACCTTCCACTACTCCAAAGGGCCTTCATGGCCTGCACGGAGATGACTGATTTTCGCTTTTGGTTTTACTACACTTAATCACTCAGACAAAATAATAATGCTGGAGCTAGCCAAAAACGCAAAGCGTTCTCTATATGTGCCATGAAGTATCTTGGAGAGATGGAAAGGTTTCCACAATTTGAAACCTCGGCAGTAAGTGGGATAGCGTGACCAGCTCTAATCCCAGTTCCCTTTGGTTAGAGGAGTGAACCTGTTAATCATTTGTTTAGGCTAGGTGAACTTCACTAGAAGCGGAAATACCGTTCCTGATTTTTTCGACTTCCTGGCAGGGAACTGAACCCATGTCCTTTCGGGTGAACTAAGCACGATTTCACCGCGTCGGTTGGGCAGGCCTTAGTACTGTGTTGGGAGATCAAGTTTATTTTTCGTATACAGTTCGTGATAAAGTGGCTGGTAATAATGTTTCAATGGTTATTCTTACGACACACAAACAGAATTTCTGAATGAGTGAGCAGTGTATCATATGAAAATATGACTGCACTTAAGTAGCCTCAATGTCAACTTTTCGTCTCCCTTTCAACTCGGTGCGTATTTCACAGCGTGTGTTGAGTGGCAGTGCATTCCAGTGGCGGGCGGTAACAACAGCTGCGGGGCCTGTCATAGCATTCGTTAACTCACTCAGCTCGTGTCATGTCATGTATGAAGACACTCTCAAAACACGGTCTTTATGCGCGGTTAGGATTTCCTTGTCATAAAGAGGAGTGACAAGATAAAGAGGCCGCCGCTTTGGGAATGCCAGAGTATTCCTTACCGTGTAACATATTTGGAAAACAATGCTGTTTATTTATTTATTTATTTATTTATTTATTTATTTATTTATTTATTTATTTATTTATTTATTTATTTATTTATTTATTTATTTATTTATTTATTTATACCTTCAACAGAGATTAAGCTCCAATCTAGGATGCCATATATTTTGATTTGTATGAAATTACTAGAGATTTAACAAAAGAAAGGAACAAACAAGAAACAAATACAAACTATAATACAAACAAAAATGTAACGAGCCGGGCTGAGTGGCTCAGACGGTTGAGGCGCTGGCCTTCTGACCCCAACTTGGCAGGTTCGATCCTGGCTCAATCCGGTGGTATTTGAAGGTGCTCAAATACGTCAGCCTCGTGTCGGTAGATTTACTGGCACGTAAAAGAACTCCTGAGAGGCTAAATTCCGGCACCTCGGCGTCTCCGAAAACCGTAAAAGGGTAGTTAGTGGGACGTAAAGCAAAATAGCATTATTATTAAAAATGTAACGAAATTGTAGAAAATATTCGAGAGAAATACATTGTCCGACTCGTTGGCTGAATGGTCAGCGTACTGGCCTTCGGTTCTGAGGGTCCCGGGTTCGATTCCCGGCCGGGTCGTGGATTTTAATCGCTTGTGTTTAATTCTTCTGGCTCGGGGACTGGGTGTATGTGTCCGTCCCAACACTCTCCTCATCATATTCAGACAACATACTACACTACCAACCACCACAGAAAATGCAATAGCGATTACATCCCTCCATACAGGGTTGGCGTCAGGAAGGGCATCCGGCCATAAAACAGGGCCAAATCCACATATGTGTGACGCAGTTCGCACCCGCGATCCCACAGGTGTGGGTAAAAAGCGGTAGAAAAAGAAGAAAGAGATACGAGAGAAATACATTAGACTATGAAAAGAATCAGTGATGTCAAATTCACACAATGAATGCCTTAATGAGCGTAGTTGTCTCACTATAGCTCAAATATAACATAAGCTAACATTCTCTAGTCGATAACATAACTCCTAATCAGAGGTGAAACTTGATTTACAATGTAAGGATGGTAGCTATTAAAATCTTAATAGCGAGTTGGCCGTGCGGTTAGGGGCGCGAAGCTGTGAGCTAGCTTCCAGGAGATAGTGGGTTCGAACCCCACTGTCGGTAGCCCTAAAGATAGTTTTCAGTGGTTCCTTATTTCCACACCAGGCTGTACCTTAGGACCACGGCCACTTCCTTCCCACTCCTAGGCCTTTCCTATCCCATCGTCGCCATAAGACTTATCTTTATCAGTGCGACGTAAAGCAAATTGCAAAAGTCGATGATGCAGAGCTTAAATCAAAACTATTGTTGACTTTGGCGAGTTTATTATACATCAGACACATTTATAGAAAACTATTGGTGAATTGTATTAATATATCGTTTTTGGTATTTTGCAAACTAACAGATCTCGATTCCGTAAGTCTCATTGACTAGTATTAGAATTAATTTGCTGCAAAAGGCTAATGTTGTCCAATATTCCATAACTGTTTTATAAATAAAACACGTTCTGTAAAGTTTCGCACCTCGCTGCCATGCTAATGTAGTTGAATTCATCCAGTGGTTGACTATATGATTTATTTACTTGAAATGCAGATACATTATGGTGTTTGTAAAATTACAAATAACTTAGAAAACATTTTTGAACGTTTTCGAAGTTCCGTTTCAGGGATCTGTAATACGGATGCCAAATAACAAGCATATTCTAGCTCGCTATGGACCAAAACTTTGAATAGATGATCGATGGCTTTAACTCGCGTGAAGGTTTTTAGTTAATTAACAGTAATGTGTGTTTCACAAACAACATGAACTCTTCTTCTTTTAACGCTTTTCCCACACCTTTTGCGGTCGCGGGTGCCAACTGTGTCACATATGTGGATGTGGTCCATTTTTATGGCCGGATGCCCTTCGTCACGTCAACACTCTGTGGAGGGATACAATCAATATTACTTGTACCGAGCTCGATAGCTGCAGTCGCTTAAGTGCGGCCAGTATCCAGTATTCGGGAGATCGTGGGTTCGAGCCCCACTGTCGGCAGCCCTGAAGATGGTTTTCCGTGGTTTCCCATTTTCACACCAGGCAAATGCTGGGGCTGTACCTTAATTAAGGCCACGGCCGCTTCCTTCCCATTCCTAGCCCCTTCCTGCCTCATCGTCGCCATAAGACCTATCTGTGTCGGCGCGACGTAAAGCAACTAACAAAAAAAAAAAAAAATATTACTTGTTTCTTTGGTAGTTGGTGGTGTAGTGTGTTTGAGTATGAAGAGGATAGTTTTGTGACAAATATAAACCGTCAGTTCCCGAGCCAGGCGAATTAATCACATGACCTCGACGTTCCTCGACTGAGGTGGGAATCGAACCTGGGACCCTCTGAACTGACGGATTCAACGCTGAATATTCAGCCAGCGAGTAGGGATTGAATAACTGGAATACTATGACGAACCCGTGATTTACGTACCAGCAGTATCAGAAAATGTATGAACCAAAGTAAGAAGAAAGTTATCTAACTCCCCAGCTATTTCCCGCCAATATTCAGGCAGGCTGTTATACTCGGTATGTAGCAGTAATCCCATCTATCGGAGATGAGTGGCAGCATAAGAGGCAACGAATATCGCAACAAACAACGGTCAATGTAATGCTATTGTTGATCAATTTTACAAGCTTTCGATATTGTATGCCTTCACATTTAGTTTTCTTCCGGCTCTGAAATACCACTTTTATCATAGTTGGTACGGTAAAACTGAATAAAACATAAATGATCGGAAATAGTATTCTCTATAACTTTTGTTATGTAGTACTTTTCGATAGGGCCAATAATGAAAATGAAAATCTGCAGCCTGTTTCCAGTCATTCTACCGGGTTAGGAATGGAATGAATGAAGCCCCCATCTAGCGGTGAGGATAGGAATTGTGCCGGCTGCAGAAACCTGACGCACTCCTCTGGGGCAAAAATTAATGAATGACAGATGAAATGATACTGGAGAGTGTTGCTGGAATGAAAGATGACAGGGAAAACCGGAGTACCCGGAGAAAATCCTGTCTCGCCTCCGCTTTGTCCAGCACAAATCTCACATGGAGTGACCGAGATTTGAATCTCGGAACCCAGTGGTGAAAGGCCAGCGTGCTGCCGCCTGTGCCACGGAGGCTCTAGGGCCAATAATATAGTTATTTAAAAATTACATTTTATGCGCCTTCCCCTGAACTACCATTTCATCCACGGTGAATAAAATTGTTTATAGTTGACTGTAGTTTCTTATCGTCGCCATAAGACCTATCTGTGTCGGTGCGACGTAAAGCCCCTAGCAAAAAAAAAAAAAAAAAAAAAAAGAAATGTAGTTTCTTATTCCCCAACTCTATATACCGATTTTCATTAAATTCTGTTTAGCCATTTTCTCGTGGCTCGGCGTTGATATGCACTTAGCAACAAAAATACAAATTCATGAATATCTCCGTTATCATAGACGGTACGGTAAACACGTATGACATAAATCATCGGAAACATATATATATATTTGAGAATTAAATTTTAGGCCTTCCCCTAAACTACCAACTACCATTTCGATTTCGATTGTAGTGGCTCATTCCCCGACTTCACATACCGATTTTCATTCAGTTCTCTTCAGCCATTTTCTCACGATGCGCGTACAAACATATATATATATACCATACACACACATGCATATGTATGCAAGAGTAGTCAGGCGTCTTTACTCTGGTGTTTAGGAAGATATTTTCAATTTTCTTTTTCTAATGTGTAGGTCAAGTCAGCCCAGACAGAGATTGCTCATAAAGTACGTCATGCGTAGTCCATTGTCAACAGAAAACGTCGTTTAGGTTCTCCCTGCAAAATAAATGTTGTTGGTAAAAATGATCACGGGAAAGCACTGTCTCAAGAAGTCCGGGGTCCGTCTGGACACGGGCCACTACGGAGAGGGAAGACCGTCGTATTCGCCCCATGGCTGTGGTGGATCGTACTGCATCTCCAGCAGCCATTACAACTTGAGTTGACACCAGAGTGAGACAGTTATTCTTCTTCTACCACTCTTCCCACACCTCTGGGGTCGCGGGTGCCAATTGTGTCGCACATGGGATTTGGGCCTGTTTTACGGCCGGATGCCCTTCCTGAAACCAATCCTATGTGGAGGGATGTAACGACTATTACGTGTTTCTGTGGTGGTTGATTGTGTCGTGTGTTGTGTGAACATGAAGAAGAGAGTGTTTGGAAAAACCCAAACACTCAGTCCTCGAACCAGAAGAGTCAATCAGATGCGATTAAAATCCTCGACTCCGCCGGAAATCGAACCCGGGGCCCTCTGAACCGAAGCCATCAATGCTGACCGTTCAGCCAAGGAGTCAGACATCAGAGTGAGACAGCGAACTGTAAAAATAAATTACTTCAGGGACAGCTCAGAGCCAGATGTTCTGTCCTGTACTAACTCCGAATCACTGCCATCTGCGACTTCAGTGGTGTCAAGTTAGAGCACACTGGAGTTAGAAGTATAGAGCTGTTGTGTTCTCAGATGTAATCCGTTTGTTTCTTGTTACCAGTGATGGCCGTAGGTCACCGTCAATAAATATTCTCGAACGGAATATCGTACTAGACAAATCTGAGGCTGCTCTATCGACTAGGCAGAGAAAATTAAAATTTAAGCAACAATTTAGTTGTCAGTTAAAAGCTAAAAGGAGTTCTGCGTTGACAATGCACTTTGCATGACGTACAGAATGAGTAGGTTTGTTTGGGCTGACTTTACCTACACATTACAAAATCAAATTAAACTTATCTTCCGAAACACCGGAGGAAAACCACCTGACGGCTCGTAAGTAAGACGCCTGGTATAATTTTATGTACGGTGTTTGATCATGTTTAAGCGATATTTCGAAACATATTTAGTTTATGACGTGTGTTCAATTACAGTAATGTGCGTTATTACAAAGTATTTAAATATGAAAAATACTACGATACTTACATATCAACGTGATTGCCTGACATAAGAAACATTAGGTCCATTTCATGGCCCTACAGCTGTATTTTTCACCTCACAACAAAAATAAGTTATTCACTAAATAAAATAAAATTATTCTCTCATTAAAAACAACATCAACAAAATAAAACATGAAAATGAATTTACTTAAGGCAATCAGTATTATTCTTTTCTTGTATAGTGTCCAGTGACTTTTTTAGGTGAAGTCACGTCATTTCCTCATGAACATAACTCTGTTGTTCACTGTAATGAAAAATGTTGTATGTACCCGGTAGTTTACTAAAGAATCTAATATTCAGCCATTAAAATGTTACTTCCACTCCAGTTCCAAGATTATATCTCGCTCTTTTAATGGTAATGAATGTTGATTTAATATATTATCTCGATTCACATTTATACTGACAGTATTCATTAGGACTTTGGTCTTTTCAGTACTAATATGTTGACAAGGCGGGAAGTCATTTTCACAATCACATCATACGAGCTGCAAATTTGATAATGCCATAGATCTGAACTTCGATTATTTATTTAATATCAGGTCTCAAGCATCGTGATTTGATTGTTGAGAGGAGAGGAGTTCTATCCAAACGATGATGATGATGATGATAATGATGATCTTAATGGCCTGAGCATGTAATCATCGATCCGCTTTTCATTGATTTTGAGGAGATAACCTGATTGTTACATTTCATTGTTCCTTTAAAAATCCATTTGAGATGGGCAATCCAAGTACGGCGAGGGATTTTTGAAAGTCTGTATCTTTGCTTTCCACGGCATTCTATGCCCTTTGTATTCTGCATGCTCTTTTGATAGGTATTAATGAACTCCACTTGCAGGTGGACACGGCTGGTTCAATTACTGAGTGACTCCGAATGTTTCTTGAGCTGGATATGTTATTGTAAATTTGACCATTTCCATTAACATTGTCTCTTTCTGTTGCCTCCTATCTTCATGCTTGGAGGATATTTCTTTCCTTTTCTTTCTTGTCCTTCTACCTGTCTCTTTTCTTTCTCTCCTCTGTTCTCTTTCTCTAACTTTTCTTCTCTATATTCCTCTTGTGCTCTTTCCTTTCCTTTCCATTCTCTCTATATCTTTCCTCTTCATCATTCCCTATTGACATTCTTTCGTTTTTTCTTACTCCTCTCCTTATCAGTTTCGCTGGAATGTCATTCCTTTCACCGAGCTCGATAGCTGCAGTCGCTTAAGTGCGGCCAGTATCCAGTAATCGGGAGATAGTGGGTTCGAACCCCACTGTCGGCAGCTCTGAAGATGGTTTTCCGTGGTTTCCCATTTTCACACCAGGCAAATGCTGGGGCTGTACCTTAATTAAGGCCACGGCCGCTTCCTTCCCATTCCTAGGCCTGTCCTATCCCATCGTCGCCATAAGACCTATCTGTGTCGGTGCGACGTAAAGCAAGTAACAAAAAAAATATAAAGTCATTCCTTTCATTGCCTAATGTATCCGTCGTTCATCTTCCTGTTTCCCTTTAATGTTCCTCTTTCATTCCCATCATCCTCTGTTTGTTCCATCTCTTGATTTTCTCTCAGTATTTCTTTCGTTTCACTTTCTTCCCTATTCTTTTCTATTTCCTTATTTTCCCCTCGTTTCCTTTCATTTTCCTTACTTCCTTTCCTTCTTTCTTCTCCATCTATTTCCTTCGTTTGACTTGTTTCTTTTCCTCTATACTCATTTTATCTTTCTTCCTCACCATGGCTTCCCTTATTATTATTATTATTATTATTATTATTATTATTATTATTATTATTATTATTATTATTATTATTATTATTCGTTCCTTCCTATTCATTCTTTCCTTTTAAATTTGCATTCCTTTATTTTCCTTTCGTTGTAATACTTCCTTCTGCTATGCTCTTTAACCCTCTCTTTTCAATTTCCTTTCTTTACCTTACCCTTTATTCAATTGTTCTTTTGCATTCACCACCACCATCACCACCACCAAGGTCATCTTTTACCCTGTAGGGTAGGGCAAGAAGATGCCAGTATATATCACAGCTACATCTATACGTGAAAACTGGGGACTACTCCAATTAAAGCTGTGATGTCATCAGCCCAGGAAGTGTGTAGATCTCCTTTTGAACTGTGACAAAGCCCTCAGTGGCAGTCGGCAAAATACTGTATCGCCCTTCACATGTTTCCCCTCATTTGAAATGAAAAGTGTATATATTTGAAGGGCCAAATGCCATGAATTTCCTTCCGGCTGTAGCGGCAGCAGGGTGTGCATCATCATCGAGGGAGACAGGCACGAGGGTGAATCCACAATGAGCGTTAACCGTATTGTGTGAGTCGGCACCAAGCATAAGGAAGGGGATGGATGCGGACCAGTTTCAATATCACACTGTTTGTTCAGACACTTGCGACTGTCGTCTCTCGTCAAAGAGTTAACACATGGCAGTGAGAAGGACATCTGCCAAATTTGTTCCGGAACGGATCACGGTGACGAAACTGCAAGGAATGCAGCGATAATGACGTTAAAAATAGCTAATTGTAATTCCTTCCTTAAGAGTCCGTCTACTGTACAGTGATTACTTTAGGCCCATCTCCCAAAGAGGGAATATATACGCTGTTCAAAGGTTCTGAATGCATAGGTATGGCAAGTAGTCATCTAGAGCCACGTAGTTCCCATATCCTAGCTATTTCCTTTGTAGTTCTTGGAACGGGAGGATTCTAGATTCTGTCAGTTCTTCAGTTCTCCATTAACACAAGTTCCCAATAACATCCTGCAGCTTCACTGTGCCAAATGGTTTACAGAATGTCCTTTACTTCTCAGCAATCACTCGCTTCAGAATAGCTCCTGGATTTCTCGACGGCTTCGAAGCTTCCGGATCATACAGCAGATATCAACGGCCTCACACCTCACGGAAAGTCTAGCAGTAATCAACGGCTTCATAGAACATCCAGCCATTATCAACACACATGGTTCACTGGAGAATTATCCTTTATCCCTTTTATGGTTTACAGATAATGCGGCAGTTTTCAACAGTCTCGTCTCCCTTAGTACATCTCACAGGTCTGAACTGACTCAAGACTCACAAAACATCTCACAGGTCTGAACTGACTCAAGACTCACAGATCTTAACTGGCCCTTAACGCACAAAAGATTTCGCATATCTTTACTGGCTTGTGGCCCCGCTGTACATGTCACAGATCTGAACTGGCTCATGACTCACAGAATATCTCGCAGCTCGCAAATCTCAACTGATTAATGACTAACAGAACCGCCTGCAGTTCTGACATAAATTTCTTAATTTGCTATAACGCCAATGCATCGCAATTTTTCCTTCGAAGATTAAAATCTTATTACAAGTGTTCGAAATAGGTATTCCTAAGTTTCACGAAGACGATCGAAACATTATGTAATTTCGGATTCGAATTTTGCCTGTTCTTTATTTTCTCAATTTAATTCCATGTTTCCTGTTCCTAATTTTTATGAATATCTGAAGGGGATTAGAACCAAGAACTGAACATTTTTATCGCCTTGGCTATACACAAGTCTTCTTTTATATAGAACAGGAGAAATTTGATATCACTTCTCTCTTTCACTCTTATCCTTCCCTCAATTCTGAGGATCGTGATCTGCGAGGAGGCTATTGTTTACTTGTCTCCATTTCTTGCCGTCCTCGGGCAGACGTGCCGCACAAAAGATGTTCAGCACAGTTATGCTCTGGATAATGTTGACCATCGAGTGGGAAGTCGTCCACGATCTCTCTTGCCGGGATCATTTCCAAGAAGGATCGATCTTTCTATGCTGCCATTCCCACGCGCATAGTGTTTCCAAAGAATTGTAAAAATGTTTGTCTAGATATTGATGACAATCTGATTCTGAGGTTGAGCTGGTTGTAATGGAATCATTGGTGTGAAATGCTGTCCATGGTATACGCAACATTCTTCGAAAGCACCACATTTCGAATGAATCAATTTTCTTCACGTCTGTAGCACGAAGAGTCCACGTCTCAGCTACATAGAGGAAAGCTGAAAATACCAGACTGGATACTGCTATAAATTTCAGTGGTAACGAGATATCGTTCCATAAATAGGACAAATTCGTCATTACAGTTTTGGTCATAGCTGTTCTTATCTTCAACTCAACGGCACAGCTCCCTGAACTGGAAATGACTGGACCAAGGTATAGAATTTCTGAGACGTTCTCCAATTCCTTGAAGATGTCTGTGTTGGCTAATATTTCGGCTCTATCAACAATCATTATTTTGGTCTTTTGGTCTTGTTCATGTTAGTAATTTGTAGTCCCATTTGAGCATTGTCATGTATGATGCGAGAAATGAGAATATCATCTCTAATATCGTCAAATTTGACCACTTGTACCATTTAACCCAGCGGGACTAAATTCCAGCACCTCGGCTTCTCTGAAAATTGTAAGGCCAATACATTATTATTATTATTATTATTATTATTATTATTATTATTATTATTATTATTATTATTATTATTATTATTATTATTATTTTAGTATGACAACTTCACTTCATGTACGTGAACATAAAATTAGATTTGTGGTCTTTATCACATTCCGTTGTTTAATAGGTTTAGGAAATACTAATATTTATAGGAATTGACTTACACACGCAATATTAATCCCTGGAATGTGGTTTCGAATATTACAACAAAAGTTACGACGAAAATAAAAAGATTAGCAGAAACCTGGTGTTGAAGATAAAGCACTTGTCAGTTCGCTTGAATTGCTGATCATTGCTATGTACGAAACAGATCTTGGTTGCGAATTTGGCACTTGCCTTTCTTTAAAAAAAAAACATCAAATGGCGTCTAATTTTTATTATTAGATGGCGACGCAGGCTAAACGGTTGACCTTACTGATTTTACACGGGAAATACTATCACCATGAGACGCAGCGACTTCAAATTAATGCAGTGAGAAAGGTTTAATATGTTTAATAGTGTTCAGACACTTGTCAGTAATAATAATAATAATAATAATAATAATAATAAAGCTAGGCGGAGTAGACCAGACGGTAGAGTGCTGTTCTTCTGAACTTTAGTTGGTGGATCCAATCCAGACTTAATCCGGTGGTGGTTACAGTTGTTCCAATACGCTGACCTCGTTCCGTTAGATTTACCGGCATGTGTAAGTACACCTAGTGACAAAATTCCGGCATCTTGCCGTCTCGGAAGAACAAAAAATATCTGTGGCTTCCGAAACTAAAGCACTGGGTTTTTTGTATAAGCGTTCTCAGCGGGAAATGTCATGTGCCTTACTACTCCGTTTAATTTCAAAGTAGGCCTGTTAGCCAGAAAATATAACTATTATTTCCGAACTTGCTTGCGAACATAGTGTCAAATTTCCTTTGGGAAAATCAAACGATCATAAATATGTCTTTCAATAAGTGAAACTCAAATTGATAACGATCACTTATTTGCATCATTTCACGAAGGATTGTCCCTCAGTCATGGCCATCCATCAATATTTCACCTCCGGGCGAGTTGACAGTGCGGTTAGGGGCACGCGGCTGTGAGCTTGCACCCGGAAGATTGTGGGTTCGAATCCCACTGTCGGCCGCCCTGAAGATGGTTTTCCTTGGTTTCCCATTTTTACACCAGGCAAATGCTGGGACTGTACCTTAATTAAGGCCACGGCCGCTCCCTTCCCACTCCCAGGCCTTTCCTATCCTGACGTTGCCATAAGACCTACCTGTGTCGGTGTGACGTAAAGCCACTAGCAAAATAAAAAGACTTCACATGCCGAGCGAGTTGACCGTGCGACTAGGAGTGCGTAGCTAGGAGCTTGCATTCTGGATTCTGAAGATAGTGCGTTCGAACCCCACTGTCGACAGCTCTCAATATGGTTTTAATGGTTTCCCATTTTTACACGAGGCACACTGTACCTTAATTAACACCACGGCCACTTCCTTCCCACTCTTAGCCCTTTCCTATCCTATCGTCGCCATAAGAGCTATCTGTGTCGGTGCGATGTAAAACAGATTGTAACAATACTTCACAGACATATTTCTGTCGAAACAGTCGAATGAGGCTGCGCCAGGGGCACAGCCGCAAATTTTGACGTGAAATTCGTAACTTACGAGTACCTGATTTGTTCAGCATGGTAAGCAAGTGGCATTTCTCATTAGCATGCCCATGGTTCGAATCACTACTAAAGAATGCGGGATTTTTCAAATGAATGCCCTGTCCCTGTGCCTCGAATTCCACAAAAAGTTGGAGGTCCCGTTGCCATAACCACGACATAACAAAACTTGCTTGTATTTTTTGCTTGTTTTCTTATCGTCTTTCTCTGCCTCTCCCAGTATGTTTACCAGATTGTTAGATATAACAATATCTGTACCAATAAAATGAATAAAAGCTTTATGAGTCTTGTCAAGTAATCCCCGTTATGTCATCGCCAAACGCAACAGTAACGATCGCTAACTCCAACGCCGTCCAATAGATTGCTCTGCCAGTCTCATACAGCCCAAGCACTAATTCTGTTTTCCTACAAAACTATTGTTTCATACAAACAAACAGCTTTTATTCCTGGGATAACAGCTTTTTGTGTTGATTCAATTTTATTGTGGCACAACTTTTTTTCTATTTCAGCTATCCAAATAAAAAGTCCAAACAATTCCACATCCCAGTGCCCACGAGGCAGACTTTTTAAAGCTAATGATACAATCGGAGACTTTTTCAAATTAACTTCTTCACTAGTAATGACAAATATACCACAGATTTTTATTTACATTGTAATGAACAGTATTTTCTCCACCAAGAGAGAACCAGAAAAAAGGAATGTGTATGTTTTTTTTATGTTCTGTTTAGTTATTTGGATTTACGAACACTTTCCTCTAGAGCAGAATTGAAGTCGGAAGTGGCTGATTGAAAATTATCATAAATGGATACAAATATAAGGCCAAAAAATGTATACCTAAATTTCTAAAGGAACTAAATGCTGATGTCGTAAATTTAATTTTATTCGTTCTAAGGAAGGTATGGGCTGTAGCTTAGTTCAGCTGTTAGTAAGGGATTCCTTAATGCACCGAAAAATGGGGAGCGTCCAGGCAAATCCAAGCATGTCCATACGGAGCAAAGGAAAACGTAAATTAGCAACCAGATAGAAGTTTTCCTTGTGCAAATTTTCAAATGTATTTTCATTGGTACAAGGGGTAGAGATAAAAAACCAATAACAATTAATTCCAAGTGTTAAAATGGGCACGTGTGGTTTTACCCAAACCGCATGCGACATGTTTATTTATTTATTTATTTATTTATTTATTTATTTATTTATTTATTTATTTATTTATTTATTTAATTTATTTATTTATTTATTTATTTATTTATTTATTTATTTTTGCTAGCAGAACTTGTTCCTTTTATCTCAGACTGTTTAGGGGAAGAACAACTGGAAAGCGGGAAGGCACGTGATAAATTCTCGGTCTGCGATTGGCAGTTTGGACAAGTTTTCTTTTGCTAGCGTGCACTATTAAGGTACATCTGCTCAAGCTCAGTCCTCGATTCTTTTACCTTCAACACTTAAGAGGATCTGTTCGGTTTTGGTTCTTAGTTGAGGAACAGACTCAAACGATATTATTTATCAAAAACAATGCTTAATTAAACGTTTTACTTCATGGACATAATCGGTTTTGCATGAACTCTCCTCAAATGGATTTCGAAGTATTATCGTTCGATGTATTAGGACCGTATGTTGAATAGATCCGGAGCATTTTCAGCGCCTCAGAAGTGTAGTGCTGTCTTGCTTTAATTGAAAAGCGCAAGAAAACGCTGGAATCATTTGTACCTGATAATTTTCAAGCAGTGATTACATCATCCCAGTCTTCCAAGTCATTTAAAGTACAGCGGATGACATGGACTGGTTTCATTAACATCCGAGCGGTAACATAATATGCAGTGTTCAACATTCCGAAGTGAAACGTACAGTAAGTTCTGCGTAAGGTCTTCTGATTACTCGTCCAGGTATTGTATCTGTCTAGAGATCGTTTTCAAATATGGAGGATTGAGAAAGTGATTTTTTAAGCAAAACTGTTGTTGATAGTATAAACATACCGGTCGAAATGATTTTAATTAGGCACTATTTAGCTGATCGCGTATAGTTTGTGTAGATACACGGATCCCGGTTGTCCCTAAGAAGTCATCTCGGAATTGTTGAGCATTCGAAGTTGGTCTCCTCAGCGCTGTTTCGCGGATATACTGATCTTGACATAGCGTTGACACCCTCGATCTGTCAGTCATATCATTGGTTTTGCGTTACCTTTTCCACGCTTTTGACGCTGCACCTGTTGTAGCCTCTACGATGCTCAAGCCTATTGCTTTTTGTGTGTGTCCATCCTGAATCGATGCCACAATTCTGGCTCGGTCAAACTGGGAAATATGCATTGCTCATAAAACGTAAATATTATCAGAAGCTCGTCCTGCACTGTATTTACGACTTCCAGTCTTCATCTGAAATGGCATAGTTCGTCTCAGGCTCAACAGAGACCGTAGTCAGCGACGTCTTCTGTATTGTAACAGTATTTGACCTTGTTCGTTATCACTGGTAATAAACGTTCTTTATTTAACTCATAATTTTGTAAGAAGTGTGATGAATGGCGGAACGTTATTTATAATGTAGCAACTGAGACACAGGTAACGGTTGTATGAAAATAACGCTGTCGTCCAAACTAAGAAGACTGCATGCAAACCGTGATGAAACGGAGCCCTCTGGGACGTAATTGGAGAGTTTTAGAGACAAACGACTGTTACCATAGAAAGCGGTGCATTCTGATTGTTCGAACCCATGTTGTTTCTCGTAACTGGGAAAAATAAGAATGATTTTTCCACCATTCTTCCCACCCCACTTCGAGGGGTCACGGGTGCGAATGTTCTGTGTTGGACTCATGTAGACACAGTTCCAGTTTTACGGCCGGAAAACCTTCCTGACGCCAGTTGAAGAACTCCTACGAGAAATCTTTTTTTTTTTTTTGCTAGGGGCTTTACGTCGCACCGACACAGATAGGTCTTATGGCGACGAATAAATCATTTTCACACCCTGATGTCTTTTATAGGATATCTTGGGAACACCGTGACTGGCGCGGTTTGGGTCACGTAGCTATCAACTTGCATTCGGCAGCCTAGAAGATGGTTTTCAGTGGTTTCCCATTTCCACACCAGGCAAATGCTGGGGCTGTACCTTAATTATGGCCACGGTCGATTCCTTCCCACTCCTAGCCCTTTCCTACTCCATCGTCGCCATAAAAATATCTGTATCGGTGCGAAGTGAAACGAATTGTAAAAAAAAAAAAAAAAAAAAAAATGGGAAGATTGGCTCATGCAGTCGAAGGCATGTTTATAATATCACCAACGTTTTTACTTTTAAAGGAATTATATTTTCGAATCCTCCCCCTCCAGAAAATGATCTGTTAACATACAAAATACTTTGACAAGTTTCCACAGACACCGAGGTGCAGAAATTTGGGCCGCAGGGGTTATTTGACGTGTCGGAAAATCTACTAACAGAGGCTGACATATTTGAGCTCCTCCAGATACAACAAGAAGGTTAGGATCGACTCTGCCAATTTGGATTCAAGAGCCCAGTGCCCTAATATCTGAGACAATCAAGTGCAGATAGAGGGTGTGGTAGCCTTTTCACAAAGGCGGCAGTGGTCCGAATCCCAGTCAATACCTGTGGAATTTTTAAAATGAAAATAAACATCCCTGTGTTACGGATTCCTCGAAAAATAGGAGGTCCCGAAGCTATGATCATGATATCACAGTCAGGTAAAACTACAACCTTGCTTGCTTATGTACTAGGGTTAAACACAAGAAGAAAAATAAAGTCACCTGCGTACAGGGCATAAAGGCCCTCGGAGCGGTGGAAGGTAAAGGCTTCCACTATCCGTAACCTCAATACTTGGTGGGGTTAAGTGGTTAGCTCTACGCCCAGCCGCCTTTACCCCCAGACCTGGTACTCGTTTTTTTGGTGTAGGCTGAGTGAACCTCATTACTATGTGCACCTCCGGAAATGGGTATCTCGTTTCTAATATGTTTCGGCTTCCACGTCCTTCCAGGTGAACCAAGCACGCTTTTAGCGCCTGGGGCAGGTGTCAAACTCAGTGCATTATCGCGTAGGCTCAAGTTACTCCCCTGCACGGGTCTGTCCTTCAAGCCGCGTATGTGCAGCAAGGTGATAACAGTGGTATCCTGCCTGGCAGTCAACACTGAATCAGTGTCGTAATTTCAATACCAGAGATAAAGAATGGTTAGTATTCGTCCCGAAGGCTGGTTGAATCCTTAACAGTTCTACTATCAACTGTCACAGATGACTTGCGTGTTACTGAAGAGGCGTACAAGGGAAATGAGGAGTGAGGTGGTTTCCCGTTACTATCCTCGCTGAATCAGAAGTTGCTATTACACATCAGTTTGCCAAGCTCACTGAAATGCCCGCTCCAACCGACCCTTTGAGATACATTTTCACTCCATTCACAACAGGAGCTGGTTGCATTATAAATTGTAGTACTCACATCACTCATACCGCGATCATATTGTCAAAGTCAAACATGACACTGAGACTTGTCAATGGCAGCTACAATGTTGTTTTATCCCGTAGCACAAGACACAGTTCACCGTAAACACCATATCTCGCCAGCATTAAAGCAAACATATTATATATATATAATATATAATTTTTCACTTTAGGACAGAAGTAATAGTTTAAAACATAAATAGTTGTTTCTGTTTTAAATTAATTGTGAACATGAAACCACTGATCTTTTCTGAGGCATAATATATGCATTTTTTAAAATCCAGCCTATAAGTAACTGTATGTTTGAAGCATATTATTCTTGTCTTTAATGCATATCTAATAATAATTAATGACATATTTTATTCCTTAAACTATACGACATGAAATTCATTCTTCGTCTTGATAGGCTATATGCATAATATAGAAAAGTCGTAAATTTTTCAACAACAGCAAACTAAATTATTGTACTAAAATGCAGACGAAGGTTACAAAACTACCATCGGTCATAATTGAAATGTTAATAAATGTTCTCCCAGTAACACAGCCTAATTCTTTGCTCTTCTTGCTGTAACGGAAGTATTTCCTAGAAATTATAATAACTCTCATTTGAATACATCATAGTGTAGTGATAAATTATATGAAATTTGATTATAATATTAACAATACTTTTTATAGCACTGTTTGTAACACAAGGTTTTTTAACAAAACACAATGAAGAATATTCTTCCCCCATACCTCTGTCAACCAACCAGCCATTATAATAACCACTACCCTCGTGCAGCCCTTGTAAGGCAAACCCTCCGCCAAGGGTGGGCCGGCATTTGCCACGTGCAGGGAAACTTCGTGTTATTGTGTTGGAGGATAGTATCTCGTGTGGTGTACGAGTTGCAGCGATGTTAGGGACAGCTCAAACATCCAGTTCTCAAGCCAAGGGAATGAATGTTTAAAATGCCCGGCCCAGCCGGGTATCGAACCCGTGGCCCTCTGAACAGAACGCCACTACGCTAACCATTTAGTCAAGGAGCAGGACAACCCATCACAGTGCGTTGCATTGAATGAGCTGTCCCCGCCCGCATTCACACACGCCGTTGCTCAGCCGTCGACGTGATCCATAGAACAAAACTACAGGCAAGTTGACGATGCCTGATCTAGAGCATAGAAGAAAGGATTCCTTGATGAAAGAGCTCCTTTTGCTAATCTTAAATGCGCCCCTGTTTCACAGAGGTCACACAGAAGGTCCCTGTTCTTATGTTCTGCTCTTCTCACTTATGCTGCACATAAAATCATGTGAGTAGGCCATACCCTTCTCACACTAGGATGAACTTAGTGGGGGGAGCCGGTGGATCGTGCACCATTAATCAAGTTAGCTTGTATGATACACGATTGTTGGCTTGATGCTTCCTTTGATCTACTCCCCTGTGTATGCGATTACGTTTCGTTTATTCCACCAATTTATGGATAACCCATGTGTTTAATTTTAAAGCTGTACTACTATGCTAATTTCATTAAATTGCTAGATATGAAGAAGCTCGGATGACGTCACGCGCTACTTGTGGTCTGTTGTCATGGTAATAGCATCCCCTCTGTGATTGGTACACGACCTCGAGATGACGAATGGAGCCGCTGACACGGGGTTAATTTGAAACAAGAACCAGATAAATGCAGTTAATATCGACAACTGCCGGTTTCTCCCTCCTCATACTCCCTTAAATTTCCCCTCTTCTCCCCTAATGGTCTCTCCAATTCTTGCTGTTAGTGGCTGGTAACTTGGATAGTGATGAGAAGACACAGACAAGAACTTTGGCTTCTTATTACTCGCCGTCGCATCTCAGTGTATTAGGTTAGCTTCGCAGTAGGACTAGAAATCTGTACTGTTCAATAATGTGGATATTAAATGCCTGCTCATCCGAGTAGGTTTTACGTTTCCACAAAGTTTCTTTCTCAGAAAGTCTCGATTTGTGTAAGAAGTGCATGTTGAAAACAACTATCTCTGTTGATCACTGGTAGTGTCGAACCCTGCATTACAAGATCTCAGGTTCAAACCCAGCTGAGGTATTCAGAATTTTGAAGGGTGAAGAAACATTCGTTCTTCACTTCATATTGCTAACCCCGCAGTGTATAGGTAGCGTGCCTGCCCCTTACCCCGAGCCCCCGAGTTCGATTCCCGGCCAGGTCCGGGATTTTTTATCTGGATCTAAGGGCTGGTTCGAGGACCACTCAGCCTGCGTTATTACAATTAAGGAGCTATCTGACGGTGAGATGGCGGCCCCAGTCTAGGAAGCCAAGAATAACGGCCGAGAGGAATCGTCGCTCTGACCACACGACACCTCATAATCTGCGGGCCTTTAGGCTGAGCAGCGGTCGCTTGGTAGGCCGTAGCCCTTCGGGGCTGTTGCTCCATGAGGTTTTATTTTCATGTCATGTTCTACGATGTCAGCTCGTAAAACATCTCCGGTTATACATTTTTTGTTCACCAGAAAACATTTAGAAAGTCACCATTCATCGCCTAACAGATATTAGTTTCTCTGTCGTCTGGGTTCAGTAAGGAACGTAAAAATTGATACACAGGCAGTTTAGGTGCCGTCAAATTAAAACGTCTGCACATGGTAGCTGAGACCATAAAATTATCATTAATTCTTAACGGTGAAAAGAAGGCTTCGTCTGTTTCTGGCATTGCCTCCCTTCGTGATATATAATTCTCTGTGGATGTGGGTGGTAGAATAACACCCACGCTATCCTCTGTCTGTCACAAGTGGCGACTAAAAGGGCCCCAGTGGCTCTTAATTTCGGAGCGTGGGTTGTTGACTACATAGTCCTTAACGGAATCATAGTATTGCTTCCAACTACTTATGGGAGGCTCCTCACTTTCATCTGTCCTATCCGAACTCCCCTACTTAACTCTTGTTCTTTTCCAACCCTGACGGTATTAGGTTTTCAAGGCCTAGGGAGTCCTTCGTTTTCATGCCCTTCGTGGTCCTACAGTAGTCTTTCTTTGGCCGAATTCTTCATTTTTCGAAGTGTCGGACCCCTCCCGTATGTTCCCTCTGATTAATACTAAATACTGCCCAGTTGCAGTTCATCTTAAAACATTAATCATCATCACCACCACCACCACCATATTCATGCATACTACCCTATTTCATCTTTATCTCAGACTTACCCTAGCATCTGAGCTGCCATAATTTCACTTGTTTGAACCAGACTCTTCTATTTCATCTTCCTGTTAGACCCACTTTGGCCCCTAGCTCAGTTTGGCGTTCCTTTAGCTTTTATCTACCAGTTTATCTTCCAGTCAGACCTAACAGTGGAGAGGACATAGAGGAGTCTGATATAAATGGAAGCAATACTAGAATAAGGTGATCAAACAATCTTGAGTAGAAGATAGAATTGCCACTTCCTTTCAAATCCCCCTACAGATCACGTAGCCTCCTATGTAAGTATTGACCACACTCAGTATTGCTTAACTCTGCAAATAGTGGGATGCCTGATATTTCAAGACAGGTAAGGGATTGAAAATATCCGGCTACTAATAAATCTTCACCTTGAAAAAAGAAACGCGCGACTAATATGTCGACTGCTCATTCAGCAACTTAAATCTTATGAGTCATGCGTGGCGATCGTGGGTCCAACTCAGCACTTTTTACTTATAAATGCTGGGACAACCAGAGTTAATTCATCATTTTCCTATCACTATATTTAGGTTCGTACTGTAAATGCAGTCGGAGCGAGAGAAACATTATTTTTTCGTCTAAGTACGGGGTCGGGCTGAGTGGCTTATACGATTGAGGAGCTGGCTTTCTGATCTAAACTTGGTAGGTTCGATCCTAGTTCAGTCTGGTGGTATTTCTTATTTGAAGGTGCTCAAATACGTCAGCCTCGCGGCGGCAGATTTACTGGCACGTGAAATAACTCGTGTGGGACTAAATTCCGGCATCTCGGCATCTCCGAAAACCGTAAAATTGTTTAGTGGGACATAAAGCCAATATCATTATTATTCTAAGCACGGAGGTAGACCTATGTGTGTTGGGTATTCAGTCCGAAGGCTAGCTTGATCCTCAACATCTCCACCATTAGCTAACGTAAATGGTCTAGCCGTCAGTGAAGAGGCGTACTAGGCAAATGAATAGTGAGGTAGTTTTCTGTCGCTTTCCTCATCGAGCCGAAATTGCTATTACTTATCAGTCTGCCAAACCTACCGAAATACACGCACCAACCAACCCTAGGAGTGACATTTTTTACAGCATTCATAATAGGAACTTGCTGCATAAAGAATGGCATTACTAGCTTCACTCTTATCTCAATCACTTTCAGATCGTCAAAGCCAAGGACGAGACTGAGACAGGTTAGTGAAAGGAACAAATTTGATCTAACCAATACCAGTTTTTTTTTTTTTTTCGGGGGGGCCCCCGAAGCCCGCTCCCCCCGCGTGACCATCGACTCAATCTACATGGCCTCCGACATGCTATTATTTCTAAGAAGAAGAAAGAGATAGCAGGGAGGAGTGGGAGGTGATACAAGGAGTATCTGCCGGTTTCCGAGTCAGACTCGCTACCACGGCAAAGTTTGTATTGGTTGGATAGTGTTAAGGTATGGTATTGAAGGGTCAGGGAAAAACCACATAGGCAGAAAGAAGAAAGAGCCTACATGTAAAACCTGACACCAATACCAGAAGAGAGAGTGCACTATAAATACTAGGTCTCATCAGCAAAGGAACCAACATTTAATTAACTATTTTCCTTATCGTTATATTTAGGTTAATGCAGCCTTTATTGGAGTGAAGAAGTGATCCTTTCTACATTGACATAATGAAGGGAGTAGTGCACCTTTCCTTCTCTCTGTTAAATTCTTTTTATTCCTCTTCTTTTTGTTGCTGCCCTTCTTTTAAATTGTCTGGGTTCGGCACTAATGTGGATTAAGCTCAGTTTTACGGTCGGATGCCATTGTTGATGCTAACACAAAATATGGATGTATGCATTCACTCTTCCCCGTTTCTGTTATGGTTAGTACTGTGATGTGTGTGTAAATACCATCACAAACACCCAACCCAGAGCAAGAGCAATTACCGAAACGCGGCTAAAGTTCGCAGCCCGGTCGGAAATCGAACCCAGGGTTCTATGAACCGAAGGTCACTTCGCCGACCATTCAACCATGGTGCCGGATAGGAATAATCAACAGTTAATTCACTGTGTTTTACCTCATCACTATCCATTTTGGTTTTCGTCTTTGAAAAACGTTAAAAATATTTAGATGAAAATGAAATTATTATTATTAATAATATAAATATTTAGCTTCGTATTGTAACACGCTGACGACAGTGGTGTTCGAACCCTCTATCTCCCGATTGCAAGCTCACACCTGCGCGACCCTAACCGCATGGCCAACTCGCTCGGTGCTATTCTTTTCTAAGCAATAATTAATACATGCTTTGTTTGAGTGCATTTAAGTTCATGTTATAAATAGATCATTTAATATAGTAATGGTTAGATGCATGGATTTTGGAAACAGAGCATAAATATTCGATTTCCTTCTGTATGTCATGGTACATAATAGTAGCTCTCCTTTTTTTAGAGTTCATATTATTAGTTTAAAATTTCGTAACAGAATGGCTGTATCCGTAAAGCGTTTTTCTTGGTGTCATCTTTATTAGATATTTTCAATCCTTCTCTGATTTTACGATGATAATACGTTATAGGATTTATGCTCAGTCAAGAGTGAGAATGCAGCTTTTAAGTCCCTAACTCCCGCTTGCCAGTCACACTACTACAGCAGTTGCATACTCGGATCCTAGATGGCAGAAGTAGCCTCTATGCAGACGCGCTGGCTGTTCAGCACGCGGACAGCTCTGATTATGCTAGTTGTTGTATTCGATTGAATAACAGTGGTTTGTGAATCTTATTCTTGTACACCTCTCGCTTTGCCATTAAATTATTACGACATTACGAAGCCTGTGAAGGAATTACGCATTTGTACAGACAACTTAACGAACGCTTGAAAATGCTCCTGTGTTATGATTCGATCTTGGCAAGAGGAGTTAGAAAGCTTCACTATTTAGAGCCTTTCTTTCGAATACCGGAACTCACAGTGGCCATCTGGTTTATCCAATGTTCTTCCTCACGCTCACTCCAGGCAAATGACTGCAGTATTTAAAAAATATATATATATATCTATACCAAACCGTCGCAACGACGAATTCTCTTGCCCGTTATTCTTATCTTTCTAGAGACCGCTATCTCACCGTGAGATAACTCCTCAGATTTAATCATGTAGGCTGAGTTGACCTCGAATCAGCTCTCAGATCCAGAGATAAACCTTCACGTGGCCGGTAATCGAACCGGGGCCTTCCCTACCACTATATCAGAGGGTCAGCACTTTATATCTATACGGGGATATTATTATTATTATTATTATTATTATTATTATTATTATTATTGTAAAACGATTCAGGGGAACGGAATCGAAATAAAAGCCAACGAAATCAGGAGCAAAAATTGGAAACAACATATCGACCGACAAAAATTAATCATCTACAAGAAAAATGCATTTCTAGCCACTCGAAAGACATTATAACACGGCCATTAAACCAGAATGTCTGTCTCTGGATCAGAAACATACACTTTAAATAATAAAACGACATCGAAACACTGAGGAAGATTTCCACAAAATTATATGGAAAATACTAGGTCCAAAACTCGCAAGCGAACTACACAAACAGAGAAACAAATAGAAAATCAAACAATACCCGGGCATTCTCAGTAATAAAGTATACTAATAATAATAATAATAATAATAATAATAATAATAATAATAATAATAATAATATGGCCTCAGCTACCGCGTGCATTAATTTTCAGTTTGACGCCGTCTGGCTGTCTGCTCTTCAATTTTGACGTTCCGTTTTACTCTAGGCCTACTAGATGGCAGATTAAACTTAATTTCTCTTTTGTGGTATGGCTGTTTTAAATAATTTTGACGGTTAAAATACAAATGTGTCTCTATAGAACTTTCACATGTCGACATCGTACGACATGATGTGTCGAAAGGACATTTTTCTCGCCCTTCAAAACTCTGTGATCATGGAATCTGAAGTCCGACTGCCCATCACTGATTCACAAAAGAATTATTCTCAGTGGCAGTAGAAAACGAAAATCCAAAATTGATGAATAAAAAGTTGGCCAAGGGAACAAACTGAAGAAAACGACCGATCAACTTGGACCCAAGGGATGTTGCTTGCCGATTGGAAGTATTTTAATTTGAGATCATTTACATATTTGTGTGGTACAGACATTTGGTTGCTGCATGTCACCCTATTAACCTGGATAGTATTTTATATCTATACTAAACCTAACCCCGTGGCAACACAGCCCCGGAGGACCATGACCTACCAAGCGACCGCTGCTCAGGCCGAAGGCCTGCAGATTACTAAGATATTAATGTTGGGGCCTTGATCGATGTCCATCCAACTTGAAGATTATTGATGTGAAAACCAAGCAATACGTCTAAAGATTCTTCATTCTAACCATGCGGAATCCAATATTTGCAGGCCATCTGGATTGGTAGCAGTCACATTGGCAGGCAAAGTCTCTTAATGATCAAACTGTGTCACATGACCTATGAATCAAAAGAAAAAGAGAGTAGAAGTCATAGTAAAGCAGAATAATTACTATCGATTCTAGAAAAAAATGCCTTTAGATTAATATCACATTTTAAATAAGCAGCGTTTTAAATTAATGGTCACTCCATTGCCTCTAACATGTTGCATAATTGTTTATTTAGAACATCATAATTTAAATGCATATTTATTTTTTCGAATCTTCCAAAAGATCACATTCATCTATATGGTCAGGTAAGTTAAATGTGATAGCATGGCAGGTAAGTTTGATGGTCGAATTAAACATATGCAAGTTGCTTTACGTCGCACTGACAGAGATAGGTCTTATGGCGACGTTGGGACAGGAAGGAGCTAGGAGTGGGAAAGAAGCGGCCGTGGCCTTAATTAAGCTACAGCCCCAGCATTTGCCTGGTGTGAAAATGCTAAACCACGGACAACCATCTTCAGGGCTGCCGACAGTGGGGTTCGAACACACTATCTCCCGAATACTGCGCACTGACCGCACTTAAGCGACTGCAGCTATAGAGCTCGGTGAATTAAACATATGAAAAGCCATAAAAATTATTTTAATTATTTTAATACAATGACAAACGATGATCAATTAATAAAACAAATTGATCGTCTCCGAAAACCGAAAAATTAGTTAGTGGATCGTAAATCAAATAACATTATTTATTGTTATTATGACACAAATTACACCATGACAAGAATGTACTGCTCTTATGGAACAACATTCGTAGTTCCGGCTGCCCTGTTATTGCCCAGCTAATCAGCTGGCATAAAGGTCCATAACCCATATTTTTCGTAAATAAACGGTTTCTTCCCTTTGGCTTCTACTCATAATTATTTCATGGCACCACTCTACGTCCCCTGACATAGAATCCACTCACCTTTCTAAAGATAACGTGGATCATCGTAGTACAAATACAAAACTAACACACATTTTCGTCCTCTTGGAATTCTTTAACTTCGTCATCACTAGAATCTATCATTTTTCTAGTGCTTTAACTACTTAGTGTCTGCTCTCGTGTTTTGTTACCTTTATTTTTCCTGCCCCCTGTTTGAAGATGGTTCATAGTGGTTAAGTCCACTAGTTTATGTTGGCTGACAAGATGTCCAGTTCTCAGAGCCCTCAATACTTGCGTCCTCATTTATTATCTAAATGTACGACGCCTATGATCATGTAACACTATTTAATATGGGCGTGCGTGTGTGAGGCGGGCCGAGTGGCTCAGACGGTTGAGCCACTGGCCTTTTGACCCCAACTTGGCAGGTTCAATCCTTGTTCAGTCCGGTGGTATTTGAGGGTGCTCAAATACGTCAACCTCGTGTTGGTAGATTTACTGGCACATAAAACAACTCTTGCGGGACAAAATTCCGGCACCCCGGCGTCTCCGAAAACCGAAGAAGTAGTTAGTGGGACGTAAAGCCAATAACACTGTTAATTATTAATATGGGTGTGCAAAGACCTAAAGCTACAGAGATAACTTAATTTTGTATCTTTGAAAGTATGAAAGATGTATGTAATACTTTTCAGATCGATTAAATTGTAATTTGAATGAAGAACAAAGCTAATGGGTTAGTTTTAATTTACAGAGATAAATTAACTATAAAACATTTTCGGTGTCAACATATATATTGCGCCCTGGTGGGGGTGTGATAAGCGTCATGCAATTGTAATTATTTATGGAGAAACTATATATTTCATTTTCAGAAGCGAGAAGATCGTATTTTATATATATTATAAGTACAGACCAGGCCGAGAGGATGTTGCGAAACATACCCCAGACTGTTGTCTCCACTGAGATTAACAAACACAATGAACAACAGAATAAGAATTCTCAGAAATTGTGACGAAGGCGGAAAGAGGAAGGCACGAGTTGTTGACAAGTTTGCGGAAAGTTTTCATAGCCTCGAGCGAAATAGGTAGTGGCAACAGCGCAAAGAGCCGGGTGCAGATTTCTCAGAAATGATGGCAGGGTATCTCCATGTACTAGCGGGAGTTGAACGCGAGGTTGGCACTTGAAGAAAAAAATATGAGCTTCCCGGTCCCGTGGTTTATGTGGACCAATAGTAAAATTCATCGACCAGTCGCAGGTACGCCAACTTCGTATTGTAAGAAGCACAAGAAACCTGAACTCCACGGATTAAATTTAGAGAAGGAAGTGAGTTATACATTCGGAATCAGGTGGAATTTATAAGCCTAACCAAGTAATAAAAGTTATTAAAAGTCACTAACTAAGGGAGAGTGATTGGCGTAATTCTGAGAATTCATGGACGCTATTCGCTGATTGGCTGGAGGCAAGGGACGCCAGAATATAGCGCGAAATCCCAGGCCGGGATACGGCAGAGAAATTTCTGAAATATATCAAATACCAGCGAACGATCATAGTTGAGAATTGGTATAGAGCCTTTAAAAACATAATTACATCGTTGGATCTCATATTTAAGCCACAGGCCGAACCGCAAATTATCGCATGAGGATATCGGGACTGTGCGTCCTAAGATAACCTCCCGTGAACTCGGAAGAGACGGGATACAAGTATAAATATGAGGTCGTGGAGACGAACAACTACTTCTGACAAAGTGTCGGAGCTGATACCACGCCAGGGGTGCGTAACTTACTTGTGAATATTCCGTGCCGTTACTACGCTAGGGAGCATGTGTATATGTACTCGTGGAGAAGTGTTCGAAGTATTAGAATGTTACGTAGCACAGTAATTCGTGACGTGTAGTGGTTCATATTACAGTCTTGAACAGTCTACTAGCAGGAAGAGTTCCAATATTCAGAACTCGTTAAATTAAAACCTACGAATAGGAGTGTGAGATTCTACAAAATAAATTAGGGAGTACGTGGTGTGAGAACGATCACGAGTGCTTGATGTATTTCACCTAGTAAACAGTCGATTATAAACTGATACCTGGTCAGCTGTGTGAACGCGTGACAGAAATTCAAGTGCGCGCACGGGCCGTTGTAAAGGGGATCCCGAGGTATCCCATGTTCCTAGTGTCCGGGAAAGGAATGAAGAATGTATATCTACATTAAGTGGGCTAGATACAAGGCCGAGAGTGTAAAATTTGTGAGTAGAATTTAGGGTGGAAATTATTCCAGAGTGCAACAGTTATTTTATTTGTTTTTATTCAAAATGTGTAAAGTTGAAAAGGGTCAAGGATTAATTCTTCAAGCTGGCACGAATACCAGTGGAATGCAGTGCTAAAACCGGAGGGGCTAGGCTCCTTGTCCGGTTTTAGCAGACTAGAAGGCAGAGATGAGTAACCTTTTGAGATATTTGTAGATTGCTATCGTTGGGGGGAGGAAATCATATTAATTTATCATGTAACTTAATTGTGAAACGAGCCGTTTGCGGCTCGTATAAATTCAAAGATAGATAGACAAAGGGACAAATTAACATGTACAAAATTATATGAAGCACTCATCATAATTTTGATTATTAAATAGAGTAGAGTATGGTTTATTTGTTCATTCAAGTGCTTGAGTTGTTTGATATGATATGGAGCACGTTTCACGTAATGTTAATATTCATTTAGAAGTGCTTCCAAAGCGTTTTTCCGGTATCCGAAATTTTATAGATATTAAGGCATGTTGTTAAGATAATCCAGAGGTAGTGTTGCCAAATTATTTAAATTGTTGTGGGACGGAATGAAGTCCATTGATCTGTTTGTAAATATCGCGAAGTTCGCCAGTGGACAAAATAATAATAATCGGTAGAAGTGTCGGAGTAATAAAATTAATATTGGGTAATGTGTAAAGGCGTGTTTAATAATAATCTTTGAGAATAAAGGCACGGGCCTAGTTGGATAGAATGATTGCAAATTAAAGTGATTTACATGTGGAGATATTATGTGGCATGAATATTTAATTTGGGCATTGAATCCGATTTTAACACTAATTGTTGATTTAACGTTTTTGGACTCCATAATAATCATAAATAATTTTGGTAGAAACGAGATAGGCACTTTGATAATATGGTCACGCTATGTTTGAGGCCCAGAGTGATTTGAGCCAAAAGTTGAGAATTGGAGTTTTAAGGGACAGAAATCGGGCCAAAAATGAAAGTGAATTTTACTGATGTTGATGAAGAAATAGATGGATCTTAAGGCCTACATAGAGGTTGTATTTTCTATACCGGTGATATGAGTGGCAGAAGAGAGTCCACACACCGAGGGTTAATTAATGAAAATGTTTTGAAGAGTTCCGATGGATAAATGGACTTCAAAATGGAAAAGGAAGGAATAATTTAACACTTGCACAGATTGGAGGTATTTGCCCAACTGCGAGGGGTTATGGGATTTGAGAATTGTCTTAGGAGCATATGGTCTCCATGAATTAACGATAGTACGAAAATAAGGTTGCGGGTTCGAACACTATTATGTCCCGACCGATGTGAATTCGGATCTTGGTGATTTCTGTTTGGGAGAGAACGTATGTGACTAAATTATAAAGATGGGGAATAAAAATAAAATTTCTCGAGAGAATAATAATATTAATAATAATAATATTCCAAGTAAATCATGTCTGGATTGATTAGTGCCAAAATAAATCGGAATTGTAAAAGGGGTTATGCGTTAAACATATATAGAGTGGACTACCGTGTAACTAGCGAAAATTATTTTTAATTAATAATAATGTTTGAATAATCAGAAGATGATTTTTTATTTTTATTTATGAACACAACAATGATGTTGGGAGTTGAAATGAAAAATTTGAAATTTTTGAACCACTTTAATAATAATATTTGAAGTATAAAAGAAAGGAAGCTACTTTTTTTATTTCACATGAAAATAATAAGAGCGAGAAGTTGAAGTATTATGGCGAGGATGATTACGGGTTACGATAATCACGATCTCCACTATTAATAATAATGTAGATAATAATAATAATAATAATAATAATGATAATATTTTTTATTATTTTTATTTTATTTTATTATTTCGGATGCTGATGATGAATGATACTAGGGAAGTCAGCTGGCGAATTAACGTAATAATGTCAAGTTGTTGTGAATAATAAGTTAAGTTAATAGTTGTAAAATGAAGGCAAATCCCTACATCTGGACCATTAGGTTAGAGTCCCTTCGTCGTTTCCTTCAACTAACGATTAGCATATCTTGGTTAGGAACCCGGGGAGAGTTTGTAGTTTCCCGGGTTGGTCCCATCTCAATCAAAGAGGAGGCGATAACATAGTCCATGTTATCGTGCCCACTTAGCCAACAGGTAATTGGTCCACGACCAAATATGGTCATGATGTTAACGAAGGTAAATCTGATACCTTCAGATATCAACGGTTCCACCACCCAAATGGAAGGGTGGTCAAAAGTGATAAATATTATGTAATCATTTTTCAGGAATAATTTGCCAAATTACCGGCAAATCAAGGGTCAACAGATTTTGTTGTGTGTAAAAATTATTTTGTTTACTTAAATAAAATGCTCCTTTAGCATTTGCAAGAAAACAGTTCCAGGTTCTTGTTCTTGTAGAATAGTCAACCCTTGATGACCGTTTAAATATCCGTCCCCATTCCTAGGACGGAGCCTTCATAAGTTCCCTTTGATCTGAATATATATATATATATATATATAATTTGTGTGTTTTATGATGAACCTTAAAGTTAAAGATTAGAGTGTCCCGTTCATCCCTGTAGTACTGATTGGATGGCGCCCTTACATTTAGTTTGAGATCTTATATTTCAATATAATTTTTTTTTATTGTTTATTAGTTGCGATAGATTCAGACCGTAACACTCCCTGAGATAAATGCTGGTTGGGATTCAGGCTTTGAGCGGGTACAATATATTACAAGTTGCTTTACGTCGCACTGACATAGACAGGTCTTATGGCGACGATAAGTGTGTCAGTGGTGATCTTCCCAGGATAGAGCTTCAGCCAGTAAGACATGCCACTCAGATATCTATTTCACCTCTTTGTCTTTAGACAACATAATTTCGGACTACTTGCTCAACTTGTCACAGCTTTAACATGTCTTTGAATAGGATGACTGGACACCAATAGGAACTGATGGCATAACATTGATAGGCTCAATTAAAATTATATTACATATAATGGAGAAAAAAACTGCAGTGGAATGGGGGAAGGTGTAAAAAAGGACTGAAAAAGGTGTTGAATTCTTTTTATGGTGATACTTATATCTCATAATCTGAAGATGTTACAGACATGAAAATTAGTTAGAATCTCCTTTAAAATAAGGAAACACGTACTTTTTCGTTTTCGGAAAATCCACTTAGGGGGATGGGGTGGCTGAAGAGAAGTGAACTTAGTTGAATTATTTTTATGGGGATACTTAAACATCAAATACTGAAGAGGTTACAGACGTGAAAATTGGTATTTGTAATCTCCTTTAAAAATAAAGAAACACTTTTTGGACAACATAGTGAGGGAGGAGGGGGGGGGGGGTGAGCAGGACTGACAAAGGGGGTGAATGTTTAAAATGAGAGTATCTCAAAAACGTAACATGTTAAAGGCATGAACATTGTTATTTTTAATCTCTCTTAAATACACTAGTATCCAAAAGCTAAGCATAAGTTACGAGTATGCAGGGCAACAGGAAATAGACCGCAAATCGCACGACATACGTGTTTGCTCTGCATAGGAAAGGAGTGTTCCTTGCTTTGACTAGCGGCGTAACCACAACGTAAACACAGCCATTGCCTGCGCCCCACATTCCCTCAGTCGTGTTTGCCCTGTTATAGTGTGCGGAGTGTAGCCTCGTGATGAACGTGACAACATAATGGCACAACGACGCCATTTGGATCCCGTTTTGCAGGGTAGAATACTCGGCCGCCTGGAAGCAGGCCAGACACAGACCGAAGTCGCCGTATCCTTGAATGTGCCACAAAGTGTCATTTCTAGGCTTTGGAGACGATTTCGAGACACAGGAGATGTTAGTCGTAGGCCAGTGCCAGGTCGACCAATCATAAACACCCCACAACAGGATCAATATCGGGCCTTAACCGCCCGACGAAATCGGAGTGCACCTGCAAGACAATAATTATCGGCGGAGCTTGCAGCCGACTCAGGGGTTGCCGTTTCCCGGTAAACTGTATACTGGAGGCTTCGAACAGCAGGGCTGTTTGCCCGACGTCCAGCGGTGTGCGTTCCGCTCACTCCAGCACAGAGACGGGCCCGTTTTCTGTGGAGCCGTCAACATCGAAACTGGACCATGAATATATGGAGGCATGTGCTCTTCACAGATGAATCCTGCTTCAGTTTGCAGAACGATTCTCGTCGCACATTAATCTGGAGAGAACTGAGTAGCCGATACAACCACAGGAACATCGTGGAACGGGACCAGTATGCTGGTGGTGGTGTCATGGTGTGGGGCGGCATCATGTTGAATGGTCGTACGGACCTACACATCTTCATGGGTGATCCGAGGAACACTGTTAACGCTCCGAGATACAGGGATGAGGTACTGATACCACATGTTCGATTCTTCAGAGGTGCGGTTGGTCCAGACTTCCTCTTAATGGACGATAATGCCTGACCGCACCGCGCTGCTCTGGTGGATGATTTCTGGCAGGGGAAGTTATTCATCGCATGGACTGGCCAGCGAGGTCTGCGGATCTGAATCCTATAGAACATGCCTGGGATGCATTGGGGAGGTGAATTGCATCCTGTCAGCCTCCACCAAGGACCCTCCAAGACCTTTACATTTCTCTTCCGGAGGAATGGGATCGACTGCCACTAGAGCTCTTGGACCATCTGATAGAGTGCATGCCACGTCGCTGCGAAGCATATGTGGACGTTAGGGGTAACCATGCACCCTACTAACAGCATATTTTGTTGTGGAAGACATTGCCAAGTTTTGTTAGTTGTTGTCAAAGTTGTACCTTAGCTATCAGAACCTTTCTGACACTGTTTTCTGGACAAGTTGTGTGACATATGGTGTGTGAGTCAGCTTCCGTTTGCTCAGCAATCCGTCTGACATTCCTATCAGGCGGTATGGCCTCGTTTAGTGATTATGCTTAACTTGTGTACACTAGTGTATAAAGTTACACATACATTTTTGTTTTCGGGAAAATCAATAGGTGGGGGGTAAAAAAAAAAGACTGAAGGAATGGTTCAATTATTTTTATTAGGATACTGGTATCTCAAAATCTGAAGATATTACAGACGTGAAAATTTGCATTTGGAACCTTCTTTAAAAGTAAAGAAACACGTAGCCTATCCTTTTGATTTCGGAAAATCCAATTAAGGATGGGTAAATGAATTGAAAAATGAGTTTAATTCTTTGTATGAGGATACTTATATCACAAAAACTAAGGATATTACGGACGTGAAAATTGGTATTTGGAACCTATTTTAAAAATAAAGGAACACATATTTTTTTGTTTTGTGGGAGGGAATCAAGGGGGGAGGGTGTAAAAAGAGTAACATTTTTAATGACGATACAAATGTGAAGTGGACTTAAACAATACACCTCCAAGGGGTTTTCACTGGGGGATTTGAAATGATGAAAAAATATGCGTTTATATCAAACTGTTTGAGGAGCCTCCGTGGCTCAGATGACAGCGCGTCAGCCTCTCACCGCTGGATACCGTGGTTCAAATCTCGGTCACTCCATGTGAGATTTGTGCTGGACAAAGCGGAGGCGGGACAGGTTTTTCTCCGGGTACTCCGGTTTTCCCTGTCATCTTTCATTCCACCAACACTCTCCATTCTCATTTCTTAGGATCTATCAGTCATTAATAAATCACTTTGGGAGTGGCGACCCCATCGTACTAATAGCCTATACATGATTCATTCATTATATCCCTGACCTGGTCAATGACTGGAAAACAGGTTGTAGGTTTTCATTTTCATCAAACTGTTTGAATTACGAAGTTAAAATGTCAAACGATATCCTAGGTGTTAAATAACACAAGGTTTGAAACAAATTTAACCCCTCAGAGAGTTAAATGGGGGTTAGGACCCGAAAGCAAATATATTAATTCCTTCCTCCGACACAGTTTAACGTACGAAGACAAAATTCCAAATAGTGCTAGCCTATATATTTTAAAACCTGGGTGTGAAATAGGAAATATTTTTAAACGTTCTACCGCTTAAGTGTCAAATGAGGTTAGCTCCGCAAACTAAATTTTTCATGCCACCAAAACCGTTTTGGCCGAGCTCGATAGCTGCAGTCGCTTAAGTGCGGCCAGTATCCAGTAATCGGGAGATTGTGGGTTCGAGCCCCACTGTCGGCAGCCCTGAAGATGGTTTTCCGTGGTTTCCCATTTTCACACCAGGCAAATGCCGGGGCTGTACCTTAAGGCCACGGCCACTTCCTTCCACTTCCTAGACCTTTCCTATCCCATCGTCGCCATAAGACATATCTGTGTCGGTGCGACGTAAAGCAAAATATTAAAAAAACCGTTTTGGCGTACAAAGTTGCAATTTTACGACAAGGTTTTTTTAAAAGTCCTAGGTGTAAAATACCGTATGCTTCAAAACATTTCTTCTCTAAGAGGTTTAGATGGTAGTTGACTCTCCAGAACGCAATATCCATTCTTCCGAAACCGTTTAAGGCATGAGCATAACTTTTTTTTTTTTTATGAAGGGTGTTCTTCTATATCCTAGATGTTAATTAATATTTCAAAACATTCATCATTAAAAAAGTACTAATTCCTCCATTATTGTTCTACGTACAAAATAAAAATTTAACAGTTTGGTCGCTTTTACGTCCTAGATGTTATATCAGATATGGTTAAAACATTCAAATTCTTCCGTACGAGGTTCAAGTGAGCGGTAGATTGTAAAATAAATAATAATTCCACCAAAACCGTTTGACGTACGAACTGAGGGCGTATTTTACAGGCTCAGCTGACAGTGGACTCTCCTAAATGTAAAACTTTGAATAATAACTTTAATTTTATATGAGAAGCTATGCTATTTGCTTTACGTCGCAACGACACAGATATGGCTTATGGCGACGATGGGATAGGAAAGGCCTGGGAATTGGAATGAAGCGGCCGTGGCCTTAATTAAGGTACAGCCCCGGCATTTGCCTGGTGTGAAAATGAAAAACCACGGAAAATCATATTCAGGGCTGCCGACAGTGGGGCTCGAATCCACTATCTTCCGATTATTGGATACTGGCCGCACTTAAGCGACTGCAGCTATCGAGCTCGGTAACTTTCATTTTAAAGCCGTAGCGAAGTATGGGTATCTTGCTAGTTACTATATAAAGAAAACAAGAAAATTAGACAATAAGGTTTCGTAGTGAAGTCTGAAATCACTTGAATGTGTGCGGAATAGCCTACTAGCAACGACTCACACTTAAACGTTAACAATGGTTTTCTGTGTATCTCGATATGGTGTCGCTGGTCAGTACAAATTGCGGCCGGCATGGGGGATCGGATTAACCTGTGTGTCTAGTGTTCAACTGCTTAATAGTTAAATCTGAACGAAAAGTACTGCTGAGTAATGAATATGAACCAGAAAGGTAAGCAAGCGATCTTCTAGTTCTACGGAAAATATAGCTGAGTAATGAAAATTAACCTGGAAAGTAAGCAAGCAATCTTGTAGTTCTGCGAAAAATACAGATGAGTGATGAATATCAACCAGAAATGCAAACAAGCAGTCTTGTAGTTCTACGAAAAATGTAGCTAAATGATGAAAATGAACCAGAAAGGAAAGCAAGCCATGTTGTAGTTCTGCGGAAAAGTACACCTGAGTGATGAAAATTAACCAGGAAAGCAAGCAAGCAATCTTGTAGTTCTACGAGACTGTTGACATCGATATGTTATCCAATGGGCAACCTCCAGTTTTATGAGGAATCCAAACCACAGACACAAGAACTTTTATCTTTCTAAATCCACACTCATTGGTCGGGATTCGAACTACGGTTGCCTTGGTGAAGAGCAAGTAACAATGGAAACCATTGTAGAGATTTCTCATCCTCCCTTATTAATGTTATATTGCATTGTTTCTAAATGGTTTACTCCCTTCGCCATTCAACTTTTCTTTTGCTATTTGTTTTACGTCGCACCGACACACATAGGTCTTATGACGACGATAGAACAGGAAAGGCCTAGGAATAGGAAGGAAGTGGCCGTGGCCTTAATTAAGTTACAGCCCCAGAATTTGCCTGGTGTGAAAATGGGTACCCACGGAAAACCATCTTCAGGGCTGCCGACAGTGGGCAACTATTTTATTAGACCTATGTATAGTCGCTCAAAAAAAAAAAAAAGGAATGAACGCATGGTATTGCTATTTAATATGTTTCCAGACTTCATTTTAATTAATGTCAAAATATAATTCATAAGCCCCCTTTTATAACCGTAAAGAAAAAGGTACCGAGCTCGATATCTGTAGTCGCTTAAGTGCGGCTAGTATTCAGTATTCGGGAGATAGTAGGTTCGAACCCCACTGTCGGCAGCCCTGAAAATGGTTTTCCGTGGTTTCCCATTTTTACACCAGGCAAATGCTGGGGCTGTACCTTAATTAAGGCCACGGCCGCTTCCTTCCCACTCCTAGCCCTTCCCCGTCCCATCGTCGCCATAAGACCTATCTGTGTCGGAGCGACGTAAAGCAAAAAAAAAAAAAAGGTGTAGATTCAATTGTTTCTGAGAAAAGTCTACCGTTCCACCGAAGATTACTGAAGATCCTGATAGGGAATTGCAGGATGACCAAAAAGTCCGTTACCATTTGACGAGGTAATACTTAATGGAATGTTGGAGGTAGAGAGGTAATAACTGACACATGATTGGCATGACATGGGGTTTTATTGACACCAAAATAAAATACACAAAATTACCAACAGACGGAACTGGACAGCAATACGTCAGGTACAAATGGCCGCACATCCTTGACATGACATGGGGTTATATTGACACCAACAATAAATGCACAATCGAGCTCGATAGCTGCAGTCGCTTAAGTACGGCCAGTATCAAGTAATCGGGAGCTAGTTGGTTCGAACCCCACTGTCGGCAGCCCTGAAAATGGTTTTCCGTGGTTTCCCATTTTCATACCAGGCAAATGCCGGGGCTGTACCTTAATTAAGGCCACGGCCGCTTCCTTCCAATTCCTAGGCCTTTCCTATCCCATCGTCGCCATAAGACGTATCTGTGTCGGTGCGACGTAAAGCAAATAGCAAAAAAAGATGCACAAAGAGGACAACAGATGGCACTGGACAGCCGCACGAGCCCCGTGTGCAGTATAAAAGGAGCTGTCGTGAGAGAGGGTTGATCGGACAATGACACATTCGCACAGCAGCCCAGCAAGTTAGCACCTCGGAGAGCTAACCCTAAGGCCTGCACTGGTAACCCAGACTACCAGCTCGCCGGCCGACAAGTGAAGCTTCATCAGTCCCAACTCGCCGCCGCCTTGCAAGTAGGCCAACTGCAACGGATTTTCAGCGCGGTCCGACCTTCCAGATGTACTCCGCCAGGACCGCCTGCGCTCCTTGCCAGTCCCCACCGAAGAGTCGCCGCTAGCACACGCTAGCCGTACCAATCAAGAAGACAGCAGCTACCACCAAGGGTAGCACCAGAGCATTTGTCTATCAGCGTGGTGTCCCGAGCTCGTGTCTTGCCTGTGGCGTAATCCACTCGAAAAACTAGCCTGACACGACTCCGGCAACAAGTTGAGAATTCATATTTCGGTCCGCCAGTGCGTTTGACCTTCGAGTATTTCATCCCCACATTTCCCAACCCCACTTAACTAATCTCCAGCCAAATAAATCCCGACATGCCACAAAAGTCAAGAACTAGGAACAAGACCGGTGGATCGAGTACCCGGGCCTCTGTTCCACCCCGAGCAAGGAACTACCAAACCCGCAGTAATGCAAATTTCAAGAAGACAACCCAGGTATCCCCTCCCTATCGATCCCCATCACCAGTACCTACCAGAAAATCCGATACCCAGCCAACCATAGATCATAATATCGATGAAATAATTTTGAAGATCCATACACATACGTCCTAGATTGCACACCGCAACCCGTCACTCTGCAATCCAGAGTTCTTATCATTCCTCTCAGCGTACCTGGACCTATACCCTTAAATCGATACAGCCATTCTCCATGCCATAAAAGATCTCATTCCTGCCCACGTTGCCACAATTGAAGAAACTTTCAACAATATTCTACTGATCACCACACTCCAACCATACCACGCCCAGGACCTCATAGACCGAATTCGCGCTCTTGACAGCATTTCTGTACTAACAACCTATATACCATCTGACCCTAAAGACCACCAACCAGAAGAACTAGCAGTAAGAGAAGAGGAAGAAGAGGAAGCCTTAGAAGACATCGAAGAAGAGGAAGAAACATCGGAAGATGGTCCTATCTACTGTGAATGCGGCTCTCAAATCACTCCCAACACTACTATCAGGAAATACAAACCGACCCAACACATTCCGGACCTGAATCTACAAATACCCCTTTACCAGCCCTGTCCACAACACCATTACAACCACTTCCTCCCATATCCAATGAAACCACTACCACTGCCCAGAATCGAACCCGTACCAAACGAAACAAACCTCGCCCACATACTTCACTCATATTCATGTGTTACAACTGCCTCCAGCTAAACCATTCAGCAGCAAATTGTCCAAATCAAACCAGATGCAACAGATGTGGTGATCACCACCATCACTCTGTCTGCGCTGTTCCCAAAGATCAACCCAAATGCACAACTGTAAAGGCCAACACGCTGCATCATATCCCGATCGTCCATTCATCAAAAAAGCTATCAAAGCCCTCTATATTGCAAGCACGCACCTCCGACCTCCACAACAATCGCAACAACAAATCCCGTCACTGTTAGCGCTCAACCTCACCCCTCCTGCCGTACACCAGTCAAATTCACAAACCATCCCAACCATTGAACTACTCAAAACCCTTCTCGCACTGTTAATCAGTTCCACTTAATCCCATCCCCCCCCCCCCCCAGAAACACTGCATTCCCCAACACCAATTGAAGCATCCCTCACCGTTAGCAACCTCCCACCCTCCATGCCGAAGTCTCATACTAAGCCACCACCATATTTCAATTGCTCCACTATCGTTTCTCCTTACTCTCCGAAATACTGGAGTATTTACCAAAAAATTACCAAACAGTCTACGCCCAAAAGGGCTCCATGTTAAAGTTGAGATAAAGGACCCAATGAGGTCGGGGCTCAGGCTCGGAGGGTTGATCGGTTGATGCAGAGTGGGTCTCGCCCCACAAATGGCCGCGGCTGGTCTGTGGTCTAACAGCTGTACAGTCCGACCTGTCAACCAAGTAGAGGAGGGGTGGCCACGTCTCTACCGTAGATCTACGCCTCTGCATTAGGAGACGGTGGAGGGCTGGACCTCACGGCTTGTCCCAACTGTCGGCTGTCCTTAGAATGGTTTTCCATTCTCTTGCACTAAGGAGAATGCCGGGACAGTTCGTTGTAAAGGCCACGGCCGCCTAATCCCTCACCTCCTCTATACATCTCCTTCATCGTAACTAGTCTCCCGGCCTGAGAGACGGCAACACAGTCTGAGAGGCCCGCCTTCCCCCGCAGGGAAGGAATGAAAATATTTTAATACCGTGTAATAATAATAATAATAATAATAATAATAATAATAATAATAATATAAGAGGGCGTCAGATGCACCTGCACTCGCGCCATGTTGTCGTTACAAGAAAAGGCACTGTTAGTGAAGCTTTATTTTATTTTGGTGTCAATAAAAGTCCATGGCGTGCAAATCTTGTGCGTCAAGTATTGCGTCTCTACCTCCAATATTCCGCGAAGTATTGCCTATTCAAATATAAACGGAATTTTGGGTCACCCTGTAGTTCCCATGATTTCCTCAGAAGGTACTCTTACTAGTTTTTCAAGCCCGCAGAAACATGTGATTTTCTTCAGGTTGAAATTTCTTCAACTTTTCCCTGATTTACGTAGTTTTGTAGTTCAGTCCACTTCTAGAAGGGCTGCCTTCGTTTCTTTTCGACACAATATTCGACGGCCCTCTTTTCCATTCTGTCTTGATAATTTATTCCCTGTTTTATATTTCTATTTATTTCTGGGTTTATTTCCCTTTTATCGCTTCTTTTACACAATTCTACTTATTTTCACATGGCACTGATAAGTGTCTGAAGTCCTTCAGGAAAGAAATAGATCTTTCTCGTAAAAACACCTAGGACTAAATCTCTTTTGAGATTTATAACACACGTGACAATACTTTAATCTTAATCCGAGTGATCGTTGTTTGTTATCTTCTCGTGTAGCGAAGACAGCAGTAGCGCTACGAATACCATCCCTCCAGTCGGCAAGCCTGTCTCCGGGCGCTAGGCTCATCCATCATTTCGCCGAGCAAAACATGCAGATCTAATGCTCTGATATGGTTGGCAAGACCGCTACAGATCTCGTCACTGTTTTTGTTGTCAGTTTTGTAGATGATGAGCTTCTAAAGAAGAGTGAAGGAAGAGGGGGCGGGGATGAGGTTGGCGGTGGGGAGTGCTAGGTTAGGCGTGAGAGGGGGGGGGGGGAGGGGGACAGGATAAAAAGCATGATTACTGCAGAGAAGATGCATGCATAGATGATGGAAGGCATCGCAAGTGAAGTTGAGCACAAGAGATGGGTAGGAGGGAGCGAGAAGATGATGGAATAGGATAGGAACGAGCGAGATACAGCAGTGAATGTTGAAGTAGAAGAAGAAGAAATCTTCCTTGATCGTGCAAAAGCTTCACATTTATAACTAACCTCATCCATCTTCTTCCACAAGGGGGAACTCAAATGCAGCTCAATTTGTCAGAAAATGTAATGCTCCAGTTTCTTTCCATCTCTCGCAAGTCTGAGAGGGATGGCTGCGCGCTTCCAATAAACCCGACCCGGCTCCTGCACGTCTCAACTGACAGACTGATTTTGAAGAGATTGAGAGCAGGAGCTTCAATTGGGGGTGGTGTTGGTAGCGCCTCACCCACCTCCACCGCTACGTCATACGGGGCCACTTATGGTAAATGTAACATCATCTGAGAAAGTTACGCGCTTAACATCCGCCAGCTTCAGTGGTCACTGTTGCAGGTGGTCATTTATTGGCCTCCTGTTGCCAAGCTAGCAGGTTTTATCCCTGCTTAAGTCGACGTTATTTGAGGATAGTAGTCATTATTTTTTACAATTAATTCATTTAATTATTTTTAAACCGAGTTTATTATATTTTAAATTTCTATTGAAAGCATGTCATTATAAAAAATGTAAACAATATTTTACTGTCTTAAAACTGGACGATATCGACCATCTTCAAACAGGACGTAGACCTTAAGAAGAGCGATGCCGGACTGAGTGGCTCAGACGGTTGAGGCGCTGGCGTTCTGAACCCAACTTGGCAGGTTCGATCCTGGCTCAGTCCGGTGGTATTTGAAGATGCTCAAATACGCCAGCCTCGTGTCGGTAGATTTACTGGCACGTAAAAGAACTCCTGCGGGACTAAATCCCAGCACCTCAGCGTCACTGAAACCGTAAAAGTAGTTAGTGGAATGTAAAGCAAATAACATTATTATTACCTTTATTTTAAAAGAGTTTACTAAAACAGCTTTGGCAAATCCGTCCGTCCGTTCTACTGGCCCGATTTGCTTCTTTTTTTATTCTATCCGGAATTATCTGCCGGTGAATCATGATAGGTCTCTAAGTTCAGCCAACTTTGAATAAACATAAAATCAAGTCATTGAATGATCACTCCAATAATTGCAGGCGGAGGATTACAACCCGCAATACAATATGTACTTAGCAGATTTCTAAGTGACTAACACTTTCATTAATATTCTAATCTAATTATGTGATTTTCATCCTTAATAATGCCATTGCTGGATTCCCAGATTGAAGGCTGAGGTTCGAATCCCAGTTGATTCTGGCTCAAGATTTTCATCTCAAGAACGACGTGGCGTCGGGAAGGGCATCCGGTCTTAAATCCCTGACCAAATCCAAAATGAACTGGGTTGCTCCTGTGACCTCAGAAATAACTGGATGCGGTGAGGAAATAATAATAATAATAATAATAATAATAATAATAATAATAATAATAATAATATCACAAATTAGAGAGAAATTAACGTAGATTTGAGAAAATGAACAAGGTGTGACGGGGCATTCGAACTCCTTAACGTCGTAGAAACAGTGATTATGGGATAGTGAAAGGCTAAGGCTGAAAAAAAGGGAGTGGCTGTGACTTTAATTTATATAGCTCTTGCATTTACCGGGTTTTGATTGATGACGTTGGTCTAGAACGTTTTCGTTGACGTCCATGGGTGTGTGGTGATGATAATGAGGCTGGATGAGGGTAAAACATGATGTCGGTGTGTAACCTACTCCAGTCGAATAACGCGGAAGAGTTTCTTCAAGGTCTACCGTCTCCATCCGACTGACGAATCACCATCAAAATCGTCAAGAGCCCTCACTTTATATGAACACTGTGTAGAGGTTTGTAATTGAACCCTTACTTTTAGTACCGGTACGCTATCTATTGATTAGAAATGGTATAAAAATGTCAAAAATATATCAGATGTAAGGCTTTTCAGGCGTTTGCTCTATTAACCAGCGTTTCGTCTTAGGTCTGACACTAGACTCATCAGAGTGGGATGTGTCAGACCCTACCCACTGACGCTGGGGTGTATGCTCTATTGGTGAAAAATATCTAATTCCCTCCATGGGAATTTAGATTTTCCTAGAAATTGTATAATCTACCACTACCGGCCAGCATTCTGATGGGGAAGACATTTTTCACACAAAGGGGACCCGAACTAGACTCGATGCCTTAACGATCGTGGATATCGGGCGGGATTGTTAGAAACCATTAAAACCCACCTTCAGGACTGCCGTCAATGGAATTAGTATCCACGATACTCCAATGCATGAATACGGTACGTACCACATAGCTAATTTATCAGTATTTCTTTAAAGTAACGCTGTAGTTCTTGCTGAACCATTTCCCTAATGTAAGATTACTTTCCACTTAAAATCCTGTGAGCAGAAGGTCACTGAAAATATATTGGCACAGTACACAATATTACCAACAAAAAGAATTGTCTACAGGGACTCGATGTACAATTTAAATCTTGCCATCATTTGACACCAACATCCTTCTATAACAGGCTTATTTTTGAACTTAACGCATGCTGAGAAACGAGACCTGCCCCATAGGATTCGACTCTCAATAATAATAATAATAATAATAATAATAATAATAATAATAATAATAATGGTGTGTGGACAATGCAAGGGCCGGTCCAAGCCGGTGATGATGATGGGGCCACACCTAAGATAAATACTAATGATTAATGATGAAGGCGGCACATACAGTACAGCCAGTTCCCGAGCCAGAGGAATTACCAAATGAACTATATAAACCCCAACCATTTAGCCAAGAAGCCACGCATAATAGTGTTACGTCCAACTATTTGTCCGGTGTTTGATGACGTCGATGTACCTAAACTTCGTCGGGTAGAAGTTCTTTTACATCCTAGTAAGTTTACGGATTCGAGGGTAGCGAATTTGAGCACCTTAAAATGGTCCTACCATTGGACTGAGCCTGACTATTTGAGCGCAGATCAGCGCCCTACCATCTGACCTACTCAGCCATGCTTGTCACTTGTCAGGTCACAGTTGTTTACATCATAATACAGTAGATATAAAATTTAACATTATTTATTTATTTATTTTATTTATTTATTTATTTATTACACGATTACGTCAAGTGGAATGGGACAAATGTCAGGAATGCCTCACACTTTCACAGAAGTAAACCGACCGACGGGCAGCATTAGACCTACCCAAAAGACTTATGTTTGTTGTTATGATACACATTTCACATTTAGACCTACCCAAAAGACTTATGTTTGTTGTTATGATACACATTTCAAGCTACGCTCGTGAAATACCGGTCGGTTGGCAATCCTTAAGTGACCTCAATAATAAAATCAACATTTCATTTTCTTCTTCCTGGCCTTTTCCACAATTTATTGAAGTCGTGACTTGTGATTTGACCCAGTTTTACGGCCGCATGTCCTTTCTGACACCATCCCCGTATGCAGGTATGTATTCACCGTTCTGTGGTGTTTAGTAGAGTTATACGTTGTGTACGAAGAGAAATGTATTAAAACGAACACAAACACCCAGTATCGGAGCAAAACGTATTAACCATAGGCCTACGTAGTTAAAATCCGGGAATCGAACCTGACGCCCTCTGAACTGAAGGCCAGTACACTGACAGTTTAGCCAAGGAGCCGGAGCCGGTCCCCCTGTGGGTGGGGGCAGTAGAATAACGCCCACGGTATCCGCTGCCTGTTTTAAGAGCTGACTGATAGAGGCTCTAGAGCTCTTAACTTGCGAGCGTGGGTTGCTGAACACGGGGCCCTTCGCTGAGTCCTGGCATTGCTTCTTCTTACCTGTGCCGGGCACCTCACTTTCATCTCTCCTATCCGACCTCCTTTTGTCATCTCTTGTTCCTTTCCTGCCCCGACAGTGTTACGTATGAAGGAGACCTTGGAAGTCTTTCATTCCCATGCCCTTCGTGGGCTTTATCCTTCTTTGGCCGATAAAAATCAAAATTATCGGACCTAAACCAGTTTCAACCGGGTCGAGAATTGCCCCCATCCAGTGGCAAGGATAGGAACTGTGCCGGTTGCCGAAGCCTGTCGTACTCCTCTGGGACAATGATTAATGACTGACGGATAAACTTAAATGATACTAGAGAGTGTTGTTTAAATTTAAAAATGACTGGGGAAACCGGAGTACCCGGAGAAAAAACTGTCTCACCTCCGCTTTGTCCAGCACAAATCTCACATGAAGTGATTGGGATTTGAACCACGGAACCCAGAGGTGAAATAATGGCTTACTGCCGCCTGAGCCACGGAGGCTTTCTTTGCCGATACCTTCATGATTTTTCGAAATGAAATGTCGTATGGCTTTTTTTTAGTGCCGGGATATCCCAGGATGGGTTCGGCTCGCCAGGTGCAGGTCTTTCAATTTGACTCCCGTAGGCGACCTGCGCGTCGTGATGAGGATGAAATGATGATGAAGACAACACATACACCCAGCTCCCGTGCCATTGGAATTAACCAATTAACGTTAAAATCCCCGACCCGGCCGGGAATCGAACCCGAGACCCTCTGAACCGAAAGCCAGTACGCTGACCATTCAGCCAACGAGTCGGACATTTTTCGAAATCACCGATCCCTTCCCTCTCCCTGATTAGTGTTAGTCCAGTTGTACTTCCTTTTAAAACAATAATCACAATCACCAGCCGGATCCGGAAAAAGTAACAAAATCAACACCTTGTACATGAAATAAACGTGTAAGACCTGACAACAATGACCTTAAACGTGTGGGGTGAAAAGTATTGCGAGTTGTTCTCTTTCGAAAGTAGTTCGGCTCGCCAAAATAAGCACCCAGGGCTGTTATAATAAGCGCACGCGTGCTCAGCGCAAAGAGTCTCGCTATCCCTTCGCCCCGCCACCTCGCCCCTGTATAAATGATGATATGTGGTGAGACTCCACCCCCTGTCTTGGGCTAACGACTACATGTCAACTAAAGTAGAAAATATGGATGCGTTAAAACCAATGGCGTGCTGCACCTACCAAGGTGGAGCAGTCCGGCAATGGCGACCCCACCAAACATTTTATGGTTCTCTCACTGTTTTAAAATTACATATAGAAGTGACTTTTACTGCATAAAGATAAATTATTCAACACTTTGACGTTTCCGGCAAGGACTCTACCGTCCCTGGTGAGTGGAAATACATCGAAGCGTGATAAAATACCTGCAGGTAACACTTAAAAAATAATACGTTTTAATTATAGATTATATTTTTTTTCTGGGAAGATTAGGACCATTTGGCCCTCTTTTCCCTGTAAACAGATTATGGGATACAGTATATATAAAATAATATACAGAAATAAAAAATCCAACTATTAACTTAATGGATAACCAGGATAAATAATAATAATAATAATAATAATAATAATAATAATAATAATAATAATAATAATAATAATAATAATAATGACATATGGCCTCTGGAGAGGCCTGGTGCAGGTTTTCAGAGTTAACGCTATATAGGGGACCTGTTTGTATGTGAGGTCGGGGGCCTACAGAAAATAAATTCTAGTGCTTAAGACGGCACAAACACTCAGCCCCGAGCCAGGAGAATTAACTAACGGCAGTCAAAATCCGCAACCCGGACGTGAATCGAACCCGAGACTCGTTCGACCAGAGGCCAGCCTCCAATTAGCCATGGAATCGGACAATGATGGTAATCAAGTGATGGACGATGATGATGAATGAAAGTGTGATTTGACAGGAGCTGACGATGTTCTATCAAGAACGAAATATCTCATTCTATTTTTAATTAATTTTTAATTTCAGGTAAAATCTATTATTACATGTTTTATGGTATTTTTAAATTGTAATTATCCTGAGTTAGTTTCAACAGACTAAACCACCTCATAGTTAAAGATAGGCCTATAACTAAACTGTAAAGAAATGGCTTTGCTGTAATTCTTGCATTCGAGGGATAGTGGGTTCTAACTCAAATGTCGTCAGTCCCGAAAATGATTTTCCATAGTTTCCTATTTTCACACCAGGCGAATAATAGGGATGTATCTTAAGGCCAAGGTCACTTCTTTCCCAATCCTAGGTCTGTCATATCCCATTGTCACCACAAGATATATCTGTGTCTGTGCGATGTAAAACGAATATTCGTCAATTACAGAAACTGTTCGGCTCGTTTTCACACCCAGGGTGAGCAGCAAAGACGTTAGAAAAATAGTCTATTGGCCTTCTGAACCCAAGTTAGTGGTCTCGATCGCGGCTTAGTCTATGTGTCTTTGAAGGTTTTCAAATACTAGCCTCATGTCGGCACGTAAAAGAACTCCTGTAGGACAAAATTCCGGTACCTCAGCGTCTATATAAATCATAAAAGCAGTTAGTGACGAAATGTAAATAACATTACTACCTTTTACACGTACCTAAAATATTCCGTTGATAACCTCATTATCCCCAGCCCTGACATGAACAACATGGACAGTAATTTGTGTTTGCTTAGAGAGAACTGTGTACAGCTTTAAAATTCCCCAATTCCATTGAAGTGTAACTTATTAAGAAGAACGCGTGGAATCTGTAACATTGCTTCTCTCTTGAGGAAACACACGTGATGATATGTGTGTGGAAAGTTCGTATGCCCTGTAGACGTAGAACAACAGTGTGTGCTGTGCTCTGTTTTGGGTCAGTTGTCTGTGTATTCGAGACAGGAGTTTAACAGGCTGTCAGCGTTCGTAATGAAGGTAGCATTCTTGGGAATCTAAATAGACCGTTGAAGAAAGATGAGGTGTCTGAAGCTTGAATACCACGACTAGCTTTAAATGGGTTGAAACTCATTGGCGGTCTGTAGAGCGGTAAATGGAATAAAACCCGTGCACCAAACAAATTACAATCCATCATAAGAAATTATTATGAAACTGGACTCTATAAATTAGGTTAAATTTAAATCTAGATCTCAAGATATAAGGAATTCTATTTTTATTGCACGAGATCTACTGTAACTGATACTTTAAAAGGTCTGTATTGTGATGTAGATAGTATCTTAGCTTCAGTTCCTAGATACAATCACCGAGTGATTTGGCTACGCTGTTTCGGTCACGTGGTTGTAAACTTATATTTGGGAGATGATAGATTTGAATCCTACAGTCGGCAGCTCTGTGGATTCAATTTTCACTCAATCTTACTTAAGGCCACGGACGCTTCCTTCCCAACTTTAGCCCTTTCCTATCGCAACTTGGGAAGAAGAGGGCCACAAATGCAAAACGATACTTATGAGATAACTAGCAAGATACCCGTGCTTCGCTACGGTATTATACTGAAATTTATAATTGAATGCTAATTGTTTTAGATATATAATCCGCCGAAATTCACGATCTGACTCGTTTTCTGCGAGAATCCGCCAAAATTCGCGATCTGACTCGTTTTCTAATAGATTACGGTATGTTTCCTCACATTTTTCAATCTTTCTTTCCAGCAATCGATTTCGTACTTCCCGGGCTAGGTCCAGATATTCCACCCCGTCAGTTGGGTCCCTAAATCTTTGCCATCTTTTCCTATAAGCGTTTTTAATATGGATCAAATCCTTCAGAAGATACGGCGTGGTGTCGTCTTAGGTGCCTTGGCGGTACTGAACCCGCGGCCGGACTGCATTCTTAGTCATTACCCGTCCAGGACCATTTTCCAGGGGGGTCCGCACATTTGACAATGGTCCAGAACATTATTATTATTATTATTATTATTATTATTATTATTATTATTATTATTATTATTATTATTATTATTAAAAGATGTTCTGAACCCCACAGCAAGCTGCAAGATCGCTACTTGGCGGTAAATTACATCTGCTGCCAGTGTCATTGTTACAATGTGACCAGCACCATCGTCGCGCGTAGGCAAGTGTGCGGGATTTCTGGCGATACCAATGACATACTTCCGTGCATTGTTGACCTTATTATAGAGGTGAACAATTTGACGGTCCATCTTATTCCTATCGTTTATTTCAAATGTGTTTAAATTTTTATTTACATGCCAGGAGGATCTACTGTAATCTAAGAACGTTCCCCGAAGGAAAAGATGGCTGTTGAAAACCAGCCCAGGAAAGATTAAAAATGATCGGTTTATGATCAGAATAAGTACATCGAAACTATATAGCCTGTTTCCAGTCATTCGACAGGGTCAGGAATGGAATGAATAAAGCCCCATCTAGCAGCGACAATAGGAATTGTGCCGGCTGCCGAAGCACACCTCTGGGGCAATGATCGTTGAATGACAAATGAAATGAAATATTGGACAGTGTTGCTGGAATGAATGATGAGAGAGAAAATCGAAGTATCCGGAGAAAAACCTGTCCCGCCTCCGTTTTGTCCAGCACGAATGTCACATGGAGTGACCGGGATTTGAACCACGGAACCCAGCTGCGAGAAGCCGGCGCGCTGCCGCCTGAGCAACGTAGGCTCCTTAAGTACATTATGAACAGTAAAATCAATTGATCTCACCTCCTTTTACACCCCACCGCCGTTAAGTTTATTTACACCCCCCCCCCAAAAATAGAAGACGTGTTTCTTTATGTTTAAAAGATATTCCAAACACCAATGTTCACATCTGTTACATTCAGTTTTGAGATATAAGTATCCCCATAAAAATAAGTCACTTTATTTTCACTTCCTTTCACACTCCCCTTCCCCCCACCCCGTACGTGAATTTTCCGGCAAAATATACTTGTTTCCTTAATAGTAAAGGATCTTCTAAATAGTAATTATCACGACTCTAACTTCTTCAGTTTTTGATTTATGTGTCTTCATGAAAGGAATTCAACTCCTTTTCACTCCCGCCCCCCAAACGCGTTTTTCTTTGTTTAAGGAGATTCAAATACCAATTTTCACGTCCGTAACAACTTTAGTTTCTGTTAGATGTATGTATTCTCTACAATTAATTCAATTAATTTTTCAATTCTTTCACCCCCCCCCCCACCCCCCCACCCCCCCTTCATTGGATTTTCCGAGAATACGTGTTTCTTTACTTTTAAAGCAGATTCCAAAGCAGATTTCACGTCTGTAATATCTTCATTTTTGAGATATCAGTAGCCTAATTAAAAGAATTCAACACCATTTTCAGTCACTTTTACCCCCCCCCCCTTCCACCCAAGTGGTATTTCCGAAAGCTGAAAATACACGTTTCTTTATTTTTAATAGAGATAAAAATACCATTTTTTCACTTCTGTAACATGTTAAGTTTTTGAGATATACTGTAGAAATTCGCTTTTTAAAATTTCACCCCTTTTTATTTCCCCTTACGTGGAGTTTCCGAAAACAAATCACCTTTCTTTACATTTACAGGAGATTCCAAATACCCACTTTTTACGTCTATAACATTTTACGTTTCTCAGATATTCCGTAGATATAGTCTTTCAAAAAATTCACCCCAGTTTGTCACTCCTGTTTAACCCCCATTAATTGGATTTTCCAAAAACAAAAAAATACGTGTTTCCTTATTTTTAAAGGAGCTCCCATATACAAATTTTCAGTTCCGTAATATTTTCAGTTTCTGAGATATATGTATCCTCATTAAAGGCATTCATCCCATTATTCACCCATTTACACCCCTCCTATTGGGATTTAAAGAAAGCAAAAAATACGTGTTCTTGTATTTTTAAAGAAGATTCTAAATACCATTTTTTTACATCTGTAAAGTTTTAAGATGTAGACACACTCATTTTAAAAATTCACCCCCTTTTCACCCTCCATTGTTTGGATTTTCCAAAATTAAAAAAAATTCCTGTTTCTTTATTTTTAAAGTAAATCCCAAATACCAATTTTCAGGTCTGTAATATCTTCAGGTTCTGAGATATAAGTATCCTCATGAAAGTCATTCAACCACGTTTTCACCCCTTTTCACCCCCCTATTGGGATTTTCCGAAAACAAAAAAATGCGTGTTTCTTTGTTTTTAATGAAGATTCTAAGTACCAATTTTTACATCTGTAAACTTTTAAAGTTTTGAGATATAGACACACTCATTTTAAAATTTCACCCCCCTTTTCACCCCGTTAGCGACGGAATATCCAAAAATCCTCTCTTAGCGAGCACCTACATCTTAATATGAATATATCTCCAAAATTTTATTTCTTTATGTCCAGTAGTTTTGGCTCGGCGATGATGAATCATTCAGTCAGTCAGTCAGTCAGTCAGTCAGTCAGGACAAGCTACTTTATATATATAGATTGAAAGGTAAGGTTTAAAAAGGTCTAATGAATTCAGTTTTTAATATATGTTGTTTATTTATATATTTTATATATTTTTACACGTATACATTTCAATTTTCTCAGAAGTATCATTTTCGCATTTCTGGTTCTCTTCATCCGAAGGTTAGGTATATGGACGTACAAGCAAACTTTCAGGAGGGGGCGAATAAAAGTGTTGAATTTCCATTTTGAAATATATTTGGAGTATCAACATTATTTTTTTACAATTGAGGATGTTTGCCTAGTTGTACTTCCTCTTAAAACAATAATCACCACATTTTCTACTTTGTATTATCTTCCTTTCTTATTCTATTTACCCTCCAGGGTCGGCTTTTTCCTCGGACTCAGCTAGGGATCCCACCTCTACCGCCTCAAGGGCAGTGTCCTGGAGCTTCAGACTCTGGGTCGGGGGATACAACTGGGGAGGATGACCAGTACCTCACCCAGGCGGCCTCACATACTATGCTGAACAGGGGCCTTGTGGTGGGGATGGGAAGATTGGAAGGGATAGGCAAGGAAGTGGCCGTAGCCTTAAGTTAGGCATTTGCCTGGATGAGAAGTGGAAAACCACGGAAAACCACTTCCAGGATGGCTGAGGTGGGAATCGAACCCGCCTCTACTCAGTTGACCTCCCGAGGCTGAGTGCACCCCGTTCCAGCCCTCGTACCATTTTTTAAATTTCGTGGCAGAGCCGGGAATCGAACCCAGGCCTCCAAGGTAGCAGTTAATCACACTAATCACTACACCACAGAGGCAAATGTTTACAAATGTATTACTCAAAATTAGTTTCGGGAGACTGAAGAAACTAACACTTACAAAATTACTTTACGTCGCACTGACACTGATAGGTCTTACAGTGACGATGGGATATGAAAGGGCTGGGAGTGGGAAGGAAGGGGACGGTGTATCAATTAAGGTACAGGCTCAGCATTCGCTTGGTGTGAAAAGGGGAAATCAAACCATCTTCAGGGCTGCCGACAGTGGAACTCGAACCCACTACCTCGAGAATGCAAGTTCATAGCTACGTGACCCAAGCCGCGCAGCCACCTGATCGGCAGAGTATTTTTTTTTTTTTTACGTCGCACCGACACAGATATGTCATATGGCGAGGATGGGATGGGAAAGGCCTAGGAATTGGAAGAAAGCGTCCGTGGCCTTAACTGAGGTACAGTCTCAACATTTGCCTGGTGTGAAAATGGGAAACCACGGAAAACCATCTTCAGGGCTGCCGACAGTGGGGCTCGAACCCACTATCTCCCGATTACTGGATACTGGCCACACTTAAGCGACTGCACCTATCGTGCTCGGTCGGCAGAGGATCAATCTCGAGCTTTGTTATTTTCCACCATATTTGCCAGCAAACAGGATAGCCCGCCTGGTGGCCATGATCGTTAAGGCGTTGAGTCTAATCGATCTGACACCGTGGTTAGCCGGTTCGAGTCCCGTTGATCGAAATAATTTTCACCATCAGAATGTTGACAGGCAGGGGAGGGGAGGTAGTGGTATACAATTTCTAATCACTAAATTGCGTACCAAAAGCCCGAATTAAATTCCAAACCTCTCTGCAGTGCTCATATGACGCTGTTGATGGTGATTCGTCCATCGGATGGACGCGTTAAGCCTTGAGCAGACCCGTTGGTGCTATTCGTCAGTGCAAGGCTATGTGCCGGCGCCGGCTTTCACTCTCTCCCTTCCGTCCACTATATATCACGTCATTCATTTCATCGTATTAACTCCTGTGATGAGGTTGAAGTTAGAAAAGGCAAGTCACAAAAATCCGCCACGACAGAATCATCTCACTTTACACCCGACCCCGTACAGAAATGGGACATAGATTGGACGAATAAACAACAAATAACAAACATTTGCCAGCTAACATGATACTGTTGACGGGACAATGAGTAAGGAAGAAACGACAAAAAGTAATCCTCCTCTTAAACGAAATACAAGAGTGCAGTCCAGAATATTTATGCCGTCCACAATGATGGAGATAAAATGGCGAGTGGCTTTTAGTGCTGGGAGTGTCGGAGGACATGTTCGGCTCGCCAGGTGCAGGTCTTTTGATTTGACTCTCGTAGGCGACCTGAGCTTCTTGATGATGATGATGATGAAAACGACATATAAACCCAGCTACCGTGCCAGAGAAATTAACCAATGGTGGTAAAAATTCCCGAACCTGGCGGGAATCGAACCCGGGGCCCCGATGACCAAAGGCCAGCACGCTAACCATTTAGCCATGGAGCCGGGTATGATAGAGATTAACATAAATAAATACTGGAGGAGGAAGAGCATCAAAACTCTGTTAATAAAAAGTACAAGAATACAACTTTTAGATCGTTATTTCTTCTGAATGTGGGGCCGATGACGTAACTGTTAGGCCCCTTTAAACAACAAACATCATTATCATCTTCGGAATGTACAGTCAAGTTACAACTTCTGTTTTGATGAATGAAAGTCCACATCCTGTTTCCAGTCATTCGACAGGAATGAATGAAGCCCCATCTAGCGGTGAGGATAGGGAATGTGCCGGCTGCCGAAGCCTGTAGCAGTCCTCTTGGGTAATGAATGACAGATGAAACGAAATGATATTGGAGAATGTTTGCTGGAATGAAAGATGACAGGGAAAACCGGAGTACCCGGAGAAAAACCTGTCCCGCCTCCGCTTTGTACAGCACAAATATCGCATGGTGTGACCGGGATTTGAACCACGGAACCCAGCGGTGACAGGCCGACGCCCTGCCGCCTGAGCCTGTTTCCTTCATACTAAATCAGTCGAGGTTTTGCCATACAAGTGCGAGGTAAGTTGGCTTCGAAAACCACCAGCGGATAGTAGGAATATTATTGCGGTCCACTAATGCCTGGAGAAAAATAAAGATAAAAATAGAAAACGCTTCTGTTCGTTTTAAGTTATAAGATAAGTTTTAAGAACATGAATGTGTTGTGTGTACTCTACGCGTTAGTTAAGAAACACGTGGGGAAAGTTATACACTTTATATTAGTTTTTTTGTTTATGGTTATTATTGTGTGATTCCCTCATGTATCACAAATAAATAGTATATTACATGTTAAAGTTAATGTAAGATTAATTTTCTCGAGTATGAACAACAATGATCACAGATGCAATGGGTCGGTTCTGCTAACATTATCGTGAGCACAGAGCCCGCTCCAGAATATTGGGTTGGCATGACTTCATAAATATACAGTCACGGGAAAAAGTATACGTACACCTCAAACGTTAAGCAATGTTGTCGTTTGTAGTCGACGCATTGTCCATTGGCTGATAGAAATTTCACTACTTTTCTATATTTCGGTATTTCGCGAAACATGAATATGACTACGTACCGGAAATAACAATATTACTTTAGAAATGTTTGCTTTAATAATAAGTTCGAAATATAGATGCATAAAAAGTATTTGTACAGATGGTTTATCTCACATCAAAGTCCTTGATAACATCCCTTGCAACGCAGTTAAGCAGTAAAGGTCACGTCTTGTACCAAGTCAGTTGTGCTTCAGTCGTTCTAACCAACAAGTGATACAGTCAATTAGTAAGATGGGCCGAAAAATGAAAGAAACAACAGAAGAAGAGAGAATAATTGTAATCCGGGCTCATAATTCCTGTGAATCGCTCTCGGAAATATCGAAACTTGTGAAGAGACCAAGATCTACAATTCAGAGAATTATTGACAGGTATGGTGAGAGAAAATCTATCAAAAATGCACGTAGATATGGACGTCCATGCAATCTAGACGATCGAACTAAAAGACTAATCCTCAGGAAAGTTAAGAAAAATCCTAGAATCAGTGTCGCAATACTATAAATAATAATAATAATCGTATGGCCTCAGCTACCGTTTGCAGACATTTCGATTTGACGCCATCTGGCTGTCTGCTCGTCAATTTCGACGTTCCGGTTTACTCTGTCTGCCATCTAGCGGACCTAGAGTAAACCGGATCTCTCTTGGGCGTCCATGGCTGAGATTTAATTAATTTTGTCGGGTAAATACCAAATGTATCACCAGAGTTCTTTTACATGCCGACATCGTACGACATGGAGTGTCGAATGGACTTTTTTCCGCCCTTCAAAAATCCGACTACCTCTGCCGGGTTTGAACCCGCTATCTTGGGACCCGGAGGCCGACACTCTACCACGGATCCACAGAGGCAGCTAGTGTCGCAATACTGAGGTATGAACTAGGAAATTATTTAAAAATATCTGTGCTTCCACAATTCAAACGTTTTTATATACGAATGGATATCATTGTAGAAATGCCAGGCGAAAACCTTGAACTACCTCAGCAAATGGGAAGAAAATACTGAAATATGCTACAGGCTATAAACATGCTTCTCTAGAATTCTGGGATAGAGTTATATTTACGGATGAAAGTAAATTGACCATTTTTCTAGAATATGGCAAAAAGGTGTGGAGGAAAACGAACACAGAACTCGAAGAAAAAAGTCTGCTTCCTTCAGTGAAGAATGGTGGATGTGTTTTAATGGTTTGGGGGTGTATGAGCTCAGCTGAAGTAGGTTCCTTAGAATTCAAAGATGGAAAGATGGACCGTAAATACTATATTGAAGTTTTGAAGAAATATCTAGCATTTAGTGCCGAAAAGATGGGACTTCTGGGTAGTTTATGTATTCATGCAGGATAATGATTCAAAGCATACGGCCCTTGATACACGATTGTGGATTTTATACAACACACCCAAATATATGGTGACCCCACCTAATCCCTGCATCTGAATCCGATTGAACATGTATGGACTTATCTTAAAAAGACTTAGCAGGAGAAATATTTCATCAAAGCCAGTTTTGAAAATGACTCTTTTGGAAGAATGGGGTAAGAATGAGGCCACCTTCACCTCCAAGCTATTTCATTCAGTGCCTAGGTGGCTTGAGGCCGTTGTAAAATCAAAAGGATTGCCAACAAAATACTAAATGTGCACAAAAATCAGTGGGGAATGAAAGTAAAACCGGACTGTACGGATACTTTTTACGAGTATGAAATCATGGTATTTTCATTTATTTATGTATTAATGACAGAGACTCTATCAATGGTATGTTTTATGATGTACATATATTTACATAGTGTACAGAAAGCTAACCTATTGATGTTATACCACGTACATAACAATAAGTGTACTAAGTAAAGTATTTTTGTTTGAGTATTAAGTGTACGAATACTTTTTACTATGACTGTACAATTTATGGTCACTAGATAGCGTGCCAAAAGCCTCAGTTCAATTCCAAACCTGTCCGCAGTGTTCACATGAGCTGAGACAAATGACACTGTTGACTGTGTTCCGTCCGTCGGTTAGAGACGATGAGCCTTGAGCAGATCTCTTGGTGTTATTCGACAGGATAGACTATGTACTAGACTATGTACCGTCACCGCGTTTTACTCTTTCCCAACCTCATTATCATCATTATCATCTCACACCAAGATGCGTAGGTCGCCCATGTGCGTCAAATAGAAAGGCCTTTCACCAGACAAATCGAACATGTCCTCGGACACTCCCGCCACTTAAAGCTATACGATAAATAAATAAATAAATAAATAAATAAATAAACACTTGGCTATATCTCAAAGCTCCGACATCCTCAAGGAGCAAATGCTTTTTAAATCACAACACTAATGACCATAATATCGTCTTTCTAACGGTAATGTTAAAATCAGACACACAGACATAATATTTCGGTCAATAAATCAGAATATACATCTCTCTGGTTCAGAAACACTAGTTATGAACAGCAAAGGAGACATCGAAAACATTAAGAAAAACTAACGCAAAATCAAAAGGAAAAATATAGGCCCGAAACTCGCAGGCGAACAATAGACTCAGACATAAATAGTGCCTAGACATTCACTTTCACTTTGCTAAATGGACTGCACTACTGTATTTAGTTTGCAAGGACGAATGTTTTTTGCCGTTTCTTCCTTACTGAGTGTCGCGTCAACAGTATTATGTTAGCTGCCAAATGTTTATTTGGTGTTTGGTTGTCCAATCCTTGTCCCATTTCTGTACGGGGTCGGGTATGAAGTGAGATGAATCTGTCGTGGCAGATTTTTATGAACAAATGCCCTTTCTGACGTCAACCTCATCAGAGATTCATATTATGAACTACCATGTGAATAGGCTACGCGGTATGAGTCGTGTAACTAGAAGCTTACATTCAGGAGATGATGAGTTTGGACTCCACCTTTATAGGTCTTGAAGATAATTTACCATGATTTCCACCTGGCTATTGTCGGGGATGTACTTGTATTAAGGCTACGGTCACTAGTTTTCCAATCCTGAAGTTCCCTTATCCCTGCGTCACATCACTGGGAACCTATCAGTAATAATAATAATAATAATAATAATAATAATAATAATAATAATAATAATAATAATTGTTCCGAGGTATCTATGGAACAGCAGAGGTGAAAGAAGGTGCTGGGTGGAATAGGTCTCAACTACGAAATTAAAGTTAATTTAAAATTTAACAAAGGTTATATTTTCTTTTCAAGATCAAGAAATAACAAGTACAACAGGCACCCAGTAGCATATCAACAATTTAAGAAAGTACAATTACAGTTTGTTACTGGATTTGGGCTTCGAGCCCCAGACTCACAATCCTTGAGCAATGAGCCCAACTTTACCTATGTACAAAGTTCAACAAAGGGGCAGAAAACCCCAATCATGCCAAGGAGCACTTGCTCCCAATTACCCAGTAAAGCCTCCTCGAGGCACACAGAAAATCCACTTTTAAGAAAGAGCAAACCCGCTCTCAAAGTTCAAGCCTATTCAAAGGCCACACCAAACTCCACCTTCAATCTGCCCTCCAGGCACACAAGAACAGGGGTAATAATACCCAATCTACTGAGGCCTATTCAGTAAAGAAACAGGTCAATTACATGGCCCAAAATTCTAAATTGAGTGGAGGCGTAACTTGCACTCCTAATACTTTTTTTAAAACCTATTTGGCACTAGGCTGCTTATGCAAGGGCTAATCCCATACTACGGAGGTGACACGATAAGAAAACTTATTTACATTACGAAGGGAGAAAAAAAAGGGAATGAAAACGTAGTCACCTCAGAACAATATGAGTGGGAGCTCGAGAGGGTTAGGCACTCTCTATCCCAATTTATAGTTAAAAAGCCAAAATTTTACCAAATGTCTATTACAATTTAAGGATAGGTTACATGAGAAAAGTTTCGAACCTGCCCCGAGGGTTAAACTGCTGAGCTAGCAAGAAATAAACTTATTAAACGGCCATTACCTTGTGGATGAGCTGCTGCCCGAAGAAAGAGGCGCTTCCCGCCCCCTGCTACATAATCACACTAGGAGAGATGTTACTGAAGTGGCCAGGAGACCAGAAAATCAGCAGTTTATATATCCTCGTGGAAAATTCGAGACGTTTCATGAATGATTACAACCCGCCCACAAAATTTTATTGGATAACAGCAAAAACTAATACACCAGACGAAGAAGAAACACCTTATTGGTGGAAAATTAATTACAGAAATTCCTCATTGGTCAAATTCAAAACTGGCGGAAAGAGAAGGGTTATACTGCCAACCCAAACACTGACTGAAAGAAATTTAACAAAGAACAAACTTATGAATAGCAAATTTCTTCAAAAAAAGTTCCTTCACTTCGTACTAGGGTGCACAATTGTAGTTCTTAAGTAGTGCCATCTAGAAGAGAATGTTCACACTTCTTACTACAGAGAAAACAAAAACAAATCGAAACCGACATAGTTCAGAACACTTCAAAATTTACAGTAAAGACATCTTCTGAGAAACCTTAGAATTAATGTGGTTGTTAAAGTTCAGGCTTTCTCCAGTAGAGGAGTTTCAACTGGCGCAATGTTTGAATTAGCGGCGTGGAGGTGTACCGCCCGGTACAATAATAATAGGCCTAATAATGGCGTATGGCCTCCGGAGAGACCTGGTGCGGGTCTTTATCTCGTAGACGGCCTATTAGGCGACCTGCATGTCTGTGAAGATGAAGGCCCTACCTAGGATGATTTTTAATGCTGAATACGCCACACACACCCAGCCCCCAAGCCATTGGAATTAACCAATTAAGGTTAAAATCACCGACCCGGCCGAGAATCGAACCCGGGACCCTCTGAACCGAAAGCCACTACGCTGACCATTCAGCCAACGAGTCGGACAACCTATCATTGTTGGTGTGTGTCTTTAATGAACCAGGAAATAAATTGGAGAATTTCAAATATTGCTGATGACGGCCCAACAAAACTGGTTGAAAAGCAGTACAACAACGTAATTTATTTACCATAGAAATCGGTAGTGAAGTCGATACTGTATGTTGTTAATTTTTATTCTTTCCACGGCCGTATCCGTGTTGAAACACCGGATCCTGTGAGATCTCCGAAGTTAAGCAACATTGGGCGTGGTCAAGATTTGGATGGGTTACCACGCGCTATTGGTGGGGGTAAGGGAATGGAGCAGCGGAAAGGAACTGGCCACCCTACCGTACGTAAACTCCGGCTCAGGCACACCTCTGCGGAGGTTCGGACCTGCCTTCTGGCAGAATACACCCTTACCTCACCACATAATGGTCGTCAGTATCGAAGGAAAAACTTGCGGTAACACATTCGATAAATAAATGGAAGAGTGTTCTCGTCTCGTGGTTTGACTGACATTAGAAATGAAGTGTCACACGACAGAAAATAATTTTTGTTGTTCGACAGTCATAAATCACTTGGCAACATATATCATGTATCATGTACGGCACAAGAAAAACGTTAAGGTCGTGCTACAGAAGAAACAGCGAAGAAGATCCCCCTTTCAATAGCGTCAGCGGTTTTTTGTGACGTGGCCTGTGTTAAGCACCCACAAGACATGCTGACATCTGCAGAAATAGCTGAGAGCAGCACGTACAGATCGCCCGGCTGGAACTGCTTTCTTGAAGAAAGACGCTCGATCGTATTGAGAAACAATAGCTTTCTGCTCTAAAAGGTAGTTCAAAGCAATATCGTGCGCTTCACTGCGAACAGGTGCTGGAGTATCATATCGCCGTGAAAAGATAGGATAGCGAGCAGGTAACGTTTTATTTCCCATTGTTACCATTTGGAAACACATTGAAATAAATGGAACGTCTGTTGTATATGCCTACTTTAGTTCAAAAATAAGCTGCCTCGGTAGGTCATTGATAGTGTGATTCATGATCTTTATTTTGTGAGTTCGATCCCGGCTGATAAATAAATAAATAAATAAATAAATAAATAAATAAATAAATAAATAAATAAATAAATAAATAAATAAGAAGTGGATAAATACTTACATACGAAAGGTGGTAAATTGTATATCACAGCTATATAATTACAGAAATCTTTCGACTGTCAGCAGACGGATGGTCGCTGCGAAGCTGACTATCGTAGAAGTGTCAAGTAAAATTATTAATGCCATAGAACAAATGTATTCAGAGGTTAAATACACGATTAAAGTAAAAAAATATTTAAGGGTAGGGGAGATACATTAAAATATTGGGCTGAAGCTGGGGTGTTCATACTTTATACTAACGTTATGCTTTGGGCAACGACGGGAAAGAGAATATAAGTCCATGTATTAAAAAAAAGAAAAGGTAATTCCTGATCTGGTTTTCACAGACATCTTTCTGTTCTCCTGAAAATCACTTGGTATCCAAAGCACAATCACAAATCCTTTTGAATATTGCAAAGTCATTTTAAAACTAACATTAAGAAAACAGACGTAAAGATAATGTAAAAAGGGAAGCAAACTAAAGAAAAAAGAAAGCAAGTAGAGAGAAGGTGCGGAATTAAAAGTATTCCATAAAATAAGTTATTTAGGAATTATACTAGCAAATTAGCAAGTAAGTCGAGCAAAAATTAAATGCTGGCCGTTCTAACAAGAGATGTTCGGAGAGGAAGATGCCAAATAGGGAATATAAGTTGCAGATAAATATTGTAAATTCGCTTGTAAAATATAGAGCATTCTGCGGTGTAGAAGTACAGGGCATTGAAGAAAAACTAGATGCAGAAGGTAATTTCTGCAAAATAATGATGTGGCTACCAGAATGTCGGCTACAGCTGCGAAGCTGGCTACAATAGGGGTGTCAAATAAAACTATTCTATTGTAAGGTATAGGTATAGAAGCAGATTTAGCTGATAAGGTAATATTGGTTACGATTAAGAGGGGGAAGCGGGATTTACGCATACCAACATCAAATGAAACATCCACACGATGATTACTGGGTAATCACGATGAAAATGATGCTATATTAGAATAGGAATAGCAGACTACTGGGATAAAGAGATTCGGAATGAAGAAAATAAATTGAGTAAGAAAGTACCTATTAAATAGACAGATAATCAGAAGCAGATGATAATGTCAAAATCTAGGATCGAAAGAACGTTATTGGAATGATGTGAAATAAGGAAAAATTTGTCAATAAGGTAAGTTAGGCTTACGAATTTAGAATTAAGAGTTATAGTGTGGTGATTATAGGTAGCTATAAGAATAAGGTTCAAAGAGGAAGAGAATTGTTGTTTGTTATGTGGAGAAATAATGGAACAGGCAGATAGATCTGCTGAGAGTATACAGAGAGACACCCCCTTAGGGTCAATTATCTGGGTAGGAAATCCAAAGCAAAAGTAGAAAGGTTTTTTTTTTTTTTTTTTTTGCTATTGGTTTTACGTCGCACCGACACAGATAGGTCTTATGGCGACGATGGGATAGGAAAGGCCTGGGAGTTGGAAGGAAGCGACCGTGGCCTTAATTAAACTGCAGCCCCAGCATTTGCCTGGTGTGAAAATGGGAAACCATGGAAAACCATCTTCAGGGCTGCTGACAGTGGGATTCGAACCCACTATCTCCCAGATGCAAGCTCACAACCGCGCGCCCTTAACCGCACGGCCAACTCACCCGAAGAGAGCAGTTTCATACAATTGTAAAGTTATTAAACAAGGAGAACTTCTTTGCCCCGGGAGGACAGCGACTTTTTTGTATTTAAAACAATTTGGCAAAAAGTAAAGAGAAAATAAAGTAAGAACTAATTTATCTAATTAAGTGTAGGATGAATGTTCGTCCTAGAATAGGCTATACTGTGTCTCTCCGGCATTTCGGAAGATATTTTCAGTATCGTTTGTCTAATGTGTAGGTAGGGTCAGCCCAAACAAAAACTGCTCATCATGTATGTCATACGACGCTCAGTGTCAAAGGAAAACGTCGTTTAGTTTTTCACTGCAAAATAAATGTTTCAAATTAATCTAATACGATAGGGCCTATTTTGCTCAAAAATAGGGTATTTGTTGATGGTAACAATAAAGCTTCCGGGGTCTCGCTTGCCCCCACACCACTGTCATACAGCAGCCTCACTCAGCCACTACTGGAAATACTAACTGTTCCTCTTTTCATCCTGTCACCGATCCTTGAACGGAATATCGCAATAGACTACTTTGCGGCTGCTCTATCGATTGGGCACATACAATAATTACACTTTAAACAACATTTAGTTTGCAGTGAGAAACTAAATGACGTTTTTTCGTTAACACTGCTTATCGCATGACGTACCTAATGTGCAGTCTTTGTATGGGCTGATGCAAAGGGCGTCTCGCCTCGCAAGTGGTCACGGCTGGTCCAACAACTCTGCATTCCGACCGGCCAACCGAGCAAGGAGGGGTGGCCGTGGCTCTACTATCTGCATTCGGGAGACGGGACAGGGCTGGACCTCACGGCTGGCCCCACCCGTCGACTATCCTGAGAATGGTGTTCCTTGGTTTTCCATTCTCTTGAACAAAGGCGAATGCCGGGACAGTTCCTAGTATAGGCCACGACTGCCAACCCCATCACCTTCTCCGAACATCTCCTTCACCGTAACACATCTCCCTGCCTGAGAGGAGGCGTTACCGTCTAAGAGGCCCGCCTCCCCCTTCAGGGGAGGAATGAAAACGTTTTAGCAGCAGCAACAGTAGTAGTAGCTCAACATAGGCTTATTTCGAACGAGAGAAATGTCTTCCTAAATACCAAATTAAAGGCGCCTGACGACTCTTAGGTGAGACACCAGATATAAAACATCTACGACAACGAAAAGTGATAATTTGGAAAATTAAATAAACACTTATTAGCTTCAGTAATAATTATTAATGTAGTAATATACAAAATTATTTTAATAAGAAAATTCAAATGCATGTGTCACGAAACAATTTGTAATTCCAATAAATACATGCACTCTCCTAATTTTAAAGTGATCTGGAAGTAGGGTATGGGAGTATTCTATACTAGAGTGTCACATTGCCCTCATGATGACGTCCTCAGTTGTATGTATTGCTTGGCTTTTGTGACCGGATGAATCAAGACCATATCTGGGTGGAAAATTTGCAGTTGGATAAATTATTAATTAAGGTCTGCTTTCGTGGCCTACTTACTCACTGGATCGTAATATGTTTCTGCTGATAACATGTTCAAAGTACTGAGTACGTAATAATCAGGTGTCTTAAACATTTATTCCTCTGTGATTATTATCATTTAAATAATTATATGAATATCTAGGGAGGAAAGGAGTAATCTGCTAAAGTTTAAAGATAAAAAAGAGGGACAGATTTCTTTTTTTACAGTTTGCTTTACGTCACACAGACACAAATAGATCTTACAGCGACGATGGGATAAGAAAGGTCTAGGTGTGGATAGTAAGCGACCGTGGCCTTAACTGAGGTACAGTCCCAACATTTACCTGGCATGAAAATGGGAAACCACGGAAAACCATCTTCAGGGCTACTGACAGTGGGGTTCGAGCCCACTATCTCCCAAACGGAAGGTGGTAGCTGCGTGATCCAATCCGCTCGGCGGACAGGAAATTGACAGTCATATCGATAAATTTTAGACAGCCAAATGTATAAACAAACGACCGAGCCATCGTTTGAGAGCGCATATCCCCAAAAAAGATTGCTTTTCGATCGTTTTCCAGAATGGTCATGGTCCAGGGCCTGCTGATATTTAAACACAAGAGAAAGTGCCTTCCACTTAATGAGTTTTGGGAATTTTCACTTCATTCCTTGCCTGTGATAATCCAGAGATTCACAGCGACTTGAAGTATTTGTCTGCTCTCTATGAGGTGTGAGCTCTGTGTAGTAGTGTATTATGAGTGTAGTTGTCCGCTTCGTGCCTCCTTTTGATATGGTAATGTGGCTATGGAGCTGATGACATGAGCTCAAGAAGACGAGGCAGTAGTCCCTTACGTAATGAACGAACACATGAATATTTAGAAGCTAATTCTGGCGAGTGGGTGGGCTCCCCTGATCGACTGTGCCGTACTCTGCCCGCCAGAGATGGAACATTATATGGCAAGGAGATAGGGAGCAACTTTCATCATCTTGAAAGAACAGACTTAATTCCCGTTTAATCAATGGGGGCAGCCATTGTCTCCTACCTGAAGGCGAAGCAGTTTAATTTCTGCCTTAGCCTACGATCTTCATTAGATCTGGAGATTTTCACTGTCTAATAATGAATTAATAACATTGAGGTTAGCATTGCACCATATTCTTATAAGGTAGAGCCAGGGACGGTATGCATAAGAAATCTCAGTAATTTCCTATGTCACTGGGGCTGCTTTTAGATCTATTTAGATTTTATCAGTAGATTGAGCCCGGTGTACCTTCCGAACACAACAGGATTTCTTGTGACAATAAGAATTGGGCAGAGTAATACACAGGATAACAATCGTGTAAGGCCAAACTTTCACGGCAAATTTCTCACACGCGGAGGAAGAAATTATATTTTATGGACATAGGTCCGGAAACGCTTTATTTCCATCTTAGAAATAATTTTGCCGGCTACATGGCTAAATGGTTAGGGTGCTGGCCTTGGGTCACAGGGGTCCCCGGTTCATTCCCGGCCGGGTCGGGGATTTTAACTTCGTCTGATTAATTTCTCCGGCTCGTGGCCTGGGTGTTTGTGTTCGTCTTAAATGTATAAGTCAATTCATCAAAGTCGATACATAATTAATAATCAGAAACATACAAAAAATGTCAATTCATAATTAATAATCAAAAACATACAAAACTGTAGCTGGCTAAATTGTTGTTAAGACCGAAAGCCACATGTACGGTATAGTTGGAGAAAAGAAATCATTTTCTACAACTCTGCATAGAACATTAATCGTGGGAAACACACACGAACAGAACGAACCAGCATAGCACATGAAACCGTTTTCTACATTAAAATGTTCAAAATGCCCTCCGTTAGCACTGATATATGCATCAGCCCGTCATCCCATTGAATCCCGGATGCGCTAATGTATCGCTGGATTCACGGAGACACCAGACGAAGTGGGCATCAGAAGTGGAGTTTGTCACGTGTGTGCAGATCGGCCGGTAGCTCCCCAGTCTGACTCGCTCAACCTGTCCATCAGTACCAAGTGGGTTCTCCAAGGATCTAACATCGGGCTGAGCGGCTCAGACAGCTGAGGCGCTGACCTTCTGACCCCAACTTGCTAGGTTCGATCCTGGCTCAGTCCGGTGGTATTTGAAGGTGCTCAAATACGTCAGCCTCGTGTCGATAGATTTACTGGCACGTAAAGGAACTCCTGTGGGACTAAATTCCAGCATCTCGGCGTCTCCGAAAACCGTAACAGTAGTTACTGGGACGTAGAGCAAATGACCATATTTATCAAGGATCTGACAGTAGCATTACCACGTAACAATATCTTAAAATTCTTATCCATTTGATCTCTTATGTCGTTGCTGCTTGTACATCGTTGCTGCAAGATAGTGATACGAATAAAACGCTGTTTTATCGATTTAATTTGATTCAGGATCCACAAATTTACACACACACTTATATTCAGTTGTGAATAACCACACTCCACTAATTGCTGTCTATATACAACTTTGTCACAGCAGGACTTCAGCTGGCCAGTCTTTACTGGTAGGAGCTATAAACCTTATTGACGGGCTTCACCTTTCACTTTTGCTCCGCATGCTCAGTCAGTTTACTCACAACAGCTTCACGCAGACAGGTTTGAACACAGGGCTGCTGACTACCACAACACACAACTATTCCTTGGTTCGACTCCAAATAAAGTCGGTCACTCACAGAGTCAACACAGTCAAATCATGGGGCCGCTCCACACATGTGAACTACTCAACATTGACAACTATAAACAGCGGTCACGTAACAGCAACAACTCAACAGTGCTAATGACCACTACAATCCTCACAACGACGACAATGACAGTTTCAACAGTCCACCATGCTGACTCCACGTCTATACACATACAGTAACTCCAGGGCAGTACTCACACAGTACTCCGCTCAGTACACAGCGATACTTTTACTGCGGTGGGGCAGTGCTACAGCCTGCACTACTGCCATCCCACTCCCATCACTCGAGGTACTCAGTCATTGTTCGTGGCTAGCCTCCTTTTTATATCCTGATAATGGAGTACTAGAATCTTTAGGCTGCGGACAGAATGGGAACATTCCCGTTTCGTGTTCCAGAAAGAGCGCGGGGAATTCAATAAAGAGGACAATAAGAACAATAAAGGGGACAGGCTATCACTATGTCCTCAGGCTGGAAGCTCTCAGCTGATTCACTTGCTCCTTCCAGGAGAAACATAGGAGGTGGGGTGGGGAGCAAATACTGAGGACTGACACGTAACAATATGCTTGATGGTCTGCATTTGAGCTCCACAGTCACAACAAGGGGAGTCATTCTTATAGTCTCATAGTAGTGAATCCTGTAATTGCTGGGATATTCAAAAGCAGAGCTTTAGGCCCAGTAGCCAATGTTGTTGCTTTCTTAGCACCACCCGTGGATCACGTGTAGGGTACTTTAAGGTTAAGGTAACCGAGAACCTTTACTGTGACTTTAACGACGTGCCCCCAGACTCCCCAGCATATCGCTATCCAATGCCCATTCCGAAAGTTCAACGGAGCAATATGCAGGACACCCATGAGGCCACTGATGAAACTGTAAAATGGTTAACCATGTTGGACATTCAACTCTGATACTACTATATCATGTGATCTAAGTCTCATTCTGTATGTTTTAAGACTACTCAAATATGTATGTACAGTAGTTGTAAATAAGTTTTATCAGTGTTTGGAAACTTGTATCACTCTGCCATAATAAATAAATAAACAAGGGGAGTCGACCCAATCCCACTGAGTAAAACTGAGGCAGTCTTATAGATGTCACTGCTAATTCTGTTCAGCGTGGAGTTAACAGCTAGACAGTACGTTTTTGAAAATTAATTGTGATTTAAATGACATTATTTTTAAACTATAGGACTTTACAAAACAGACTTCTTACAATTGTATATAGTGAAGGGGAAGCAAAGGAATCCTGGCAAGTTAGATGTTTCTCAAAACCAACACTTGTAATTAAAATTTGTGGTCATCGTCGGCTCTTCTTGATGGAAACTTCGTGCGGCTGGAGTCTGGGTAGTTGCAAGGGAAGAGCTGTTATATAATTTTAACCAATTATAGCAATTTTCTATTAAATATGGTATGCATATAGCACACTTACCAGCGACCACTACCCCCATATATCCCTCATCCCCTTCTAGCTGTGGAGAAACCCCTGCCGTTTATTATTTATAATTGTAGCTACTTAAAATGTTGGAGATCCTATTAATATACAGTGTTGTATAACCAGAATTACGGTTGTAGGTAAGCACACAGCCTCTGGAATGTCGTTAAATGAGAATCATTTATCATTTGTTTTTCTAATAACAGAGACTTATTGTTAGGAACTCTGTATCTCAAATGTGATATAGGTATTAAATAACTCGAGCCTGAAAGAGGGCTTGTATCAAGAGTAGAGCTGTAAAATTATTATTGGTTTTACGTCCCACTAACTACAGTACTTTTACGGTTTTCAGTGACATCGAGATGCCGAAGATTTTACCTGAAGATTTTCTCTTACGTTTTAGTAAATATACTGTCATGAGTCTGGCGTATTTGAGCACTTTCAAATACACCCTGTCTTTTCCCAGATCGAACGCGCCATCTTTGGCCTAGAAGTCCAGAGCTTCTATCATCCGAGCCTTTCAATATGACTACAATAATGTTGCAATAGTCTGAGCAGAAAGATAAAGATAAACCTCATCCGACTCTCGTACAAAAAAGCCTGCGTCAAAACTTGGATATCTCGTCCAGTGCTATCTTTCCAGCCTTATTTCCAATTTATTGGAGTCGCAGCTTGTTGTGTATTTGGTCCAGTTGTACAAGCGGATGACCTTCCTGACGTCAAACCTCACGAAGGGATGTATTCACTATTTTGTTTTCTGTGGTGATTGGTAGTGGGGTTTGATGTATACGGACGAGAAGATGTGTTCTAAGACAAAAACATTGTGCCCGAGCCAGAGGAAATCGAATAAAAGTTCCTCTTAACGGATGGCCAGTACACTGACCATTCAGCTAAAGAGCTGGACACCTTGTCTCTTGTCATGGTCTTCTAGACCTCATTTCCTATTTTATTCAATACACGTCTTGTTGATAAGTTACCGAGCAAGTTGCCGTGCGGTTAGGGTCGCGCAGCTGTGAGTTTGCACTCAGGAGATACCGTAGTGGTTTTGAACCCCACTGTCGGCAGCCTTGAAGATGGTTTTCCGCGATTTCCCATTTTCACACCAGACAAATGCTGGGGTTGTACCGTAATTAAGGCCACGGCCTAGCCCTTTCCTACCCCATCGTCACCATAAGACGTAGGTGAATGATGTGAAAATGTCGCTCATAGGGTCAGTTGGTGCGTGCATTTCAATTGGCTTGTCAGATAGATATGCAACAGAAACTTTTTGCTTAGTGAGGAAAGCAACGGGAAACTACATCACCCCTCATTTCTCTAGTACGCCTCTTTTGTGACACCTAGGCTATCTATGACAGGTGATGATGGAGCTGTTGAGGATCCAACCAGTTTCGGTGTAACGTAAAGCAATTGTAAAAATAAATGAAAATTGAAATTTATTGCTAACATTGGTAACATAGCTATTTTTTCAAAAAAATACGAACATACCGTACGTAGCAGTGCCTATTTGCCATGCCATTTCGAATTCTAATATTCGTGAAATTAAGGAATGTAAATAATCACTCATTCAGTCGCTTGCAGCTATTTCAAAACTATTGATTTTTAAACGCATATGGAAATGATTGTTTGAAAAAAGTAAAGTTTATAACTTTAAAATTTTCGAAAACATTTTTGGAGGGATCTAGACCCCCTCGACCCTTTCTCTGGCTACAATCCTGAACTTAAAAATATTTGTGCCATAATAAATGTTATATATAAGGCAAATTAATCTCATCCTGTAAGAAATAATGCATGAGGACAGATGAAGATTAAAGGCACTAGGCGGGCTTGCGACTTCGCACGGCCGCTATAAGACGAGGAAATGGGAAAGGACTCACCCTAATTGTGGGCTATGTGAGCCCCGAGGCCATGTTCGTCTCCAGAAATGTAGTTAGATTAATAAAATTCTAGACTTCCAAACAGGAAACTGAAATCACATTATTCCAGAAGAAACAAACACACTTTCACCACTCTCGCCGGATACACATACTATACAAAAAGAAAGAATGAATTTCAATGAAGCGTTACTTTAAAGAGCAATTAAGACTCCAACTATAGTATACACTTATAGCCCTGTCATTTAAATCCTTTCTACAACCCCTAAATACCTTCATAACCATATACAGAGAACTGCAACCTTTATTTAAATCCCGTTTATATATAACGTATTTTACAATGGTAGCCAGCTCACCACTGTACATATATTGAAAAGACATCACTTCACTAACCGTCAATGACAACACGAATCCTGAATTTTTACAATTTAGACGATGATAACCGAAAGTATTAAAATTATTGTACAGAAAGGAAACACTACACGATTTATCGTTACAAGGCAATCCGACAACAAATTAACCAGTATGTGGACGGAAATGAAATTAGATTGTATTATTCAGAATATTCCTCTACGAAAACAACATTTTTATACTTCTAGATACCACGTAAAATATAAAATGTTTGAAATTTGTCTTTGGGAGTGTTGTTAGTTGAAGTGACCGCATACTCTCAGGTCTGAGGAGAATTCAAACTCATTATGGATTCAAAAGCAATTAGTTGCTAGCATATTTGTTACAATATTCATTGCCATTCCTTTGATCACCTTGGGATGAGAATTCTCCATATTCGTGAAGCTACTTAATACTTAGATATTCTCTTTAGAAATTTAAATCAATCCGTGCCTCCCTTACTTTTTGCATAAATAATAAATTCTGAATGTGAAGCTGACGAGTAATGAATGATATTTAAGAGAACGCCTCAACAAATAGTTGATCATTTCTCTAGGATATGGTTGTCTGCTTCAGCTTAAGATGAGTTTGAAAGTTAAATTCAACAAATTCATATCCCTTCCTCTGTATAATTAATCGTGATAATGTTAAGAACACGTTACTGTATACCTTAATACTGGTGCGCCCACTGATCTATTTTCATGATAATACGATTTGAAATAAAGCAAGATATAAGATATAAATAGGTTAATACAGTAAATGCAGTATTTATATGATGAAATTGTTATTTGTCATACCTCTTCAATTATAAATCCATATCACCACAATGATACTGTGAATAAGTACTAAAAATGTCCTGAGATAAGGGAAGTCTTACAAGAAAATGTAATGTATCAGTAGTTGAAGTCAAATTATTGTGCCCTTTACAAAACTAAAGTACTCCTATTCTTCCCATGTGTTGGAACCAGGCTGAATGCCAAACAGGAAATAATGTCATAACAACCAATGCAGTCAACCTATTGGCCAAGCGCTTAGGGGCGCGCAGCTGTGAGCTTGCATCCGGGAGATAGTGGGTTCAAACCCCACTGTCGGCAGCCCTGAAGATGGTTTTCCGTGGTTTCCCATTTTCACACCAGGCAAATGTACATTAAGGCCACGGCCGCTTCCTTCCCACTCCTAGACCTTTTCCATCCTATCGTCACCATAGGACCAATCTGTGTTGGTGTGACGTAAAAATATTGTAAAAAAGCAGCCAACCTACGCAGCGCTACGTCCGCTATAATTCAAGGAAAGCCATAGCCATGCAGAGATTTCCTGAGTTATTGCATTTTTACCGAACAAATGCTCACGAATACAAAAGCAATGCCCTATGCAGTAAAATGAAATAACAAATTATTGAATACTATAGTAAACCAACTTTTATGAAACGTATGCCAAATGGAACAGAAGACTCCAAATATTACAATGGTATAAAAACAAAAAACTTTCGCACACCGTTTAAAAACAGACGTTCTAGGACTTAAAAACCGTTCATTACACTGAACTCTAAACTTCATTATATTTAAATTTGCTTGGCTTTAGAAAATGCATGGAGAAATTATCTATCGATTACTTGTGAGTTTAGTCATATAATACTGTAATGTACCGTATATTTCAACATGACTTAGGGGATGAGTATCTCGCTGTAGCTTCCCTTAAAAATAATCATTACTACCCCAGATGTGGTCAAATAATAAAGTGTAGATTTGGAGAGAAAAACTGATAAGAAACCACCGTAACTAGTTGGTTTTCACAGATTTTTATTAGTAAAACCATTGTTTATCGCATTCTTTTCACAGCTTTGATAGCCTCTCCGAAATCGGCTACAAGGCAGCTGTTAAACTAAACATGAAGCTCATAAGGAATCATAAATTCACATTGCAGTCAAGTATTCAGTCTTGTCCTTATAAGAAGCGCTAGACGGTGTTCGAGAATATGGCATGAAGATACGTGGTTTAGTAAGTAAGGAAGATACATGTTGAAATTTATATTATTTCTATTCTTATTAAGTAGCTTGACAAATATAGAAAAATATCTTGCCTGTGATTACCTTGGAGTGGTAATGAAATTAATATTGAGAGAAATATGCTAGCAACTAATTTCTCTTGTTGCATCAATCTTGTAGCATCTTTCAACATTGCAAAACAAAACGCTACTTCATCTCAAAGTACGGTGTTTCGACAACACAGGGAAAGTCACGACGAGATATATACAGACTGTAACCTATGAACGCTACGGAGCATCATCAAATTTAACTACCATAGCAACCCGTGACCTGTCACTCCAGAACATTGCCCATAATCCATATTTTTTATTCCATTAATTGTATACTTTAGAGATTTTTCAAAAAGGTCCATTGTTTGCTACTTATAACCTCCACTTTCATTGGTTTATTTGTTCCTAAGCTATCGGGATAATTAATTTCACATTCATCCAAAACATAAGTTTACCGAGCAAGTGGCTGTACGGTTACGGTCACGTGGCTATGAACTTGCATTCCGGATATAGTGAGTTTGAACCCCACTGTTGGTAGCGTTGAAGATTGTTTTCCCTGGTTGCACATTTTCCCACTTGGCAAATGTTGGAGCTGTACCTTAATTAAGGCTCCGGTCATTTCCTTACCAACCCCCACACGTTCCAATTTCCTCGCCTTCATTAAGACCTATCAGTGTCGGTGCTATGTAGAGCAAATGTTTATAAGGCTTGTATCACCTGAATACATGCAACTGTAGCGGAACTATGTTAATTTGTCGGATGGGATTTTCGTATGGGTTGGTAGCTGTGTGCACTACCATCTTGGTGATGAATTCCAGTTAAAGGTGGAGGGTATATTCTAGAAGTGGTCCAAGCTAGGCCTGTCCAGATTTTGCGCCAACCAGTACTGCAGTAAATTTTGAGTAAAAGTAACGTTTGCAAGTAAAACATTACTCGGAGTATTCCTTACAGGTAATTGGATTTCTTTCAATTACTTCCCAATTCTGAAAGTAAGAATCATTAAAATATTATGATGAAATCATACAAAATCAAAAAAGTAGTAAAAGTAGCATTAAACCGTACATTAGTTATACATTTATATTAAACAGCCTGAAATAAGATGGCTCTTTTGTTAAAATGGAAAAAGTGGATCGCTAGACCCTTGAAGCAGTCCCCTAGATTGTCCACAACTCATTGCCAATGATGCTGGGGACGTCGGATATCACACATGTGTGAATTTTGTAACGTAATGCTTCACAGCGTTTTCAACATCCTCGCGTCCCAAATCGTCTCCCACGCAATGGTTCTTTCACTTTGGCGATAAGGTCAAAATCGCACGGATTCAGGTCCGGTGAGCATGGTGGATGTTCAAGCGTGTCCCACGCTGTTCTTGCCTCATCACATACATTCTGCACGGAGCCTGACTCACTACTGCAGTACCATCACCATGTGCGTGATAACTATCCAACGGACCGCCATCTCGAGCTGTGTCCTTGTACTGTGAATGTCAACTTTCCAGGACATATGACTATTGTATGGTAGCACCGTGTAAATATGAGGGAAAATTATAGTTACCATGGCTTACGCTCGAACACTCCTATTTCTCTTGTCAAAATGGCAAAATATACATTGGGAAATAATAAGAATATAATAATAATAACTCCTCATTATAGACTAGTATGCCTTTCAGAGTTCAGTCTGCAAACCTCTGTAACTTTACTAATCCCCGCCACAATTCTCTATTTGTAACTAGTTCTGTGGCTTCGTTTAGTTCAATATCTTTAATCTTTAGAAACAACGTCTAACCATCGTCGTCCTGGTCTCCCTCTACTCCTCTTACACTCCATAACATAGTCCATTATTCTCCTAGTTAACCAATCCTCCTCCATTCGCCTGACATGACCCCACCATCGAAGGCGGTTTTTGAGTAGGTACAGCTTCATCCATCGAGTTCATTCCTAACTTATACTTTATCTCCTCATTCTGAGTACCTTGCTGCCATTGTTCCCACCTGTTTGTACCAGCAATCATTGTCGATACTTTCATGTATGTTACTTCTTGCTTATGAATAAGATATCCTGAGTCCACCTAGCTTTCATTCCCGTAAAGAAGTGGGACCATGACTCAGAATACGTCCGATATACCCATTCCATAGTAACGGGTGTCCGGCTCCATGGCTAAATGGTTAGCGTGCTGGCCTTTGGTCACAGGGGTCCCGGGTTCGATTCCCGGCAGGGTTGGTAATTTTAACCTTAATTGGTTAATTTCGCTGGCACGGGGGCTGGGTGTCTGTGTCGTCATCATCATTTCATCCTCATCACGACGCGCAGGTCACCTACGGGTGTCAAATCAAAAAAGACCTGCATCTGGCGAGCCGAACATGTCCTCGGACACTCCCGGCACTAAAAGCCATACGCCATTTCATTTCATTTTCATAGTAACGGGTACAGAAGGCCGTATGGGATCTCTGGGGACGGTGTTTGAAGGGTAATTAACTTATGAAAAACCATGTCTCCACCAACGAACATGCACAATTGGAAAGCCACCATTTCTAGCTATAGCATGATGATGTAATTTCCATTGCAGCAGACTTTTTCTGAGAGCTAGCATGCCTATTATTCCTTTTGGGGGTCAGGGTTACCACCTGAGACAATGGCCTTCACTTTTCTCACCACTTCTGGTGTACGGCTGGTGGATGGTCGTGGGTTTGCCTGGTTTTTCCACTCTGGAACTAAACCAAGTCGGCTTTTGCCTTTTTTTATTCCATACAGCACTGATCCCGTTCTTTGATATCAAGAAGTCACGTTTCTTGCGCATTCCTTGGATTGCAGAATAGGTATATTTAACATCGGATAGGGTTGTTATGTAGCCCTCCCAGTATGGGTCAATCCGCTTCAGTATCGTTGCAGATAAAATGTCACGAAACTCTACACACACGTTCTCTGTACTGACGTGAATCATCACTCCCCGTTCTGAAGTACTCAAGTTGATAACTGCGCCGCCGCGGCCTTCAAACTCGTCACCAGAGATCCCGAGCGACCTTCTGTATCCCGTCTCTCAGAACCACTTACTAGGCTACTCAGCCGTTGCCCATGATTCACGACCTAGTACGTGACTGCATTAGCCCATACCACGTACCACACAGTAATATAATAATAATAATAATAATAATAATAATAATAATAATAATAATAATAATAATAATAATAATAATAGTAATAATAATACCTCAGCTACCGTTTACAGGCGTTTTTATTTGACGCAATTTATGGTACCCGAGCGTGAATTTCGACGTTCCATTTCGCTCTACTAGATACCAGAGTAAACCGAAATCTGTTAGGGGATCTATGGCTGAGTTTAAACCTTTGGTTGGATAATGATCTAATATGTCACCCGAGATATATTACATGCTGACAAGTATGACATGGAGTGCCGAATAGGCTTTAATCCCCTCTTCAAAAAATACAACTACCTTGGCCAGGTTTGAACCAATGATTTTGAGATCGAAGACCGAAAATTTACTTACTAGTTTACAGAGGGAACGATTAATTTTAATTTTAATTAAATATGTGCATATTAAAGGTCATGGGTTCAATGTATAAAAAGATACGAAATAAATTCAGTATTTCTTTACTATGATAGGATGATTGAGAAAATAGAAATTAAAGCTATTGTCCTCTTCACACAGATACGAATGGTCAAGTCTAGGTTAGCTCAACCTTTCTCCGCCTTTTCACTATTGTTCGACACAGTGAGTAAACACATGTCTAGAGAAGTTGTTTTATACTTCTTTGGTCTGAAATTGAACTCTGAGGAGAAACTGACGTGTCGTGTATGAGGAAGTGTAATGGTACTTCATCTGTTCTTGAACTTGTGGAGTTTTCTCCGTCTCAATCCAGCAGCGATCGTTCTCAATCTCAAGCCAAGCAATTAAAGAAGCCGCCACCTCCCAATAAAGAAGGACGGTACGCGCCAAAATCTCATTCCAATTGTCTTTCCTCTCTTCGCCTTTCCTTTGTCTATTCTGCAGCAGGCTCTTTCTTCTTTTTCCTCCTATATGCTCGTTCAGATTCTTAGGGATAACTTCCAAACTTTTATGTGTCATTTATCGATTGAACATCAATACACTCAATCACCGGTATGGAGCAATTAGCAAAAAGTACTGAAAACTACTTAAAATTTTAAATCATGTTTCAAAGAAATTCACGTAACTTTTCCTACATACCATGTTGTTTATACAACTGAGGATTCGCTTCGTCCAGTATATTGTTTGCTAGGATAATTTTAACAACACTAACATACCTCTATAATAAGAATAATAATAATAATAAGCTCGAGAAAGTGGTCGCGCGGTTTGTGTTAAGTAGCTGTCAACTTGCATACGGGAGATAGAGGGTTCGAACACCACTGTCAGCAGCTCTGAAGATGATTTTCCGAGGTTTCCCATTTTCACACCAGGCAAATGGTGGGGCTGTACATTAATTAAGGCCACGGCCGATTCCTTCCCAGTCCTTGCGCTTTTCTATGCCATCTTCGCCATTAGTCCTCTATGTGTCGGTAAAGCCACTTTAAAAAATATATATTTTTTCCAAAAATTCTCATCGTCAAATCAAAGTACTTGTCGTCACTAAATAAAATAAATCACGAACTTACCTGTAATATCAGGAAGGTACTCGGAATGAGGATATAAAGGCTAAGTTAGGAATGAACTCGATGAAGCTGTACGCATAAAATGGCTTCGGTGGTGATGTCATGTGAGGTAAATTGGGAAGGATTGGTTACCTGGGAGAATAATGAACTCGGCCATGGAGGGTAAGAGAAGTAAAGGTAAACCAAGGCGGTGGTGGTTAGATTCAGTTTATAATGATTTAAACATAAGATGTATGGCACTACACGAAGCCACAAAGCTAGTTACAAATAGAGGATTGTGGAGGCGTTCGGTAGATTCACACAGATGCTTGCAGGAAGGCACAAGTCTATAATTAAGATGTATGTAGTATAAAAAACCGAATTGCATAAAACGGATAGAGTGAGTTCAAAGTGAATATACGAGGGTAAGCTGTGGTTATAGAGGGTGTTCCAGGAGGAATGGTCAACATTCAGGGATATAATGGGAACGATCACTGAAGCAAACAGCTTCATATGGACATATCCCCTATTCCGAATGGTTTCCGATATAGAACACATTTAATGGGCTAATGGGGCGCACGTGTCTTACCCCCCACCACCCCAGCCTCTTTGACGAGTTATTCTAGCCCAACCTACCTCGTTGCTTTTTAACTTCTTTGCTCGGGATGTCTTTCTGCCATTATACTAGCCCGTTGAACGCACAGTTATCCATGGTGTGTTGTGAGTGAAGGGGGGACTGAGAGTGTATCGGAGAGAAGCATCGGGTTGTACACGCGCTGACTAAAATGCCACACATCTACACTAAGAAAGAATATGAAGATATAGTGTATGTTTACGGCTTCTGCGATGGTAGTAGTGCTGCTGCTGTCGAGGAATACCGTCCGCGCTGTCCGACACGTCGAATTCCTGATCGTAGAGAGTTTACCAGAGTTTTCAGCACATTGCGTGAAACAAGTATTCGTATAAGTTCCTATTTTTCTTCTGAACATGGAATTCAACAACCTGTGCATGAACAGCAACACATTGTTGGAATGGTGCAGCGTAGTCCTACTACCAGCACACGGCGAATTTCTGCACGAATCAGTGTCACACGAATACGTGTGTGGCGAACATTACATGCGGAAAACTTGCACCCATTTCGAAACGTCAAAGAGGTTGGGAGGGTAAGACATATACGTGCGCACCCCTAGGCCTAAAACAACTGTACATTAAATGTGTTCTATGTCAGAAAACATTCATAATAGAGCATATGTCCATTTGAAGATTTTTGCTTCAAAAAATCGTTCCATTCATATCCCTGAATCTTGACCATTCCTCCTGGGACATTCTGTAATACAGTAGCTTAGTTATAATGAAAAATAAATCCTTTTGGGGCTAACACAATATCATTAACACGGATATTATAGAATTATTCAAAGATGAGGTTGTCTCTAATTTAATCTACAAAGCATACGGCATGTTTAGAATGCTTTATACACATTCTCAGCCTTGTTACAAAGCCGTAACTTTACGGCGAATTTCTGCACGTATCAGTGCCGTACCAACGCGTGTATGCCGAACATTACATTAGAAAAACTTGTACTTGTTTCAGAACGTCAAAGTGGTTGGGTAGTTAAGACACATACTTGTACGCTACTAACCCAGAAACAATTGTACATTAAATATGTTCTACCTCAGTTGGTGCAAACGAGAAGCACATCCATTGAGTTCTCAAACACCGGATATTTCGTCTCTAAAACACCTTATGTACAGTAGTTTGAAGGCAAATAAGTTCATATAGATATTAAAGGTCAGAGTTAGTGTATGAAGCCAGGATCTTCCTTTACAAACAAAGGCAATGCTTTCCAGTATTTTATTAATGATAAAATTGGTGGTGCTGGAGAAGCGTAACCGTGAGGAAGTTGGAATGATTTATGAGGAAATAAAAGGAATTTTAAAGACAGAGTAATTTATTCTGCAGTGCGGGGTTGGAGGTAGAGCTTATCGAAAATGCCGATATCTTGACGAGCTTCAGCAAAGTGGCTTACATTTGAGTATGCATAAGCTTATATGGGAGATGGATGGCAGTCGCGTTGAAATGATCGAGAAGAGACAGCGAGCACGCAGAGACGAGTAAATGGAAGGGATTTCAAATCGATGTTTTAAAATCGAAATTTGAGTTCAATGGCATGAAAGAAACGAGGAATGCAAGCAGAGAGGCAAACTGTCGATAGAATGAAAAGACAAAAGGAGGAGATTTGAGGATTACTGTATCTGAATTTGTATTCTAGAAGTACAGTCTATTCACATATGATAGGGTATACTGTGGGACGAAGTGCATTCAGAGTGGAACACACCTTGTGATACCCTTGTGCTTAAATCAATTATGCTGTGTTTGATACATCCTAAGAATAACAATATTCATTGTAGTATTTATTAAAAATAATCACTCAGTTGATTCACAGAAACTTGCAGACTGAATTGTACAAGGTATACGGTAACCATCTACGTGTTTCATTTTCATACGACACCGCTGTACACGCAAACGTCTTTTTAATTCCAACAGCAATACGGTGAGAAAGTTAATTTTCTTATCAACAAATCTTCCTTGCTGGGCTGGCCTACATTTAATGTTTCCCTTACTTTTACCAGCATTGGATATTCTTTTTTTTTTTTTTTTGCTAGGGGCTTTACGTCGCACCGACACAGATAGGTCTTATGGCGACGATAGGATAGGAAAGGCCTAGGAGTTGGAAGGAAGCGGCCGTGGCCTTAATTAAGGTACAGCCCCAGCATTTGCCTGGTGTGAAAATGGGAAACCACGGAAAACCATTTTCAGGGCTGCCGATAGTGGGATTCGAACCTACTATCTCCCGGATGCAAGCTCACAGCATTGGATATTCTACTAACCACGTAATACTCATCTACTTCACTTACGTTACTACTACTACTACTACTACTACTACTACAAAATGTTTTATTCCTCCCCTGAAGTGGGAGGCGGGCCTCCTAAACGGTGACGCCTCTCTCAGGTAAGGAGTTTTGTGTCGGAGAAGGAGATGTGTGGAGAAGGTGAGAGGGTTGATGGCCTATAGTAGGAAGTGTCCCGGCATTCGCCTTAGCGCTGGGGAATGGAAAACCACGGAAAATCGTTCTCAGGACAGCCGACGGTGGAGACTAGGCCCTCTCCATCACCCGAATACAGAGGCTTGGAGCCATGGCAGAACTGTGGCCACCCCTTCCTCTACTCAGTTAGACGGTCGGAGTGCAGAGCTGTCGGACCACGAAGCAGCCGTGTCCACTTGTGGGCCTACATCTACTCTACATCCACCGACCTCCCTAAGTTTTCATTCCTTAATATAACATGTCATATATAACCTCACTTCATTGAACTCCGTTCCATTAGTTTAATGATTATTTATCTTCAGTATTTATAATCCGGTGTACTCATTGTTAACGGGCTAGTTTTTGCAATAGTAACATACATCCCATCTAGCGGTGTTGAGTGACAGCAGAACAGACGGCGCACACTTCAATTAAGAACATGGAGTCAGTGCTGTGATATTGTTGAGCGCGTGATTTATCGCGTAAAAGCGTAATTTTCCGAATAATCACATTTAAGTATAGAACAAAAATGGCCAACCAGCCATCAGTTGGATCCGAACTATTCAAATCCATCTGCTCCCCCCAATTCGATTCAGTATCTCTTCATTCGTGATTTGATCTACCCATCTCACTTTCAGCATTCTCTTCTATAAGTACTACACAGGCTGTTACAATAAGTTGGGCCAAATTTTCAGAATACATTCCTCACACGTAGAAGAAAATATGCTATATGAACATGGATCTGAAAATTCTTCACTTGCATATTGAAACCGTACAATGTCCTGTACAGCTCATTGAAATTATAGGTGCCTTTCTACTTCATTAAAATCACTCCTAAATGTCGCGTCATTGGTAGCAGTATGGGCGATGGGGATCGAGCGGTGTCCAGCCAGAATGGAACCCGCGAAAGAGCGCCTGGAAAACAAAGGGAAGACAGAGCGGGAGCCAAGCCCCCGCGAAAATACTCTCTCAACTTGCAGAGAGAGCTAGAAGAGGACGCGATGCTGGAGTAGTCAGATACGCCCCGAGGTGTGGCTTAGCTTCCCAGAGTTCCAAACTAACATAAGGAACTTCCGGTTTTTTATGCACGTGTTACGGGTGCCAACGTCGGATTTTGGCGCGTAAAAATGGGATGATATTTTGATCCAGACATAGGAAAATTATGTGAGACACACCAATGAATAGAGCTGAATTTTCTGCGTTTCCCAGACTAAAAATATGTAATAATTTATTCATGGGAAGAAATGAGGTCACCAGCTGTCCAGATGTAACATATTGCTAACACATGTGAATACAACAGCGTCACCCAAGCTAAGAGTCGCGCTCAAAGATGACTCCACCCCCCAAGGGACGCTAATGAATTAATCAAAGGCGGGAAGCAAATTGCATAAAAAACTGCCGATCGTAGGTCCAGCACGCCTTGCTCAAATGAAAGAGGAGATAGAGGGCCAGCATAGAAAGTAGGAAGGGGAGCGGTTCGAAGCTCGTTAAGCAATTCGACCCGCTCTTCAATCCAATCTCATCCGTAGGTGTTTACCCCGTTACGTGGAGGCATTCTTATGCGTGGGTCATCCATTCGAGGCCCGGAAGGGTGTAATATGAGAACTCATTTTCTACTACTCTGCATGGTACATTAATAATGGTAAACACACAGGATCAGCATACCACATGAAACTCTTTCTTACATTAAATGTTTCAATTGCCCTCCGTTAGCATTAATACATGCATCAGTCCGCCGCCGCTTTGAATCCCGCATGCGCTGTTGTCGATAGACGAATATTGCTACTTGGGTAGTAAAATAACTAACCATGGCAGACATTCAGACTAGCACAAGAGAGGAAGGCCTTTCTTAAAAAAATAAACGTGCTCACTTCGAACATGGATATAGGAATTAGCGTCTTTCGTCTGGTGTGTGGCATTGTATGGAAGTGGAAACTTGGACGATAACTAGCTCAGAAGAAAAATAGAATAGAAGCTTTTCAAATGTGGTGTTTCAGAGGAATGCTGAAAAAGTGAGATGGGTAGATCAAATCACGAATGAAGAGATACTGAATCGAATTGAGGGGGGGGGGCAGATCGATTTGAATAAATTTGAAGAGAAGAAAAGAGGGAATGATAGTACATATCGTAAAACACCCAGGACTTGTTCAGTTGGATTCTGAGGAAAGTGTAGTGCAGTCAGTACGGTAGGGGTAAACCAAGGTATGAATATGACAAGCAGATTAGAACAGATGTAGAATGTAGTAGTTGCGTAGAAATGAAAAGGTTAGCACAGGGTAGGGTCGCAAGGAGAGCTGCATCAAACCAGTCTATGGATTGATGACTCAAATATCTTCATTCCCAAACTTATATCATGTCGTTGCTTATGCCATAACGCCATAATGCTGATAACGGTTCATTTATTTCACTGAAAGGTATTTTTCACCAAACACTTCAAATATGTTAGTCAGCCATGCATATATTTTGGAAACCTATATCTGGTAGCAAATTCAGTCTCTCAAATGTTCTCCTTTTCCAGTACTGTTTTCGAAGGAGATAGAATGCAAACCTCTTTAAGATCATTAATTAAGGAAAGGCTAGCTAAACAACTGATAGGGAATCCGTCATCTGAGTCACAGCCCTATGTGCAGATCAATGGTGATTTGATTGATTGATTGATTGATTGATTGATTGATTGATTGATTGATTGATTGATTGATTGATTGATTGATTGATTGATTGATTGATTGATTGATTGATTGATTGATTGATTGATTGATTGATTGATTGATTGATTGAACTCAGGGATAGACGTCGTTTGAACTCGTACGCTAGACTGATCTGTGCGCGTCAACATGGCTTCACTATAACGGACGTAAGCCTACTTTTCTTACCAAAAGTACAAACATTATTGTTGTCGCAAGAGGTTTTTCTTATAAAGGGGAGATTGTAACCTATATCTCGTGCTATTTTCAACGGTCTAAACGTTCTCATTTTCTTAATATCGCCTTTAAAGATTGATGGGCATGGGCATTTTATACATCGCGGGTTAAGAAACAATACCACGTATCTATCAATGTTCTTCCTGCCCATTATTTCCCTTAAGACTGCTCATACCTTCCAAACACATATGGATATGCAGTCCATCAGAACAAATTACGTTGCGTTCATTTTACTATATCCTTGTGTAAAGAAAAATGGATAGGGATAGCATTATCAGATACGTGGTATTGTTTCTTAACCCGCAATGTATTCGTTTGGAACGTAAAAACGAATAAATAATAATAATAATAATAATAATAATAATAATAATAATAATAATAATAATAATGTTTTCATCTTTGAAACACTGAGATGTTTGAAAGGAAATCTCTAACATACGCACCTAACAACATCGGCATAAACGTAGACTTTACAAACTGATATTACAGTAGGTTTCCCCGCAACGTAGTTCACGAAAATCTAATGAATAAAAGTAATAGTAAACTCAGATTCTATGAAGTTCAAATGACATGGAAGTAGAGTGAATGGTGAGTGAGCAATCTATGGAAGTGAATTCTCGGATTACTGCTTTCTTCAGTTTTCTTCTCCATCCCGTTGGGACAGCCGTATGAACAGCATGAAAATACCATTCTCAGTCACATGGGATGAAATTATTAATATACTATTAACTATTTTGCTCACTTAAGGTTATTTTTTCAACGTAATGGCAGGGTGTATGACTTCCGTAAACACTTGCTAACATTCGTAGCTGATGTGTACCACCAGCGTTAACTAGTTAGCATGGCGAGGCTTAACTTTTTGGAGCAACTTACGACGATAGCATTTGTACCGGTATAGAGCTCACGGGTTAAACCGCCTGTGTCTGTTGCTTAACCATCTTTTAACGTAGAATACTTTCCTTTCGGATGACCTACTTGATCCAATAACGACAAAGGTACAGAGTTATCAACAACTGTATAGAGCGTGCTTGTACTCTGTCGCGGTCATAGTTAGAGTACAAAATAACATCCGCATCCGCGAATGATTATCCGCGGATATTGTAAATATTTAACTACAGTATATTACACCCAAGATGTTGAGACGGATAGATCTGCTCAGTAGTGACGATTGAGAATTTAAAGTTGGGGGGGGGGGTCACAAAAATGTATGGAAAACAAAAAGACCCGGGTCCAAGGTTATAACGTGGAGGGGGGAGGGTGAAGACATCAAAAATGAAAAGAAATGCTATAACATGGTTTTGATGCTCTCTGAGAGAATTTCGATAGAGACGTAAAGGTTGAGTCTACCGACTTAAGTGAAGTAATAATAGTACTATACAACAAAACTTTCACCAAAGGAACAATAGTTACAAATGTCTTCCAATTAAATAGAAGTTCCGCGAAATTATACATTTAAAAAGTATTTTAGTATTTGACAACACACTAACAAGGTAAGACACGAGACAGAACTACACAGACACATTGAGTGAGTGAGACTACCAGACTGACGAATGCATGCGGCAAGCATGCGATCTTGACAAAATATACCCCTGCTACCCTTCGTCGCACAACGTGTTACACATTGCTCCGCGGGTCTCCGCTATTTGCTGTGGCGCTGTAGAATTCGGTTAACCACGACGAACGACATTTTGCATTTTATGCGTGTTTCCGCTGAAAAGACAACAGGGTTTATAAAAATTGTTTTCTAAAAGTAATTCGCAGTTTCAAGGGGCTAAAATGGAATAAAAATTTAATTTTTCTCCACAAAGTGGCGGAGGGAAACTACCCCCCTCCCCTAATCAAAGCTACTGGATCTGTTATCATAATACACATATATGAATATACAGAATACACCTGGCAATAGAACCCCTACAGTCACAGGTTTGAGGGATTTTATCTTGCAGTAACTACCGACGCACTGACCATTGTTCCGTCCTTATATTAATTGCGGGCAGAAGCCAGTTGTGTTTAGATCAGATTTACGACTGTATGATCTCAAGACTCTTTATGTAGCCTATATCACCATTCTCCCATACCACTGTCAAGGGTGGTCTAACCACAAAATATACGTGAGTGTAAATTAATAACCGTCATTATTTAGAAATTATCGGCATAATTACCCGAACTGCCATACAGTTTGTATCCGCCAAGACTCGCGGATTTATCCGCAGATATCCGCTCCGTGCAGGGCTCGGATCATAGTTACCGTAAGCGATTGTCAAATACAACTTCATAGTGTGAAAAAGCGTATTTATACAATGTGGTTTGGAGATAAGAATAAGTAACCTTTCGGCATGTCTACACTTCTTTATTTTTTAATTTAGCGAACAGTTTTTCCGGAGGAGCAGCTTGAAGTAGAGTGTGATGTGTTTGTGAGGCAGGAAGTAGGTTCGTTTGCCGCTCGGCTTATATCATCCACCGTACCATGCTCAGGCTGTATGCATGCATAATGTACAAAAAGCAATCCTTAGTACATCACTGCCTTGCAGTTGTACGCATCATTTCACTGCGGCTTCAGGACGCACGGTTGCGTAATGTTCAAGAAATAATGCTAAGTACAATACTGCAGCATAGCTTCAGGTAGTATGCACACATAAGTTGTATAAAACGTTCTACTTAAAAGAAATGAATGTTTTCACAGTGAAAATACTGTAATGTGTGTCATCAAAGCCCTACGTCATTCGTCATTAAATACTACCTGAACTAAAAACATCAAATTTTCCACTTTACTTTCTACTGTAACATGGATATGAGGGTCTATCCGGACATGGCGTCATCAACTTTCTGTCGACTGGCGCTTCGTCTAGGTCACAACAAACCCCCTTATACACTGTAACGTCACCGAGGGAGGCAGAATTTTTCTTGTTACGGATTTTTCCGTGGTAGTTAAAGGTGAAAGAAGGTGCGGGGTGAACAGGTCTCAGGCTACGAAATTAAAGTTAATTTAAAATTTAACAAGGTTATATTTTCTTTGTAAAATCAAGAAATAAAAAGCATGGCAGGTACAGAGTAGCAAAGCCACTATTCGAGAATGTACAATTACAGAGTTACAGGATGGGCTCCGAGAGCCAAACCCACAATACTTGAACAATTAGCCCAATTTTACAATATACAGAAATTCAACAAAGGGGCAGAAGACCCCAATCATGCCCCGGAAAACTTGCTCCCAATCACACAGTAAAGCCTCCTCGAGGCGCGCAGAAAACACAATTTTATTTTGGAAAGAGCAACTAGCTCTCAAAGTTCCGGCCTATAAAAGACCACACCAAACTCGACTTTCAAGCTGTCCTCTAGGGACATAAACACAGGGGTAATATACCCAACCTACTGAGGCCTATTAAATGAGAAAAGGTTAATTACATGGCCTCTAAAATACCAATTTGAGAGGAGGCGATCTGCACTCCTAATACACTTGTTTAAAACCTAATCCGGCACTAGGCCGCTAACGCGAGGGCTAATCCCATACTAAAGAGGTGACTTTAGAATGAAACAAATTACATTACATTAAGGAAGAATTGGTTAAGAAAAATAAGTTCACCTCAAAACAATATGAGTGGGAGCTCGAGAGGGTTAAGCACTCTCTATCCCAATATGTAGTTTAAAAGATAGAATGGATACTAAGTGTCTTTACATTTTAGGGAAAGTTACATGGCGGAAACGCTTCGGACCCGCCCCGAGAGTTAAACTGCTGAGCTAGCAAGAAAAGAAGTTATTAAACGGCCATTACCTGGTTGTTGAACTGCTGCCCGAAGAAAGAGGCGCGTCCCGCCCCCTGCTATGTACTTTACACACTGAAAGATGGTACTGAAGTGGCGCAGAGACCCAAAAATCAGCAGTTTATATACCCTCGTGGAAAGTTCGAGGCGTTTCGGAAATGAGAACACCCGCCCACAAAAACTTTATTGGCTAGGGTTAAGCAAGATATTCAAATTGGAGAAGATACATCTGATTGGTCAAAAATTAATTAAAGAAATTCGGGATTGGCTAAATTCAAAACAAGGGGAAGGTAAGGGTTATACAGCCAACTTAAACAATAACAGAAAGAAATTTAACAAGAAACAAACTTTTGAAATAAAAATTTCTCCAAAAAAAACCCAGTTCCTTCACTTCGCACTAGGGTGCACCATTGTAGTTCTTCAGTAGTGTCCTCTAGAAGAGAAAGTTCACACTTCTTACTACCGGAAAAACAAAAATACGTCGAAAACGACCCAGTTCAGAAACTACAAAATTTCCAAGTAGTGACATCTTCTGAGAAACTTGAAAATTAACACCTTAAATAAAGTTCAGACTTCCTCTAGTAGGGGAGTTTCAACTGGCGCAAAATTTGAATTAGCGGCGTGGAGGTGTACCGCCCGGTACATTTCTCATAATACCTATCTTGCGAATATTTATGGCCATGAAATTGTGTACTAAATCAGTGACCATTTCGATAGCCATTTTGACATGGCGTGGGAATGTTGTGTGCTGGATCAGCTGCCATATTGTTGGACGTAGATCCTGATGCTACATATTTCTTTCGATATATCACAACTCTTTATCTCACCTGTGGGTGGAGTGAAAGGATGCATTATCTCTACCCCCTTGTTGGTCGTCAGAGGGTACCAAGAGGGGAACAACTAAAGAATCTGTACTCCCTCCTTAGTCTTCTAAGCCCAAAAACATATTCATGATTCTATGCTTCCCCGTGTAGCGGATATGTTTCCGTATATATATTTTTTAATGGGACATTACGTTATATGTATTCAGGGTCCTACCAATGAACCGCGGAACATATATTTGTACTTATCTCCCATACATCCGCCAACGGCAGTTGCCATGTTAAAACACCGGATCCCGTGAGATCTCTGAAGTTAAGCAACATTGGACGTGGTCAAGATTTGGATGGGTTGCCACGGGCTGTTGGTGTTACCGTACGTAAATTCCGGCTCAGGCACACCTCTGCGGAGGTTCGGACCCGCCTTCGGGCAGAATACACCCTTACCCATACATCCTGTATATTAAAAACTGCCTTTATCTATTTTTATAATTTAAACTCTGTTAGGGCAAATAGTAGTTGTCCCTTAAAATGAAATGTTAATATTAGTAATAACTATAAAATTGTGATTAGTCACGAAATATTAAAAAAACAATAGCGTTCGAGGTTAGTTCCTTGGTAGTTGATATTTGGGATAACTGAAAGTTACAGTGAGTGAATTCAAATAATAAAATAACCAAAATGTGTTTTGGGAAAATGTGGAACTTGATCTGTATTTTGACTTTTTAGCGAATAACTGCAACATCAAATAAGTAATGGTAATAAAAGTGAATTAATATAAAACTAGGGGACCCGTGCGAGAAATCTCGCATGTTCATGAAGTATGTGGTGGAGTAGCCCGCTGGTGAACTAAGAAATGCACAAATCAGTACAACATTAGACAGTCTGACTCATCACTTAATGCAATCTCGTTTTATTTTATATTTGTTTATGGTCACTTGAACGGAAGCAAATGCAAGTACATCATTATACTAACGAATGTTCCGGAAGTAATTTTTGGTTTTAATATTATTCTTAACTGATAATTACAGCATATTATAATGGCATTGAATAGGCGTCCGAGCGGCCAAAATGTGAAGTGGACAGCAATGATGGTGTGTATATTTCTACAGCAACAGTATTTGCAAATCGCACACTTCGTACAATTTTTAAGTCATATTTTAAATCAATTATCGATATTTATGAAATCAAAGTGCAATTCGTCACTGCTAATGTCTATTCTCTTTCTTTTTAAGTGATCATGAATACAGTATGTCTTCCAATCAACTCACTCCTCACAATTTGCTTTACGTCATACCGACATAGATCTTATGGCGACGATGTGATAGGAAAGGCCTAAGAATGGTAAGAAAGCGTCCGTTGCCTTAATTAAGGTACAGCCCCAGTATTTGCCTGGTGCGAAAATAGGAAACAGTTGCGCGCCCCTAACAGCACCGCCAACTCGCGCGGTCTCTTTCAATAAAATGAAACTAAACTTTACAATTCATGTATTTGCATCTAATGAATCGTTTTCGTGAGACATATGTATGGCATTTGGAGTCGACTGGGGCATCGAAAGGGGGAAAGTAAGGGACTAGGAAATTACCACGAGTGACATAACCGGTTCTCTCGAGTATGATACGAGGCCTCGTTGATAAAAGAGACTTCTATAAGCCTTTGTCATGGCCATCAATCAATACTTCACATTACAGCCTGCACGGTTGCTAGGTAACATCGCATCGCACATTTTGTATTGCTAATTTCGTGAGGCAAATTGATCCCGAGCCATAGGACGTATTTATGTCCACAAGTACAGCGGTATTCACAACTTAAACGGAGAACAAAGCTTCCGGCTCGGGAAATACCTTATTATTTTGTGTTTAAACACTGAGGACTCCAGTCTTCCAACATGTTGGCTTCTGGCTTCATTGGAACAAGACCGTTGATTGTACCGTCTAGTCAAATGTATTACTGAAGATATTTCAGTGCACTTTTCTAATGAATTTTTATAAAAACAATTGCGCGTACTTACGATAATAAAGTGATGCCAGGAAAATGATAATGTTTTGGTGAAATGGAGTTGTTGATTCGTTGAATTCCTTAATATTTTTATATCGGTTTGGTCATTGTAGCCATGAGCTAAACAATCAATTAAATGTTTACATACCTGTATCGTTTATTTGTCGTAAAGATTTCGTGAAGGTTTTTTAATGTCCATTCTAGGTGAATCCACATTATTCAGGCAAAATTCTCTCGTTTCATGAAACACAAGATCATATTAGCATGCTCACTACAGTGGAAATGGAGGAATAATTCGATTCTTTGATAAAGACCCTGTTACATATATGAAGGTTTTATTCTAGCGTTTTCGGTTTGTTAATAGTGACGTAACGTTAGGGCCTGCAAGGCCTGCGGGTTTGTGTGGCCCGCATATCTCCCAAGAAAAGTAAATAAATGATTAAATAACTTTATCACCGAGCTCGATAGCTGCAGTCGCTTAAGTGCGGCCAGTATCCAGTATTCGGGAGATAGTAGGTTCGAATCCCACTGTCGGCAGCCCTGAAAATGGTTTTCCGTGGTTTCCCATTTTCACACCAGGCAAATGCTGGGGCTGTACCTTAATTAAGGCCACGGCCGCTTCCTTCCCACTCCTAGCCCTTTCCTGTTCCATCGTCGCCGTAAGACCTATCTGTGTCGGTGCGACGTAAAACAACTAGCACAAAAAAAAAATTAATAACTTTATCTGAATGCCACTATGCATGGGAAAGGTGACATCGTGTATGTAAGTAATTGTTGGATGATTGCAAGTGGTTGCAATTTTTTTTTTTTTGTTATTGGCTTTACGTCGCACCGACACAAATAGGTCTTATGGCGACGAAGGGACAGGAAAGGGCTAAGACTGGGAAGGAAGCGGCCGTGGCCTTAATTAAGGTAAAGCCCCAGCATTTGCCTGGTGTGAAAATGGGAAACCACGGAAAACCATCTTCAGGGCTGCCGACAGTGGGATTCGAACCTAATATCTCCCGAATACTGGCCGCACTTAAGCGACTGCAGCTATCGAGCTCGGTGCAAATTATTATTATTATTATTATTATTATTATTATTATTATTATTATTATTATTATTATTATTATTATTATTATTATAAAAATATCAATAGATCTAATTATTCCTGTTGCTTTTTCTTCCGCAAAACGATCATTTTCGAAATTGACACTTATAAAGAACTACCTATGGAATATCAAAAAATTAAGTTCCCAGGAGGAAACCATAAACACTATAATTGATTGCAAATGCCTTTTTCCAATCTTGAAACTACCAGCGTTTCGCCCCACTGTAGCAGCTAGCACACCAGTTGGATTGCTGCCGGGAGAGTTGGCCATGCTGTTAGGAGCGCGCAGCTGTGAGCTTGCATCCGGGAGATAGTGAGTTCGAACCCCACTGTGGGCAGCCCTGAAGATGGTTTTCAGTAGTTTCCCATTTTCATACCAGGCAAGTGCCGGGGCTGTACCTTAATTAAGGCCACGGCCATTTCCTTCCCACTCCTAGTCCCTTCCTATCCTATCGTCGCCATATGACCTATCTGTGTCGGTGCGACGTAAAGCCAATTGAAAACAAAAAGTTGGATTGCGCCGTTGAGACACCACTACAAGCTTCCTATTGGGGACAATGCAGTGACCGTGCACTAGGAGAACCGTTTCCGGTTTCCTCCTCGGAACTACTTTTTGATATAAAGGCCAAAGGCAGGCATTTATACAAGTGGAGGCACATACCTCCCCTAGTGCACCGTCACTGCGTTAAATTACATAAGTGGTGTCTCAACGGTGCACTAGCAGCCAGAGTCTTGGAGAGGTGTAGCAATCCAAGTAATGAGCTCACTGCTACGATAACTTCTTAAGTGAAGAGGCCTGAAGAGCTTCAATATTTGTACCTACGAATTGTTATGACCCAAGAGTCTGTGAACTCAGCATCGAATGAGTCATCAATCCATTGATATCATTTTCTGACTCGTTGGTTGAACGGTCAGCGCACTGGCCTTCTGTTCAGAGGGTCCCGGATTCGATTCTTAGCCGGGTCAGGGATTTTAACCTCCGTTAGTTAATTCCATTGGCCTGAGGGTTGGGTGTTTGTGCTGTCCCCAGCATCCCTGCAACTCACACACCACATATAACACTATCCTCCACCACAATAGCACGCAGTTACCCCCAAATGGCAGATGCCGCCCACCCTCATCGGAGGGCCTACCTTACAAGGGCTGCACTCGCTAGAAATAGTCACACGAAATTAATTAAATTGATATCATTGAAGTCGACAATGCCTTTGCATTGAAGAGAACACGTTTCATGGTTCAGTTTCTTCAGAATCTAATGTAAGTTTTAAGTATGTAAAGAGAAAAGACAGAAACACATATTTATTCACGTTATATTTCAATCCATACAATATAGGTAGCTTTCAAAATAAAATCCATTAATTAAGGAATTAGTTACGTACATATTACATGGATATAGATTGCATTGAAGTATCTGTTGTAGTTAAATGTGTGTGTGTTACTGATAGGTTTTTATACAGTTTCTTTGATAGGACCTAATTTTGTTTCCTGCAGGTGGGGCCGTATAATATTCGTGACGCCTTTGCTCGTTAACTATACCATTCTGTCGCCGGCAGAAATGTGTGCTTTATTGGAACGACGAAGCTAACTAATCTTTCGGCGCCGATGTAAGGAAGAAAAAGAAGCAGAAAAGAACTTCCACCTTAATTTTATGCCATCTTGTGAGAAACGTTCCAATATGTTTTGTTCTTATGCACCTATGTTTCTTTTAAAGTTATATAGATATATTACAGGAGACTTTTATTTCATTAAATTTCTAGAAGCAAACGCCAGAATCCCGTATTTTCTGAAATGTCTGCTAGGAGTATTATAATTTGTTTGGAAGACAGACAAGTTCTCAAGTTGGCAGGTATATATCTTGTTAGCTCGCAATGTGTGGTCTTACTAATTCCCGATACGACAACGGGATAGAACGGTGATAAATTTTATTTCAAACAAAAGAGTTTAAATACTAGCCTATGCTTTTCTGACATGATGTTCCTCATTTAGATCCACGATCTCCCCCACCACCCGCTCCCGACGTCTTATGGACATAGGCTCTTATGGCATCTTGGCAAAGAGCAACAGCATTGTAATAAAAATAACAACACCACCACCAGAAGAAGCTTCATTGTTTATTCATTATTTGAGTCTCTTCCATTTGGACGCGAGGTGAGTGAGTGAGTCATGTCTAGTTCCACAACTTTCAGCGTACTTTACGCTCTGGCGCCATGGCTTCATTCCTTTCGAGGCAAAATAACCATCTTTCTTCAGAAAGGACGCAAATATTGCTTCGATTTTTTGATGCTTCATATAGTGGCTGATTAGTTTTGGTGGTAAAGGCGTGGTCGGATCACCCAAAAGAACTAAAGTTCGATTCTCCTTCGTGACATTGAAAAATTGAGAGGACTTAGTTTCGCACAGCCTATACATTCCTGAGGGTAAAGATGGCCGGATTTGGAGTAAACCATGCTATCCTTCTTAGTGCCGAGTAGTGGATACCGTTACCTTCCACTTCCCAAAAGGTCTCCGTGGTCTGTTAGGAGAAGGCTATACTTTGTTACTTCCTGTGTGTACGCTTCGTCAGTGGCACGTACACTTTTGTGACATGGGATGGTAGAGCTGTTGACGAGCCGACCAGCCCTCGGGCTGAGAACTCGACGTGCAGTTAAGCATTGGCTATCTCCTGCAGAATATCATATTACTTGAAAGCATACGAACACTATGGCTACTCAAAATCTTCATAATCATCCACCACTGACCTGCATTCAGCGCTGACACCCAGGTGGTAGATTCTCTATCAACTGCTCACCTAGTCTTTTCACAGAAGTCGGAAATTTGTCTAACATCTCCCTGGCTATGTTATACCAATCCCTAATTCCTATTCCTATAAACGAATATTTGCCCCAGTTTGTCCTTTTGAACACGCCTGTTTCGTAAAAGTACAATGGTAGGGACGTAATAATTTTTTCGAAAGCGAGTCGTTGTTGAGCTGCTTCCTGTCAAATCGGAGAACCATTTTTTTAATGTGGCAGTCCTTTGGCAAAAGGTCTAATGAGTATGGTGGAAGAGATAGAATGTCATAGTGAAAGTTTTGTGATTGTTACACTGTCGTTCTCGATACATGTGGTTACGCGTTGTCATTAGCCATTGTGACTCCATCCGTGTTTACCAGTCTAAGTCCGTCAGCACCTAATTTCTAATGCATTTTTTTTCCAGCTGGGAGCGGTACTTCTTAGCAGTAATGAACAGTGAATGATACCCACTGTGCTCAAATCCAAACATTCACGACTAGCTGTAGTACCCGGCGTTGCCCGGATAGTTTCTGAATATTTACCTTTAAGATTTGCATTACCAGTTAGTTATGTGTGATGTGAATTTTTATAGAATTCCTTTTTGACTTGCAGATTGATATGTTATGATCTATTATGTAGTTTTCAAATCATTTAGATGTGTTTGATTTCAAGTTTTAGATTATTTAGTTTTCGAGTAAAACTTCGTCCTTATGGAAGCTCGAATCGACTGGGAAGTATTTGATCCTGTCAAAAATTAATAAGTGATAACTATATGTATTTAGCCGTCGCACTATAGATACGATGTACATGATTTCAACTGTCAATGAGACTGTCCCCCTCCCGCCCTCCACCACTAAGAGATATAAAATCTGGATTGTCACCATTCATCTCAGTGACCCAGAAAACTGTAGATTCGACACTGTTTTCTATTATTTTTATATCTCACTCCCCCTCAGTCACTAATTATTTCAGCTACCACGAAAACTATGGATTCGATAACATTCTAGATTATTTTCATACCACCCCCCTCGCCCCTGCCCATAAGGGTGCTAGGGGTGTCTTACCCTCACGCGGTTTGTCTCCTGATACTAATTGATAAGTGTACCAAGTTTGGTGAAATTGCTCCAGTGGTTTAGGAGGAGATGTATCATTTACACACCCACACCCATACACCCACACACCCACACCCACACACCCACGCACACACATACATCAATTTTTATATATAGTAAGAAGAAGAAGATAATATTTTATATGTAGTTTTTCGATTAATTTTATATCTCACCCCCTTCGCTCCCTACTTGGACTTTAAAAAATTCGGAGTAATACTATTCATCTCAGAGACCCTGAAAATATGGATTCGAAACTGTTTTTAATTATTTCTATATCTCAGCCCCCCCCCCTCTTTGCACCCCACCTAAAAGGGGGCTGGACTTTAAAAAAATTCTAGAGTATTACTTTTCAACTCAGCGACCCCGAAAACTATGAATTCGACACTATTCTCGATTATTATTGTAACTACCCCCCTGACCCTCTCTCTTAAGGGCGCTAGGGATGGCTTACCCCCCACAGTGCTCGTCTCCCGATAGTAAGTAATACGTGTACCAAGTTTGGTTAAAATTGCTCCAGTGGTTTAGGAGGAGATGTCATTTACACACACACTTCCATTTCTATATATAGTAAGATTTTATACCCGTACTTCACCCCCTTTCCATCCCCGCCCAAATGAGTCCTATGAGTGCCTTACACAAGAGTATATTTTTCCAGATATTAAGTCTTATTTGTTCCCATTTTGGTTGGCGGCTATGCCCAAACGTACATACATACTCTCACTGCTCTAGAATCCTGCAACTGACGTCGCCATGGTTACGGCAGTTCATTTCTTTATCCGATTCTTAGAGCAGGAGTAGTGTGGTGCCAATATCTCCGTAACGGTTGGTTTTAGGGCCTTAAAACATGATTTTCGGGCCCGTAGGGCTTACCGAGTTTTGTTCTTTGCGTCAAGAGGATTAATTTGAGCTTTGCCTCGTCCTTATACGACAAATTCGATATTTTGCCTATAATAGTATAAGAGAAAATAAAACCGTTGTGGTTTTCCTATAAAACCCCCGTCTTTTCAAAGATTTTAAAATGATATGCATATCGAAACCTTCCCCGGGGTGAGTATACTCTAAATATGAAGTTTGGTTGAGATATATCCAGCCGTTTCGACGTGATGGTGGAACAAACAAACAAACAGACACGAACAACTTATTTTATAAGACTAGCTGATGTACCCGTGCTTCGCTACGGGATTCTCAGAAAGACTGACTTTGTGGTTTTCCTAACTGAAATCAACATAGGTCATTACAAAAACGTAAGTATGAATGTAGCGATTAAAAGCAATGCTATCATATAAAATACTCGATCAAATGGAAAGCCGCACGTTTTATTACTTTTAACGAACAGTGCTGCGGTTAGATTGCGGTGCCAATCTAATAGTCCAAAGTTCCAGAGCTGGGATGACCAGGCTGCAGATTGCCATGAACACTCATCTGCCATTATTCTGCTAAATATGCACACTGTTCATTCCAATCAGTGCCTCAGAGTAGGGATTGAATAGCCCGAATGCTATGATGATCCAGTGTGTTACGTACCAGCAGTACCAGAAAATTTATAAACCAGGGGAATGGCATGCTAAAGAAGAAAGATTTCTAACTCCCCAGCTACTTCCCATCAATATTCAGGCAGGCTGTTACACTCTGTACGACTGGGCGAGTTGACCGTGTGGTTAGCGGTGCGCAGCTGTGAGCTTACATCCGAGAGATAGTGGATTCGAAACCCATTGTCGGCAGTGCTGAAGATGGTATTCTATGGTTTCCCACTTTCACACCAGTCAAATAATGGGCCTGTACCTTAATTAAGGCCTAAGTCACTCCTAGCCCTTTCCTATCCCATCATCGCCATAAAATCTATCTATGTCGGTGCGACGTAAATCAAATAAAAAGTACTCTGTACGCAGCAGTAATCATATCTACCGGAGATGGGGGCAACAGAAGACACAAAGCACATCACGGCAAACAATGGTCAATGTAATGGTATTGTTGATCAATGTTATGAGCTTTCTATATTGTAGGCCTTCACATTTAGTTTTCTTTCGACTCGGTGATTTGTAAAATATTTTATAACGTAAACTGTAGTTTCTTATTCTCCGACTTTACATACCGATTTTCATTAAATACTGTTACTCGGCGCTGATATGGACTTAGTAACAAAAATCCAAATTCATGAATATATTTGTAATCATAGCCAGTACGGTAACAATGTATAAGACATGAATAATAGGAAATTGAATACTATATAACCTTAGTTATGTAGCATTCATCGATTAAACCTCTAATAAGAAATATTTGAGAATTACATTTTAGGCCTTCCCCTAAACTACCATTTCACTCAGCGTGAATAAAATAATTTACAGCCCAGACTATAGCGACTTATTTCCTGACTTTGCATACCGATTTTCATCAAGATAGGACTACTAATAACAATATTTGAGAATTAAATTTGAGGCCTTACCCTAAACTACCATTTTTCTCAGCGGGAATACAATTATTGATAGCCTAGATTGTAGGAACTTATTCCCCAACTTTTCATACCCATTTTCTTCAAAATACGACCACTAATAACATAAATAGTTGATCATTCAATTTCAGGCCTTCCCCTAAACTACCATTTCACTCAGCGTGAGTAAAATGATTTATAGCCTACATTGGAGAGGCTCATCCCCCGACTTCACATACCGATTTTCATTAGACCACTAATAAGATAAATAGTTGAAAATTCAATTTTAGTCCTTCCCCTAAACTACCATTTCACTCAGCGTGAGTAAAATTATTTATAGCCTAGATTGTAGAGGCTCATCCCCCGACTTCACATACCGATTTTCATTAAATTCTCTCCAGCCGTTTTCTCGTGATGCGTGTACATACAGACAGACAGACAGATAGACAGACAGACAGAAATTACGGAAAAGCAAAAAGTGCATTTTCTTGTTACTATGGACATGACCGATACAGAAATACCATTATTTTCAAATTCTGAGCAATGTACAGACAAAACTCTTATTTTATATATATAGATTATTGATCTCGTATGAATGACCGGTTTCGACATCTGTTATAAGGCCGCAGCGGTAGCCGATATTTTGTTGCATCGATGGCTGGAGGAGTTTGCAAATGTCCACTATCCTTTGACCTCAAAAGTTATTGAATTGCACCGATGATCAAATTAAAGTAATGTAAGAGAAAGAACTAATAGAGCAGTAGAACTATTGTTATTCAAAATATATTTACAGTACTTACATAGTTGGTCTGATAAGAAACAGTTCCCCGCTCCACGATGGTTCACTCAGAGAAACTTTATGCTATGGTACGCAAACCAGACGTGTTAGAACAATGGGTTTTGTCACTAGCTTTGATGTTCGCAGACCAATAGGGAACGATTGCTTCAGTAGCTGTAAAATTATACGGGGACGTCTAAAAAAGATGATGTTGTTTATATTACTGAGCATATGAAATATGATCCTCCGTGGCTCAGGCGACAGCTCGCCAACCTCTCACCGCTAGGTTCCGTGGTTCAAATTCCGGTCACTCCACGTGAGAATTGTGCTGGACAAAGCGGAGGCGGGAGAGATTTCCCTCCGGGTACTCTAATTTTCCCTGTCATCTTTCATTCCAGCAATACTCTCCAGTATCATTTCATTTCATCCTTCAGTCATTAAACATTGCCCAGGAGCAGTGCGACAGACTTCGGCAGCTGGCACAATTCCTATCCTCGTCGCTAGATGGGGGCTTCATTCATTCCATTCCTGACCCGGTCGAATGACTAGAAACAGGCTATGTGTATATATATATTATAAAATATGCAGTTGCATAATTAAAATGATTGTAATTGAGGATATAACAATAGGGCAATTATAGCTAGAGCCATCGGTGGAATTCAAACAGTCTGTGAAGGGCTACATTTGACCGTTGATGGAACTTAATAATGCGACACAGCCATTGGGCAGATCGGCGACGAGTTTTAGGTGACATACATTTTCATCATATGCCACTCTTCAGTTAATGTTTCTGTTCCAGAAAAGCAGATTACACCGTTGACTACAACTCAATTGATTCCATGTATGTTGTGCATTTATAGGGGTATTTAAACTGTACTACTCCAGACTCTAGCATGGTTTGATGGTGGTGTTAAAACTGTAAAAGTAGTTAATGGGACGTAAAGAAAATAATAATATTATTAATACTGGTATACCATTTCATTCCGAAATCGGGCATATCATGCATAAGAGGCAGTCAAGTGAAAGTGATGTGAAAAGATGTGGAAAACTCATGGGGATCTCTTAAAATTCTGAGTTGGCAGGCGTTTTCATGAAGAATGTTTATGCCATTCTTATAGAAAACCGGGACGATTTGATTTTAATGCGCGCGTCAGTTTCTGCAGTGTCTCTTCATAGCACTGTGCATTGATTGTGGCTCCATGTTCGAGATGAAGAAAGACGTTCGTGGACATCGGTTTGCGTCGGATGACGACGTGTGTGACTGGGAACAGATGTGGTTCAGTCAACAGCCCACTATCTTTATCAAGAATTAAATTAGCTGTCTCATCACCCAGTGGGAGTCTTAACAGTTCTAGCGATAAATTTTGAGGTACTGTACTTCTTGCAAGATGGCCCGTTTTCATTTCACTGCCCCTTATGAAAGAACCCGATATATTGAAACCTCGTTTTGATAATGCCCAATAAGAACGCAGTTCAAGAACAAAAATAGTGCAAATTAACGATATTTTAAACAAATTATTTTTTAAGTTGCTTTACGTCACACCGACAATGATAGGTCTTACGGCGATGAAGGAATAGGAAAGGGCTAGGTGTGGGAAGGAAGCAGCCGTGACCTTAATTAATTAAGGATAAATAGCGGAAAACCATCTTCAGGGTTGCCGACGGTGGGGTCCGAAACCACGGTCACTTGAATGCAAGCTCTAAACTGCGCGCCCCTAACGGCACAGCCAACTCGCTCGGTCAACTTAGTATTGATATTATTGTAGGGTTCATGAAAATACTATATACTTGTTCTGTGACGTTATTTAGCAAATATTTATACGTGCGGGCATTATTTTTGATTCGTTCTGCCCAACTAAGGAGCGCGTTTGACCTTATTAGCACCGGGCGAGTTGGCCGTGCGGTTAGGGGCGCCAGGCTGTGTGCTTGCATCCGGGAGATAGTGGTTTCGAATCCCACTGTCGGCAGCCCTCGAGAGGGTTTTCCGTCGTTTACCATTTTCACAACAGGCAAATGCCGAGGCTGTACCTTAATTAAGGCCACGGCCACTTGCTTCCCATTCCTTGGCCTTTCCTAACTCATCGTCTCCATAAGACCTATCTGTGTCGGTGCGACGTACAGCAAATAGCAAAAACAAAAAAAAGAACTTATTAGCACTTTTTCGCTTTTTTCTTCTCTTTCCAATTTCTCTTCATCCTCTCGCTGTGTTCCTTTTTAACATTATGCAGTCCATCCTGTTTTTAGTCGGGTGAGCTTTACAGATAATTTGTGTTTGTGAGTTAAGATTCTGAATGTTATTGTATCTTGAATGGTGTCTTCATTAATGGCAATTTCATTTAGGTTTGCGCAGATTTCTTTTAGCCAATTTTTATGATTCTTCATTGATAAGTCTAAGTTTAAATTTTATTTGTGAGCGTATTATAATCCATTCTATATCAGTAATCATATTGTAATCGCCGTTTCCTGATTGAATCTGTGATTCTTCTGTAACTTGATGGACTTCATGTGATTTTTTTTTTAAAAATCCACATTCCTTTTTCACATTTTGGTCCTAAGATTTTTCTTAAGACTTTCATTTCGTGTTTTTCGATCCCTCTTATTCGAGATTTGCCACCAATTACAATAGTTTCAGTTGCATAAAGTGCTTGTGTTTTAACTACTGTGCTATAATGTCGTAATTTTGCCTTTCTGATATAATCCTATATATTGCACCCTTCGTAGAATCGCCATATGGGTGCAATATAGGCCAACTAATTATATAATTATGATTTTTGTTATAGAGTCCATCCATCAGGTAATCGTGATTTCAACATCAAAGGTGGACGAACATTCATCGGCCGACTTCGTTTCATGAGTTTTGTAAGTACAAATTATCTATAATTTTCACTTTCTGCATAAATATTTATTGAGTAAAATTTAAGCATTTTGTTAACATATCATACAAATATATTTGTCGGTGCCTAGCTGTATGTGTCCATGGAAGTTACCTTCAACATAAAATTTCCAACTCACGGTCCGTGAGTGGATTCCATCCAGTTTCTTTGCTAAATTCCAGTTTAACATATCTCAACGAGAGTTTTATTACTGAAACGACATATAACGCCGATGAATTAAATTAGGGATTTTGGTCTTATTCTCAATTTCATAAGACAATAAACTTTTCAAACGATTTAAGTAACATTTAGAACATAGTTTTATATTAAATTAAATTAATGAATATTGAATATTCACGACCGCATTGTAATCGAAATCGACTTTCAACCTATTAGGTCGTGTTACGTACATTTAGTACGGATGAACAGATGTTAAGTACAGAACAGAAATGGCCAACCGGGCACCAGTGGGATCCGAACCAACAACCTCCCGATTTCGCGTCGGTTCCTCTACCAATTGAGCTATGGTGGCCTACGTCATCTTTGTTCTGTTGGAAAGGATCTAAGCTACAGGTCTGGTGCTACCGCCATCACACTGTAGAGTGCGTTTAAGTCGCCCGTTGAGAGCCAAGTCAATGAATATTGAACTTTCACGACCAATTGAGCTATGGTGGCCTAGGTCATCTGTGTTGTGTTGTAAAGGATCTAAGCTACAGGTCTAGCACTACCTCCATCACATTGTAGAGTGCGTTTAAGTCGATTAATATTGAATTTTCACGACCGCATATTCATTGACTTGGCCCTCAACAGGCGACTTAAACGCACTCTACAGTGTGATGGTGGTAGTGCCAGACTTGTAGCTTAAATTCTTTGCGACAGAACACAGAAAACCTAGGCCTCCATAGCTCAATTGGTAGAGCAACCGACGCGAAATCAAGAGGTTGTTGGTTCGGATCCCACTGGTGTCCGGTTGGCCATTTTTGTTCTGTACTTAATGTACCGTACCCAGGCGTCATAACCCTCTAGGACGATGCCTCCATTTCCTGAATAACTCAGGGTTGGGCAGAGAAGTGGGTTGATTGTCGAGGGTAAGGCTAAATGTCGAAGTATATCACTTAACTATAAGTATGTGACAGGAATAATGGAGGTTTATCTCGAATGTGAAACACTGATATGGGGTAAGATATTCCATAAAATAACCCCGAATCATACTGTCACAAATAAAAATCCAAATAATGAAACGAGTATGAAATTTGCATTGAAATAAAATTGAAATAAGTATGAACAACAAGCGTTAACTACGCAAATTGAATAAATGATAAATGAAAGTTCAAAATCACAACATTAAAAATATTTGTGAGCTTCAAAATATCTTCACATTATTGTCGAGTGTTCATATTCGTATGGAGTAACACGATTTTAAGTATCACCATAATACGGATTGAAATTCAGGGAAGTTGACGCAATAGTTATCTTTAAACGAAAATTAAGACGCAATGGGACATGATATGAACTACGAAAAATACTAGTGGCATTTTCCTACGCTATATTTACAATAATCACAACATAATTAAAGTATCTCAAATTTTTACATTGAATCAGGTAGGGGAAAACTTATATACTGCACTGACTCGACGTGAAACGCGGTTTACCAAAGGATCTAGTAAGAACTAGATTGACCACAAACATTCACTCAGCACTCGGGCTGTTCCCCATTAAACAACAAGACAACATATCAAAAACAACATGACGTTACACAAAACACCAGCCTGTAAGAGAACACAAATAATATACTTTAACAAACATGTGGAAAGCAATGGGCAATATTGCATTCCTCTGCTGCATTTGCGCACCAGATAGTGCCATTCATCTGTCACATATTTCCTGCTTTGCAGTGGGCTGAATAGAAATTTTAAAACTCAATACTGCTCTGAGGACTTGGTCACTGTTTCGACAAGATTGTATTACGGAAACAACATCTCATTTCGCACTGTCTATATAAACGCGGCTGATAAGCTAACTTGTAAGGCGAGCTCGTATCTCCAAAACTGCTCGGAGATTCACATACACAATCGTATTTCTTGCCAGCATGCTATTATAATTCAACACACACACATCATATTCACTGGCCTGACATTAATTTCACGTCAATTCTGATTCTCAATATCATCTCAGAATACAATCACAGGCCTATTCTCGCTGCACACAATTCTTATAACATCATCAGGCATGCCATCTGCCTAAATAATCAACTTCATATTTCAGCATGCATTAAACTCTCTTGTATATCTCATAATCTCATCAGCCTTTCTCATAATAAATCCGGGTTCGATTCCCTCTCAAATCATTGTACGAAACAGTTTTCAACCCACATTAGAATAATATTTTCTATTCAACGTTGCATATACACGTGCCACAGCTCCTGAAATACATGCGTCATGGATCCTATCTATTACTAATCTTTCTAAATGGGAAAATAAAATTTAGTTTCAACGCCGCAAGTGTGTAACTCGGAAAGTGGATGATTTCGGCAATCTAATCATTCTATCTCTAACATACAAAAATATAGGAATAACCTTAAGCTAGGTAACGTGCATACCTGACACCAATAGAGCAAAATAAATCCTCCCTCAATATCCCATCTAACTAATCATAAAGTAAAAGAAAAATAGTGAAATCATGCGAATCCCTCCTATCCACATTTACAGCATCACAAATGTGAAATGAACACATGCCGTCCGGCAAAATTTACATTAAAGAAAATCCCTACACTAAGCCTCACAAGTATCAATCATAATTCATATAACATGCCATTTACTTAAAACATGCGCCTCATCTTGGCAACTATCTGGACATCGGTAGCAGTTCACATTCCTGCTCCGGTGGTGTTCTACTCCATCCTCAACACGTTTTCAACACATGGAAACAATCTTCTTTCTTCTAAAGGATGTGCCATCTTCTTGATGTATGTTCCTGTACACTGCTACACACAAGACTTCTAGTAAATACCTTTTCACCGCTCTGTCTGCAAGTGCCGAATAAACTCTCTGTCGGCATTAATTTATGCCAACGTCAATATAACAGCACAAACACACTGTTAGGGTTTAAATACAGTCATTTGGAGCGGGTCGCGGTTCGATACGAAAGTCCTTCGCGATACACGACCGACCCGTAAGTACAATGCGGATGACCGTCTCTCACTCAATCACCAGTCTGCGGCTGACATTACCGTCTATTACTTTAGAATAAGAGTTTGCGACATAGCGCAATTGGCAATTTATCACTGCACCCAGTTTACTTAACACTTTTCACAAGTATGTGCACAGATTTTGGTCGATAAGACCTTACACTGTTAGATTTCTGCCCACGTGGCAGCATTCGCACACATATAAAAGAGCAGTCTGGAACGATGTTCACTTCACGGCAACTCACACAATAAGAAGGACGCTCCCGATGAGTGGGACGCTGAAGTAACATAGCCAACGCCATTGTAGCTAGGGGATTCCCGTATGTTCAAATATTCAAACAATCAGCGTGCTTGTTACCCATAATGGCTTCGATATTTATTAAAATTAACATTAGGCACACTGCTGATGACTTAATAACGACTCAGATAATTGCTATACGTATTCCTTATTATTTATCACTCTCAGACCCGTGGAAAACCCATCAACTAACAGAACTGACTTCTCTACATCGATGTACTCTTCCCTCAGATACCCATGTTGGTCAACCTGAGATTTTAATTCTGCGCGTTCCAGAATTCATATTAGCTACACCCTCGCTTCCTAATTGGCTGAACACTCCTCATAGCCAACGAATTCTACACGTGCCGAGATGTGATAACTTCTGGTAAAGCTGAACATTTCCCACGGTCGGAAGCAAGCGTCGCGCAACATACAGCGACTTTGTCTCCATAGACTTCCGGTCTCAACTGTTCTGTAATCTGCTACTTTTCCAATGCCTGACTGAAATCTCCCTCGATATAATTATTTAATATGGCAAACATATGTATGATTGTCTCTTATAGGCCGTCAAGGTACGGCTCATTAACATCTGTTCAACTCGTACTAAATGTACGTAACACGACCAAATAGGCTGAAAGTCGATTTCGATTACAATGCGGCCATGAAAATTCAATATTAATTAACTTGACCCTCAACGGGCGAATTAAACGCACCCTACAGTGTAATGGCGGTAGTGCCAGACCTGTACCTTAGGTCCTTTCCAACAGAACAAAAATGACCTAGGCCACCAAAGCTCAATTGGTAGAGCAACCGACGTGAAATCGGGAGGTTGTGGGTGCTAAATGTACGTAACACGGCCTGATAGGTTCAAAGTCGATTTGGAATAAATTAAATTAATTTTGTCATCAAATAGAGGTATTCAGTACGTTGTTTACATGGCGGCCCCGGTCTTGAAAGCCAAGAATAACGTCCGAGAGGGTCCGTAGTGCTGTCCACACGACACTTTGTAATCTGCAGGACTTCGGGCTGAGCAGCGATCGCTTGGTAGGCCGTGGCCCTTCGGGGCTCTTGCGCCATGGGGTTTGGTTGTTTTAGTACGTTGTTCAACCATGTCTGGCTTTGATAATGGCTTTAATGGTGCATGGCGTAATATGTGATGCCTTCAAAAGTCAGTTTCTTGATGTTCTAATACTCATATCTCAATTATTTCAAAATAATACTCCACAGAATAACACGATCACAAGTTACAAGCCTGCCGTAGTTTTGTTATTTGAAATAATATGACCATTGGGAACTATCAGTTGTTAAGAATTCTAACTAAAATGCATCATTGAAGTTGTTAAAAATGAAATTGTGTTCAAAACTTCAAATTGTCATAATCTGCCTCTCCGACTCACTGGCTGAATGGTAAGCATTGAGGCCTTTGCAGAGAGGTTCCGCGTTCGATCCCGGCCGTGTCGGGGATTTTAATCGCGTGTGATAAATTCTTTTGGCTCGGAGACTGGGTGTTTGTGTTTGTCCCAACACTTTCATTTTAATATTCAGACAACGCACTACACTAGCAGCCACCACAGAAATACGCAGTAATGTTTACATCCCTCCATATAGGGTTGCATCAGGAGGGGCATCCGGCCGTAAAACTGGGCCAAATAAATAAATAAATAAATAAATAAATAAATAAATAAATAAATAAATAAATAAATAAATAAATAAATAAATAAATATGCGATACAGTTCGCACCCATGACCCTAAAGATGTGGGAAAAGCGGTAGAAAGAGAAGATTGTCATAATCTGCCTCTTCAAAACGTCTTCTAACTACTTGTTTCGTTATGCCCATTCATAGATCGTGTTGGAACTTGTTCATTGGCTTGATACATTAGGACGCTAGAGGTTATGTTAAACACCACCATCAAATCATGCTAGTGTCTGGAGTAGTAAAGTTTAAATATCCCTATAAATGCACAACATACAAGGAATCATATCGGTTGAAGAGTTGTCTGATAAGAGAAGTGGCGGACCAGGTCAGAGAAGCCAAGCAATACAGCTGAGGATGTTGTCACGCTAACCGCTTGGTATACTAGTAGCTATAGATCATCTTGCTAGGCAGCAATAGCCTTAGACTTCGGAATGGTGGAGAAAATTTTCGGGGGTGGGACTGGGAGAGTCCAGACACTACGTACATCCTTTCGTACAAATCTTATTATAATGGAATTAGGAAATATTTAATAGCTAATTACTGTATATAAAAGTTCGTATTAAACAGAATTAAGATGGATGTTGTTGATCGTAATGTGATGGAAGCACTAACATTGTTCACAGAATCTGTATTTTCAAAAACTTACATTGATGAACTGTTCTCCTTAACCGTCTGCGGGCAGTTCAGAATCATACCAATAGCCTAATAAAAATACTCACATGTGTAGGTTGAGAACATATTTCTTTCTGGCTTAATGTTTCCCACTAGACTGTTCTAACCTATAACCACACCTCTGTGCAGGTTTTCCTCTCTGTTTCAACTTGTTAGTGTTCAAATAATATCCAAGGAAGTGCAGCACATGACTGTGAATATGTTTACCTGCCCTTGTCGTGAAAGGCACACTATTATGAAGTAATGTGGAGTTGGTAGGCCTATACGTCCTTTAACGCTTATTTAAAAATGTGTAATTACAGTGTATTGGAGCCTTTTAAAGAATGGAAACCTATTTCGAAAATCGCATGACGTGAAGTAGTTGTCTCTGACATTTAAAATCAAGAATTTAAGCGTTGTGATTTTATTGTAATTATTAACATGTTGTGTAAAAAAGTTAAAATTAACTTATTATACCGACAATTTAGTTCAGAAATGTTTGTAAAAAGGAACTGCGTTTTTTTATTTTGCTGTAATTTATAAATTTGATTTCCAACTTCAAAAAGTACAGAATTCTTGCTTTCTTTTGTAAAATGTGTGCTATGGAGTCTGAAATAGAAAATAGGAGTAAGACAGCAAATATATAAAGAATAGGTAGAAATTTGAAGGGACTAAAGAAAAGAAAAGTTTAACCATACGTACACACGTATATGATCTACTTATATTTTCTTGCAACAATGCAAGCAACAGCTTCCTAACCTATACCGATGAAATCTTTTCTCCCCAATGTTCAGTAGGCCTAATATGACCGGACCCATGTTAGATCTTTATTGTTGGTGGGGGGGGACAAATTTGTTATTACTCTTCTAAATATTTTAATGTTAAACTATATACTTTTTAATAACAAATTATAACTAATCAATCATTATCATATTGAAAAGGAGTATTCACAATTAACAAATGATGATTTCAAACATCGATGGAGTAAATTTATACCAGTTTTCATATTTTCGAATGTATGTTGTTTCAGTATTACCTTGATCATTTATGGAAGGGCCGTAGGATGTTAAATAATGGAATGTTTTTATGTAATTTATTATATCAATTATATATAAAACATATTCAATGATAACATTTAACGAAATATAATGCTGATTAAAATTTGTGAATGTTTGAATATTGCATGGCTCTTCAGGTTAGAACTAATTTGGTTCTGGGACTGTCTCACAAATGTCAATGATTAAACTAAATATTCGAGATTTAATGAATGATTTTTGTAGACTAATAATTTATTAAATGTATTCCCTTATAAGGAATGATGTATTTATCCATATTTTCAATTCTACACAATTTTAGTAAAAGTTACAAATTGTAAGACATGATTCGGTCATTATTTTGTCCTTCCTCAGCTACAGATGTATAAGGCTTAGACAAAATATAGCATTCACATTAAAACACATTAAAATTAAGAGAGATATGTTGTTAAATGTTATCGTTGATATGTAAAACAAATTTTATCTCCTATGACTGGTAAAAATAAATTATATAGTTGAATTCAGACATTTCTCTTACAAGTTGCCCTACGTCGCACCGACATAGATAGGTCTTATGGCGATGATGGGGCAGGAAAGGACTAGACGTGGGAATGAAAAGGTCATGGCCTTGTTTAAGGTACAGCCGCAGCATTTGCCTGGTGTTGAAATGTGAACCCACGGAAAATCCTTTTCAGGGCTGCCGACAGTGGGGTTCGCACCCACTATCTCCTGAATACTGGATACTGACCGCACTTAAGCGACTGCAACTATCGAGCTCGGTAAAACGTGTTTTACAAGTTGCGCATGTAGTGTTGAAAAGATGAATAGCCGGGCTGAGTGGCTCAGACGATTGAAGCGCTGGCCTTCTGACCCCAACTTGGCAGGTTCGCTCCTGGTTCAGTCCGGTGGTATTTGAAGGTACTCAAATACGTCAGCCTCGTGTCAGTAGATTTACTAGCACGTAAAAGAACTCCTGCGGGACTAATTTCCGGCACCTCGGCGTTTCCGAAAACCGTAAAAGTAGTTAGTGGGGTGAAAATCCAATAACATTATTATTAAAGATGAATAAATATATAATTCCTTGTATAGGAATACATTTAATTTGCATTATTAACTTAATACGGAGCCAGAAAGAAGAAATGTATATATTTTAGTAATTTATTAGTAAACCAAATTTTAAAACTAAACATTTTGTTAATAATTCACTTCATAATCTAGCCTAACAACGCTGATTTTTAAAATCAATAATCAACTACCCTTAATCCTTAAATATCAGTTTTATTACTATCCTGTGGACTTCACTTGTAATACAGCACGAGATGTACCAAAATGATCTGTGCCCTGGGAGCTAAGGGCCGGGTCTGACCGAGAGTCCAGTCCTATGTTACACTCTGGATCTCCACCACTGACTATAATGACTTCTAACACACCTTCGTTACACATCACTTAACTCTATTGGCGTGTCTGGCTGTACTTGGTCTCTTCTTTCTTCCTTTATTCAGGCCCAAGGCAATGAGATATTGACAAACCAATTTTCATCCCATTGAGCCTTGCTTTCAACTTGAGTGTCTAATTTATGATTACCGGGTAACAAGAATAGTTTTCAAGAAGACGCCACATCTTCAGAAGCTATAAAACTTTCTCAATTCCAATCATGACGGGCAGGAGCATGATTTCCTATCAATTTTCTACAAACTTAATGTCTTTTACTTTTCTCCAATTTCGGTAACACGCGCTCGCTAAGACAAGCGGTGTGTCGTGCCATGAGCTTCATTATCCACACAGATGGCGTGGTTAGTTGCTTGTTTAAATATAGCGTCCATCAGCGGTAGAATTAGATGTACCAATCAGTTTCACTAGACCAATGTTACTTGTTGAAAGTAGCTAATAGTCTAACTTAGTGTCCGTGAACTTTCTTCTGAACGACATTCCGCGCGTTTCTTCCATTACGTTCTCCTAGAACAGTAATCTAAAAGTATGGTCAATGTTCCTCACTATTCGAGACCTCGATTAAACTTCAGCTACACCAGGAGGGATTCTGTCATCTCGTCCCTATTTTCATTTATTGTTTTTCTCAAGTCTTTTATCCCCTTTCAGGATAATAATAATAATAATAATAATAATAATAATAATAATAATAATAATAATAATAATAATAATAATAATAATAATAATAATGTCTGTCTGTCTGTTAGGTCATCAGCCCAGAGGCTGGTTGGATCCTCAGATAGCACCACCAAAGGTTATGCGGTTATAAGGAAACCCCAAAAACCAATGGCAGCACCAAAATGAGGCATACTAGGCAAGATGAGGAGTGAGGTAGTTTGCCATTGCTTTCCTCACTGGGTCAGAAAGTACTATTGCTGCACGACTGACCCTATGAGCAGCACCTTTCATAACACTGAGATGCACTAGTCGTGCTCTGAATGTCATTACTCAGCACTACCCATACCAGAGCAACTTCCATATTGTCACAGTCATGGATGAGACTGGGACTTCGGTGGAAGCTACACTTTACTCTGGCCTGTGTCAAGAGAGAGATGCAAAAGTACTGTATCCATCAAGAAATGACAGCAGGCAGAATAGTAATAATAATAATAATAATAATCATAATTTGGTTCGAACCCCACTGTCGGCAGCCCTGAAGGTGGTTTTCCGCGGTTTCCCATGGTTTTCCATTTTCACACCGGGCTGGCACAAATAAGGCCGGGACCGCTAGCCATTTCCTGCCCCATAGTCACTAAAAAAACCTATCTGTGTCGGTGTGACGTAAAAACAAGTTCTAAATAATAATAATAATAATAATAATAATAATAATAATAATAATAATACAAAATCCTCTCTGCAGTCCTCCTCCAAAGAACACAGGAACAACTAGAACCACTCATAGGCGAATACCAAGCGGGCTTCAGGCCCCACAGATCCTGTGCAGAACAGATACTCAACCTAAAAACCATCTTGAAACTACGGCACACAAGAAAACAACCCACAATCTGCACCTTCGTGGACTTCCAGAAAGCATACGACTCCATTGACCGGCAATCTCTCTTCCAAACACTGAGTGAGTACGGACTGGACAACAAGACTCAAAAAATCATCAGACTAACTCTCACCAACACAACCTCCCAAGTAAAATTCATGGGAAATATATCTGAAAAATTTCAGATAAAAACCGGTGTCCGACAAGGAGATGGTCTTTCCACACTGCTCTTTAATATAGCCCTGGACAAAATCATGAGAATGGGAACAAGCTCTAAAAGCTCAAGGAAATTGGCAACCATTAAGTATGACAAGAAGACATGTAAAAACCTCCTGTCTCGCTTTCGCAGATGATCTCGCGATCCTTGCAACAAACGAACAACAGGCAATCAGCCAAATCGAAACTCTCAAGGAATGCTCAGAAAAATTCGGCCTACAAATCTCCTTCTCAAAAACCAAGATCATGTGCAACCACTGCAGCCTCCAGAATTTGAACACGAAATTTGGCACAATCGAAAAAGTAACTGAGTTCCGATATCTCGGAGAAATTATAGTACCAACAGGAAAAGAACAGAAGGCCCTCGAGGTCCGCATCCAGAAAATGAAGAGAGCCCTCGGCCGAACGCAAAACATTTACAACAAAAAATGCTTTTCAATCTTCACCTAAATTCGACATTACAACACTGTGATCAAACCTGGAATACTATACACGAGTGAAACACTGGATCTCCACAGGAAAACAGTACTCGAAGACATCCTGAAAGAGAAACGTAAAATCATCAGAAAAATTCTCGGCCCAAAACTGACTGACGAAGGATATAGACTGCAATCTCGTACAAAAACCGAGGAGCTCTCAAACCTTGCGGCCGACATCAGCAAAAGACGCCTGAAATTTTACGGACACATCAAACGCCTTCCAGAAAACAGACTGACAAGAATCTTACTTGAGGCAACAGAAAACATCAAAACAAATAGGTGGACATCGGAAATCCGCCAATACCTGGAAAAATCAGGAATCAAAATGGCCGACATCGCTAACCGAACCTGCTACAGAACGAAAATCAACAAGTGGGAAGTAGAGTCAGAGAGAAACCACAAGAAGAAGACAGGAGCTAAGCGGACAGAAGAACGAAGAACCACGATGAGAGAAAAACTGAAGGCTGGCTGGCAAAGAAGGAAATGCACAACTTCTAAGTGAGCTTTGCGTGATCAGTTTTCTGGTCTTTTTCGCATCTAATAATAATAATAATAATAAAGTAAACTTGTATCCTCGGCCCGAGGTGGTGTAGCTCTTTTCAGGCACACACCCAATGTGGGTTAGTCCTCAAGATGGTTCACCGTTGTTTCCCATTTTCACACCAGGCAAATGCTGGGGCTGTACCTTAATTAAGGCCACGGTCGCTTCCTTCCAACTCCTAGGCCTTTCCTATCCCATCGTCGCCATAAGACCTATCTGTGTCGGGGTGACGTAGAGCCACTTGCAAAAAATTTCTATTCCCCTCCTAGGTACAGGATTTGTGGTCAGCAAGATTTTAGAGTCTGTCACCAACTTCACATCCCCAAATAGTCGAATCTCGATCCTTTATTTCGAAGCAGAAATAAAATCTACACCATAGTGAACGTCCATGCACCAATTAATCAAGCTAACAGAAATCTTCTGGGAAGAGCTTGAAGATATTCTGCCCAAGATTCCCAAATAACACACCATCATCCTTCTGGGAGACTTCAATGCTCAACAAGGAAAAGAAGAGGAATTCAAGAGTATTGTTGGAGACTACCCAGACCACAGGAGGACAAACCACAATGGAGAAAGGCTGGTAGAGCTGTGCAAGGCGTTTAACCTAGTTGTGAAGTCAAATGCTTTCAAACGCCTTCCTAAGAAACAGAAAACATGGACATCCCCAAATCGCCATCTCGGCGAATTCCAAATTGACCACGTTGATATCTCTCGTCAACCTCAGAGAGATATTCAGAATGTTAAAGTCTTAAGAAGCGCGTACCTTGACTCTGATCACTATCTCTCAAAGATAAAAACGAAGCTTATTGCAAGGTCCACTAAGATATTTAAGGGAAGAACGATCAACAGGTTTGATGTGGAAAAAATAAGGACTCAAAGTGATTTCAGTCAGAAAATTGAATCACTTGAGCCACAAAATTCGGAACAACTCAAGGAAGCCATAGTTGAAACGGCAAAATAAACCATCCAACAGACAAAATCAAGGAAGCATCCTTGGTGGACCAATGTATACGACGATACCATAAACCAAAAACGACTTGCCTGGCTGCGATGGAACACACGGAAGAACGAAGAAAACAGAGAAAAGTGCCTGATCGCGAGAAAGCAGGCTGACAAAACCATACGCAGGGTAAAACGAGCATTCCACAAAAATAATTTGGAACAGATAGACCAATATTTCAAAAAGAATAACACTCGCGACTTCTAAAAAACCTTCAAGCATAATCTCAGTAAATACACACCACCCAGTCTTCACTTCAGGAATTCCAGTGGGAAAGTTGCTTACAGTGATAAAGACAACTGTAAGATCCTGGCGAAATACTTTGAGTCGCTCTTCAACTGTGAGGCTCCAACATCAAAATTTTCCTTTCGAGGAAAATATGCCCGTTAATCCGGACTCAAGTCCGCCAACCAGAGAAGAAATCAGGCAGATCATTCAATCAATCACTTAAGAACAATAAAGCGCCCGGTGAGGATTCAGTAGTTGCCGAGCTTTGTAAGTATACAGGTGGTAAAGCAGATGGCAAGCTTACGGATATCATACAGGAGATTTGGGAAACAGAGAAACTGCCAAGTGACTGGACATTGGTCCTGATTCACCCCCTGCACAAGAAAGGTGACAAAGCGGACGTAAACAACTATCGTGGCATATCACTCCTCTCGATAACATACAAGATTCTCGCGAAATCACTTCAAACGAGAGCTGAAGCACAGCTAGATCATCAACTGGGAGAACTCCAAGGAGGGTTTAGGAAAGAGCGATCTTGTGTTGAGCAAATCATGAATCTAAAATCAATTATATCGTACATGAAACTGAGAAGTAAGAAATTCGTAGTGACCTTCGTTGACTTCAAGAAGGCTTACGACTCGCTGGATCGAAGTACCCGGATCTAGGTTCTAAAAGAATTGGATTCAGATAATAAGACAGGAACAATCATTCAGGAAACCCTGTTGGACACGACCTCCAAATTGAAATTCAAGGGAGAGGTTCCTAAGTCCTTCGAAATACGGACAGGGTTAAGGCAGGGTGATGGGCTCTCACCTCTGCTATTCACCTGTGTTCTCGAGAAAATTATTCCCGAGTGGCTTAAAGAATTGTGTAAGGAAGCTGCAGAGAATGGGGTCAGACTAGGTTGTAAGAACAAGGACCTGGCAATTGACTGTATAGCCTTCGCAGATGACCTTGCAAATCTCTCTAATTCTCATGACACTGCCACACAACAAATCAGTCAACGATAGATGCAAGCAGCAAAGGCAGGGCGACAGATTTCGTTTGAGTATACACAGTTCATAACGAACATCGAGTCAGTGCCCAGAGAACTTAAGGTGAACGAAGGAGGAATAAAGAAGGCAGAGAAATTCAAATACCTGGCTGAGTGGATGGAGCCCAACATTCGTGAAATGGAATGTTTTGTGTGAAGGATCAAAAAAATGCATCAGAATGCCTTGCAGTTAATAAGAAAGGCCTGGCAGAACAACCGGAAGTCAAAGAGAGGAAAATTTTAAGAAGGATCTTGGGCCCGGTCAAAGGACAGGGAGAGTACAGAAGACGACACAACGATGAGCTGTATCTACACGTGGAGGAGATAACGGACACCATAAGCAAAAGGAGAATCTCTTTCTATGACCACTTGACACGAATGAGGTCCTGAATAATTTCCAATGGAATCTGTGCCTACTTTGCGGGAACGAAAACCAAAGGGATCTGGTTTACAGAGGTGGAGAAAGACCTACAAGAACTGGGGATCTCCCATGAAGACATCTTGAAACGTAACTCTTCGAAGGAGAAACTTGAGGAAGTACAGATTTTTCAACCAAAACCCATAATGAAAACCAGCAAGAAGTGGACCGAAGAACGGAGGGATGCTCACCGGAGAAGAATGCGGGAACACTGGGCAAATGTGAAGAATATTAGGAGAAAGCAGTTGAAATAGCGTGGTCCATAGAAGACGGAAATAATAATAATAATAATAATAATAATAATAATAATAATAATAATAATAATAATCGCTCTGAAAGAATATATCTCTGTCACTGAATTGCCTGGGCTAATTTGATGACACTCTGAATATGATCACTTCTCTCTGCTGCTGACTTAAAAATGAAGCCGTGTTCCCGTACCCGCTGTAAAGACCTTATAAATGTTTGAATTGCTATTTTGTAGTCGTATAGGGAAGTATATTAATAACTTTTCATATTCATATAAATAATATTTTATTCGTCTTCCTCGGAATAGTTAAAATAATTACAAGTTATTCGTTGTCTTTCGATGCAAAGACAACATGGAACGTTTGTTAGAAAATAGCAAATAGATTTAATTTTTAAGGGAGGTACAACTGGGTAACCATCTCCTCTTAACACTAATAAGAATAGAAAAAGGAAGTGGCCCAATCGTTCAAAAATGAAGGTATCGACAGACGTCAGGGAAGGGTCAGTAGAGACGATAAATTGAAAGAGCCCCTAGGACTTGCATACTTAACACCATTGGGGTAAGTAAATAACAAGAGTCGACCAACAGAGGCATGTACGATATAAGAAAGTGAGGAACGTAGCATAACCGGAAGCAATATGAGACTCGGCTACGGACCCCGAAGTAACCAAGACAGGCTCTGTAGCAGAGAGCCCTTCAGATACTCGTTTTAGTCGGGTCTTACGACAGGTAGGGAAAGTTGCTGATATATCCTACGCCCACCATCCATAGAGATACCTACGTAGTGGGTTCGATGAGAGGGTGACATGAACATTTCTTGTGACTGGCTAATTCTGATTAACACCTTACCATTTTCTCTGTTTAGTTTACATTTCAAGGGAATGAGGTTGACTAAAACAGATCTGTGGCAGCAGGAGAGAGACCACCAGTCAACTTACAATAGTGTCTGGCTCCATGGCTAAATGGTTAGCGTGCTGGCCTTTGGTCACAGGGATCCCGGGTTCGATTCCAGCCAGGGTCGGGTATTTTAACCATAATTGGTTAATTCCGCTAGAACGGGGACTGGGTGTATGTGACGTCTTCATCCTCATATCATCCTCATCACGACGCGTAGGTCGCCTACAGGCGTTACATCAAAAAACCTGCATCTGGTGAGCCGAAATTGTCCTCGGACACTCCCGGCACTAAAAGCCATACGCCATTTCCATTTTAACTTACAATAGTCAGTATTAATTTTAGAGGCTTAGTGAATTGTACATAAGTACGTCCAAATTATTTTATTAGTAATGTTGTTATGGTGGCTGTAGTAGTGCGGATAATGTAACTGTACATATTAGGGCTAGAATTTGACTGAGTGTTCCGAAAATTCAGGTGAGATATTGTGTCCACATTTTCCTAGAGAGTATACATTTCCTTGGAAGAGAAACACATCAGTACGGCTATAACATTATTTATTATTTTTTAATTTTATTATTATTATTATTATTATTATTATTGCACTCGGGAGATAGTGTGTTCGAAACCCACTGTCGGCAGCCCTGAATATGGTTTTCCGTGGTTTCTCAATTTCACACAAGGCAAATGCTGAGGTTGTACCTTATTTAAGACCACGGTCGCTTCCCTCCCAATCATATCCCTTTCCTATCCCAACGTCGCCATAAGACCTATCTGTGTCTGAGTGAATTAAAGCACATTGCAAAAAAATATGATTATTATTCCCCTTGCGTAACGTAACGGTTTGCGCAATTCACTGCTATTCTCGGAGGCTCGGTTACGATTCCCGATACTGCCAGAAATTTAAGAATGGCAGGAGGGCTGGCATGTGGTTAAAAATTGTAAATGCACCTCACCCCCATTGGGGGTGTGCCTGAAAAAAGCTGCACCACCTCGGGCCGAGGACACAAGTTTAAATTTTTTGATTCGTTATGTCCAATTAAGGAGAGCGTGTGAACTTATTTACCACGTTTCTTCTTGACTTCCCAAAATCTCTTCATCGTTTCACCGTGCTTCTTTTTGCGTTCTTCCGTCCATCCTGTAGCTTGTCGTTTAGGTTGATCAGCAAACTTGTGTTTGTTTATGATATTTCCGATTTTTTTTCTGTCTTGCAAGATTTCTCCATTTATACCAATTTCCTGAAGATCTTTGTTTATTTCACTAGGCGAGCTATTGTTTTTTAGAGATACTGCGAGAGTTAGTATTTTCTTTGTTAGCCTATTGTTATCCATCCTGATCAGGTGACCATAGAATTTTAAAACGGAAACCTTTCCAAAAGTATGGAAGATAGAGAAAGTGTGTCCAGTTTTTAAATGTGGAGACAGTAAAACTATCGATAGATATCGCCGTGCTTGTATTTTATGTGCACCGGCTAATGTATTTGAGCAAATAATGTACACGCATATATTTAATCATGTGAGGGTCGGTATACGTATTAATCAGCATGGTTTTATGACAGGTAGATCAACTACGACTAATCTATCAAGATTTAAACAATATGCGTATGCCATTTTGAATAATCAAGGACAGGTCGACGTAATAAACACAGATTTTTCCAAAGCCTTCGACAAATTAGATCATGGCATTTTAATGAGAAAATTGGCATGCTTTGGTCTGACCCCTCCTTGGTTAAAACTGCTTGCATCTTATCTTAGAGCACGGAAACAATATGTTTGCTATCATCAACATGAGTCTTAAGCATACAATGTTCCTTCTGATGCACCACAAGTTTCTAACCTTGGCCCTTTATTCTTTATTTTATATATTAACGATTTGCCCACTAGAATGAGGTTTTCTTAGTGTATATTATATGCTGATGATGACAAACTTTATAAAGAGATTAAAAATGTTGATGATATGTTGAAATTACAATATGATTTGGATTACTTATACACATGGTGTATTGAAAACTGTTTGCAACTTAATTTAAATAAACGTCGTTTCCTTCATATTTCAAATAAGAAAAGTATATTGAATTATAAATATAAAAATATTAATAATGAAGAACTCAATTTTTTTTCACTCTGTTAATGACTTAGGGGTAATTGTTACAAGAACTTTATCTTTCAAGAAGCATATTAATACAATGGTTAATGATTCCTATAATAAATTGGGTTTTTAATTAGAAATTCAAGAGATTTCACTAACACGTATGCACTATCTTATTGTTCAATAGTACTGTCCGACCAAAATTTGAGTATTCATGTATAATTTGGTCTCCATGTTATAAATCTCATCGAAAACAAGTTGAAATAGAGCAGAAACGCTTTTTAAGATATCATTATTGTAAGAAAGAAATGATATCCCCTTTTAGAAATTATGTTTCATATGAATTTTTGTTGAATGAATTTAAATATGTATCGCTAGCCAGTAGGCGTGTAATAGCTCAACAAATGTATCTCTATAAGACTGTTACTGCATTAATTGACGACAGTAGTTTGTTTAGGAGTTATGCTTTAATGAAAACGAAATTTAAGATTTCAGCAATTGTTTATAACTCCAGTCTCCAAAACTATACGTTTAAGAACTTTCCGTCTATCAATATGTGTGAAACATACAATAACTTACTTATAAATATCATATAGATCTTGACTTTGTTTATGAATATGACACATATGTAAATATATTAAAAGAATTGTACTCGTCAAGTGATTTGTTTATATGTATAATATTTAAATGATTTGGTTACAATTTTTTTGTTTAATGTAGTAACAGACTTCCGTATATGAGATATTGTTTCATCCATTTCATTACCATCTTATTTACATAGCATTTTCATATTTTCTTCTTTTTGGTATTTCTGTGTTATTTGTGCCAAATAATTTTTAAAACTCCAAAACACCACGGCGCAGAGCCATGAAGGGCCATGGCCTACCAGGCGACCGCTGCTCAGCCCGAAGGCCTGCGGATTACGAGGTGTCGTGTGGTCAGCGCGACGGATCCTCTCGGTCGTTATCCTTGGCTTTCGAGACCGGGACCGCCATATCACCGTCAGATATCTCCTCAATTGTAATCACGTAGGCTGAGAGGACCTCGAACCAGCCCTCAGATGCAGGTAAAATCCCTGTTCTGGCCGGGAATCGAACCCGGGGCCTCCGGGAAACAGGTAGGCACGCTAACCCTACACCGCGGGGCCGGCAAATAATTTTTAAAAGCCACGTATAATTAAAGTGTGTCTCTGTTGGCGGTAAATTTAATAAATAAATAAATAAATAATATTCATTTTTCTAATGGTGTCTGTGATTTTTTTATATTACTTGATAGATTTCCTGTGATTTCCTTTTCATCCAAATACCAGTTTCGCATTTAGGTCCTAGAATTTTCCTGGCAATTTTTCTCTCTTTTATTTCTATATTTTTTATTTGTGATCTGCCAGCAATTATGAGAGTTTTTGATGCAAAAAGGGATTCTGGTTTGACAACTGTGTTGTAGTGTGTCGTAATTTCGCAGTTTGGGATATAATTTTTTTTGTTGCACGTGCTCCAGACAATTTTGTATGCTTTTTGTAATTTTTAAAATTCTTTCTTTGTTTGCTTGCTTGCTGATTTATCCCGTTTGGTTGTATAATTTCGCCTAGGTATTTGAATTTATCTACTTAGGAGATATTCCCATATCTAGTGATTAGAGGATGGTTATTAAATCCTGATTCTGTACCTTCTATATACTTTTTCTAAACATATGAAATTTGCAGACATGTTCTTTCCGCTATCTCATGATGTTTTTCAACGGCGAATACTAGTTATCAAAAGAGGGTCACTGCACGTCAACCAGGTTCAAGATTCATACGTAGGGCGTATTTTGGCCGCCTGGTTTGTATTATTATTATTATTATTATTATTATTATTATTTAGCGTATGGCAATAAGTTACACATATATCTATCTATAAATATCGTCGCTGTTCGGGCAAAAGGTCATAGCTCACAATGCTCTTCCTATCCGTTATTTTCCTAAAGAATGGTCACGCCTTCGGGCCGCATATGGATATGCTGACCATCAGAACAGTTTTCATTGTGTTCATTTTCGTATGAAAACGTGTAAAGGAAAATGAATTTTCAGTATATTACTGGGTAGGAGTGCGTAAATAAGTCATCAAAACATACATTCCTACAGTGCGGTACGGGAAGGTACGTATGTGTATATGTAAACAACATTAATGACATCATACCAAATCAAATTTGATGTGATAGTGTTGCTTCACGCCCGTAGGCTTAACGTTTAAAGTGTCCTATCATGATCCCTGGGTCGTGCTGAGAAAGAAACAACTGTAGCTGCTGGACCTATCTTTTGGAAGATCTCCCAGCTATGACGACATGTTCTCAAAGAAAAAGAGCTCTTCTCAGAGCTATCCTACAAGAAACGTTGGACCTTCCGTACGTATATTCCAGCCTGGTTAGTGATGCGTTCGAATAGGTTTGCCCGCGGCTGACGAATTAAGCATGTTTGAAGATACTCTATTCTTTTTCTAGAACTATTTGTCCGATGTTGAAAATAATTACATCCATGAATTTACAATGGACAGTTACTAAAAGAAAGAATGAGCTCATGGCATTTTATATTATTCCCATTTAACATTTATTCAGAATTAATTTTAATTATCAAACTATAATTCGTCTCTTATGTAGATAACAACGCTGTGGATACCCACTAACAAACTTGTTTTTGTCAATAGAATCAATTGTTTCTGAAAAATGAATACCTGTGAGGAACAATGCCATGCGCTCATTCTTCTTTTGAGTGACTGTACATGACTCTATACGCATGAGCAATTGAATTAGAGATAGCTCCCGTAGTGAAGAAATGGCGCTGTGCTCGGCCCGGTGAATATAATGGAGGGCGTGGCATGTAACAGCGAGAATATCAGACCGCATACGGGTTATATGGGTAACAATTGACTACAGAGTGGGAAAGACGCGAGACCTCAGCGCATTTGATCGCGTTTAGATTGTCGGTGCCAGATGAATGGGCAGTTAATCTATGAAATCGTGCAGGCACTTATCTTTCCAAGAGTCACCGTATCAGCAGTATACCATGGGTACGTGGATTTGGGCAAAATCACCGCCTCCAGAGTCAACTGTCGTGGTGGAAGACTCGTTGATGATAGAGGTCGCCGTCGGCTAGCTCGGGTGGTAAGAGCAGATAGGCGGGCTACGGAGCTGCAGATCACTCGTCAATTGAATGCTGTACAACGACGATGTATGAGGAGCCTTACCATCTCCTCACCAAGCGTCCCACGATGGGAACTCTGTTCAACACCCGCCACAAGGCACAACGACTGACACGGGCAAATAAACACCATCATTGGATGCTCGAAGCCTGGAAAAATGTTGCCTGGACACATGAGCCGTGGTACCAGCCGGTACACTCCAGTAGCTGGGTACGAGTGATCGTCAACCAAATGAAGCAATGGATCCCTCTTGTCAGCAGGGTACAGATCAGGGCGGTGGTATTGGTATCCGTATGGGGACCGTTCACGTGGAATGAAATGGAACTCCTGTTAAATCTGACAACGTCCCTAACCGGCGAACATTACAGGGGCCTGCTGGGAGATCATGTTAGCCACTTGGTTCACCTCCAACATCCTGCAGGTTACCTGTATTTACAGCATGACAATGCCCCAGCACATCGCTCTCGAATTGTGGCCGACTGGTTTGATGAGCACACCATGAATGTGAAGACGCTTGCCTGACCTCTATTTCAGTCCCATTTAACACATCGGGGTTGCTGTCGAGAGCGATGTTCATGCCATGGACACTTTTCCGTCCAATATTCGTGAATTATGGGAGGCTGTGCAGCGAATATGCACCAGTATGGCTCCCCAACGCTTCCGGTGTCTTATGAGTCCGTGCCTCACCGCTTCGCCGCCGCAATCAAGCCGAAATGGGATTGATACGCGCTGCTAGTCAGGTATCTGTAAGTTGCTCACGAGTGTAATAACTAAGTGTCGGCAACAGTGTAGTTCCATTTTTTAAAAGTTATTTTTGGACAATATTGACACTCTGGTAAAGTGCTACGAGTGGTTTAGGAGCCCCTTGGTAACATTACTAAAAGTAAAAAGAGATTTGAGATATTTTTAGCGGTTTATGGGTTATTTGACTTTGTATATTCTTTTTTTTTCCTATTTGCTTTACGTTGCTCCGACACAGATAGTTCTTATGGTGATCTTTAATATCTTAGCTAACTCACCCTGAATATAGAGATTTTCCCGTAATTGATTTACATTAACATCTATTGGAGCTAACGTAGACCGTCTTCTTATGTGCAATACTAATTCCTGTTTTATCAATACTCCTCAGTTGATACTTTGGTACATTTGTAATTTCAGAAGTTAATGTTCACCGACCTTGCTAGAATTACACCTATTTTCTTGTCGACTTACATACTTAGACTAAAATATAAGGCAGTTTGTACTATGAATTTGGTTTTAAGCCAAAAGTAAAGATGGGCATGTACCTTCACACCTCTGCCAAGTTGTTTATCTCGGCTAGCAATGCACTGAAAACAGCTGCAATTAATGAGGCTGCTTTCATACTGAGATGGCAGTTATTGATTTGTTGTTAGAACTTCAACTGACCATTGGAATTCACCGCACCTCAAGAGCATTCAGAGTAGGTCACGACATTTTAAGATACAATGAGATACAATGTCTGTCTTCTTAGTTAGAGACTGATTTCTATTTACAAAGTAAAGATGTTGAAATCCGCTAGCCTTGTTGGAAAAAATTCTTACTTTGGGAAATTTTCATCGTATTCAAGTTCTGCAAAAGGCGTGAGTGGTGTACGGTACCCAGGATCATTGCTTCTCTTCTTTAGCCATTGAAGATGATAGTGGATTACTACCATTTGTAGTGATCAACACACAAATCCGAACAAATTCAAAAGCGATACAATTCGATTGTGTAACCGTACACAAGTCTTAAAGATAATACCATCGGCACATGGTATCCTGATCCAGATATCTGCCCTACTACACCTTACCGTCACTCACTAATTTTATTACTGTTTAAGATATACTACTCACCCTTCAAAATACAGATCTTCTGCTCAGAACTCATCTACTCCGAAAAGCATGTAGACTTTTTATTAAGTACACGTAAGAAGAATTCCGTCCAACGAGACAAAGCTCACCCGCGTAAGCGGATTCACACGCAACAATACAGCAGTTCAACATCATATTCAAGATACCAGATAACAGTCAGTTGGTGACGAGTAGTACAATCCTTCACTTGCAATCGACAATGAAGAGTTTCCCTCGTTAAACATACCCTTAAATAAGCATTCACCGGGCGAGTTGGCCGTGCGCGTAGAGGCGCGCGGCTGTGAGCTTGCATCCGGGAGAAGTAGGTTCGAATCCCACTATCGGCAGCCCTGAAGATGGTTTTCCGTGGTTTCCCATTTTCAAACCAGGCAAATGCTGGGGCTGTGCCTTAATTAAGGCCACGGCCGCTTCCTTCCAACTCCTAGGCCTTTCCTATCCCATCGTCGCCATAAGACCTATCTGTGTCGGTACGACGTTAAGCCCCTAGCAAAAAAAAAAAAATAAGCATCCAACATCCCAAGGAATGTCAACATTGACGATTCATTGAAATTTCCGATGTTTTGATTACCATCCCTAATTAGCTCAGAATTATCAAGTAGGCTACTGTACACACATATAAACAAACAGTATCTAATACGAAAACCCTTCCATATTACACATTTATCATATTAAAATTGATTTATACAAAATAGATGTAATAATACACGTATGTAACGGTTCTGATATCACTCTTATCATAGTATCGACTTAGTACGGGAATTATAACTTTTCACAATCTGTGCGTGCGGGATGAAAAGTAATCATATTTTTCGAGTGTTTACGAGTTTCGTCGTCATAGGACGCTGGGATAAAGAAAGGGCAAGACCGGAAAGACAGGGGGATATGGAGTTAATTAAAGTTCAATCCATATCTGCCCGGAGTGAATATAGGAAAACACGGGAGACCATCTGCCGGTTGCCCAACGGTGTGGCTCGAACCACCTCTCTCGAAAGCAAGTTTTCAGCTACATGACCCGTACCATACAGGCAACTCGCTTGCCATTATCTGTATAGGTTCTAAATATCAATAAATTACTTCGAAGAGGTTTAATTCATTCGTGAAACTTACAATGTAATTTCGACATCCCTTAACCCTGAAATATATACCCATGATCCATCCTTCCTGAATCAGCATCTTCTTCTTCTTCTTCTTCTTCTTACTTCTTTACGTTTAGACCATATATGTGCCATGCCTGAAAGTCTTCACTTTCTGTTCCATCGTCTCTGCCTTCACTTTCTATCACTACCTTTTCTTTCCCTCTGCTAATTCTTCCTTGTGTTACTTTGTGTAGGATATTTTTCTTCTTTTCCCCCGTCTTCTGGAAACATCTCAACTGCTTGATTTCTTATGTCCACAATGTCTTCGCCTTCATACCGGGCTCGATAGCTGCAGTCGCTTAAATGCGGCCAGTATCCAGTATTCGGGAGATAGTGGGTTCGAACCCCACTGTCGGCAGCCACAGCCGCTTCCTACCCCTTTCCTATCCCATCGTCGCCACACGACCTATCTGTGTCGGTGCGACGTAAAACAACTTGTAAATAATCTTCTCCTTTCTTCCCAACCATGGCTTAGTCAATTCTCAATTTTCGAAATGATTTCGATTCTGTTTTCCATTATCTGAAGATCACAGTTCCTATCCATCATCATGAAGTATCCATAGAATTGTGCCTTTTTCTTCCGTACTAATTGAACCATTTCTATCTTCTGGTACAATTCTTTGTTAGGTCTTTGAACCTAGAATATTCCTGATAATCTTTTCCCATTTCTAGCTTTTTCCAGCCCACTTTTCCCATTCATACCAATACTTTCGCTCCGTATAAGCATTAGGTTTCACGACTGTATCTATGCTTCTTGATGTATGCCTATGGGATAGCATATTCTTGTTGCAGGTGGCCTTCGCTAATTCATATACTACTGTAGATCAGTTTTTCTCACCCGCTCTTGAATTGCATCGTTTCAGTTTTTCCTTGTGTTCTTTCTCACAATTATTTCAAGCTCTTTACTATATTCATCCTACCTTCTTTCAGTTCCAAACTGTTGAGGATTTCCTTAATGCTGATCATGAGACTCGTAGCCCAGCTTTTCTTGCTGTTTCCAGGAGCTCTTCTACTTGTTTCCTCTCCGTTGTCAGGCCATTTGTGAGTATCTATCTGTACGTCGTTCTGCACAACCCAAACAATGTTCTATTATTATTATTATTATTATTATTATTATTATTATTATTATTATTATTATTATTATTATTATTATTAATAATATTATTATTATTTTTACCGAGATGAGTCGCTCAGACGGTTGAGGCGCTAGCCTTCTCACCCTAACTTGGCAGGTTCTATCCTGGCTCAGTCCGGTGGTATTTGAAGGTGCTCAAATACCACAGTCTCGTGTCGGTAGATTTACTGGCACGTAAAAGAACTCCTGCGGGACTAAATTCCGGCACCTCGGCGTCTCCAAAAACCGTACAAGTAGTTAGTGGGACGTGAAGAAAATATTTTGTTTCGGTACGCTTTGGCCTACTAGGGACCGCGAGACTCATCTTAACTCTTAGCTATGGTCTTCTAGTTTTCCTTGGCCCAGTACGCTTCCATTTTCTGGCTGTGTTCCTGCTTCCTTCCATCCGTCCACTTATTATTATTATTATTATTATTATTATTATTATTAACTATAAATTTACTATAGAAGTAGGATTTCTCGGTATAAACAATGATGAAGTTCTAAACTGAAATGTTATTTTCTTCATTTTTGAATGTACTAAGTATTCAATAAGCCAAAGTCCATTGCAGAGATGGATATGGATTGCTTGGTGCAAACTCATGTATTGGGATTGAGGCTTGAAGCTACAACCCTTGACATACTCCACATAATTCCAATACTAAACTAGCTAGTTCCCGTGATGATTATGAGCATTCCAATGGAGGGTGTAAGCTGGATATGTCCCTTTGTGTCCGGAGAGGATAGCAGGTCAAATCAGGGCGGTTGTAATTGGGGAAGTGATCCCTTGTAATGCAATTCTGTGGGGGGAAGGGGATCACTACGTCTCTAGGGAGAGCACAGCTCAGAGAGGCGGCACATGTTGGACTTGACAGATCGAGGTACAGACATCCCAAGAATGATTACCTCCATAACTACTCCATTATGAAGAAATGATTATGATAAAGTGAGTTAAAGCTTATACGGGAGATAGTGGGTTCGAACCCCACTGTCGGCAGTCCTGAAGATGGTTTCCCGTGGTTTCCCATTTTCACCCCAGGCAAATGCTGGGTCTGTACCTTAATTAATGCCACGGTCGCTTTCTTCCCACTCCTAGTCCTTTCCTATGCCATCGTCGCTATATTATTATTAATTTTATTATTATTATTATTATTATTATTATTATTATTATTATTATTATTATTATTATTATTATTACCGTCTTTTGGTGGATCAGCAAAGGTGAAAGAAGGTGCGGGCTGGAATGGGTCTAACTACAAGTCCGAAAGATGAATTTAAAATTTAAATAAAGGTTATATTTTCAATAGACAACAAGATTTAACAATTTTTCAGTACGTGAAATAACAATGAATATTCAGGTACAATAATAATTTTTCAAGCGAAAATACAAGTTAAGGTGTCTTTACAAATCCTGGGCTTCGAGCCCCAGTTTGACAATCCTTGAGCTCTCAGCTCACAACCACAAAATACCAAAGGGCAGAAAACCCCTAATAACATGGAGCACTTGCTCCCGCCTAGTAATATCAAGCCTCCTAGAGACACCTTTCAAAATACCAGAAAAAGCTGACCGCTCTCAATCTTTCAAGCCTATCAAAAGGCCATAAACGGACTTTACTACAAACTGCCCTCAAGGCACACTTACAAAGAAACAGGGGTATCTTGTACCCATTCTACCGGGCCTTATTGGACAAATACTAGGTTAATAAAAACGGTCCAAAACGCAAAAGGAATGGAGGCGTGAATTAGCACTCCTAAATACACATTTTAAATCCTAAGAGGTATTAGGCTTATTGCATAGGGGCTAATCCCAATCTAAGGACGTGACTTGTATACAAAATAAATTTAACACATTAAGAAGGAAGAGAAAAACGGTTACGAAAACATAGTCACCTCAAATTCAAAAACGAAGGGGAGCTCGAGAGAATAAAGCACTCTCTATCCCCGAATTACAGTTGGAGATGAATGTTTACAAGACAGGAAAAGGTTTACATGTTTTAAGTTATAGTTTACATATTAAAAGTTTCGAACCTGCCCCGCGGGTTAAACTGCTGAGCTAGCAAGGAGAAAAGAAAGATGTTAAACGGCCATTACCTTGTTGAAGAGCTGCTGCCCGAAGGAAGAGGCGCTTCCTGCCCCCTGCTATACTTCCATACACTAAGCAAGATGTTGTTGAAGTGGCGAAGAGCCGAGAAAATCAGCAGTTTTTAAACCCTCGTGGAAGATTCGAGACCTTTCATTAATAATAAAGACACACCCACTCAACTTTATTGGGTAGCTAAGAGTTACACATGGAAATTCGAAGAAGAAACCTCTGATAGGTGGAAAATTAATTACAGAAATTACTGATTGGTTAAGTTCAAAACAGGCAGAAAGAAAGCTTAATATTGCCAACCCACAAATGAAAGAACAAAATTTAGTAAAGCCCAAAACTTATAAACACAAAATTTCTTCAACAAAAGTTCCTTCACTTCGCACCAGGGTGCATGGTCATAGTTTTTGGTAGAGACATCTGTGAGAGAATGTCCACACTTCTTGATAATTAGTAAACAAAACCAATTCGAAATTAACACAGTGACATCTTCAGATAAACGATTGAATTAATTCAGTTTTAAAGGTCAGAGTTTCAGCTGTAGAGGAGTATTTTAAGGCGGAAAATTCAAATGTGCTGCGTATAGGTGTACCAACTGGTACAATTATTATTATTATTATTATTATTATTATTATTATTATTACTCGTTTTCGTTCAGGCAATCTATGCACCAAGCTTGACAGTCTTTACTTTCTCTTTCATCGTATCCGCCTCCACTTTCTACGACTATAGTTTCTTTCTTTCTCCTTCTTCTTGCTTATGTTCCTTGGTGTAGGATATTTTCCTTCTCCCTTGGCTCTTCCCCCGCCTTCTGGAAACATCTTAACTTCTTCACTTCTTTTTAAAACCTATTTATATCCACTATACCGAGCGAATTGGTCGTGCGGTTAGGGGCGCGCAGCTGTGAGCTTGCATTCGGAAGATAGTGGATTCGAATCCCGCTGTCGGCAGCTCTAAAGATGGTTTTCCGTGGTTTCTCATTTTCATACCAGGAAAATGCTGCGGCTGTACCTTAATTAGTGCTACGACCGCTTCTTTCCCACTCCTATCCCTTTCCTAACCACCGTCGCCGTAAAACATATCTGTGTCGGTGCGACTTAAAGCAGCTTTTAAATATATCCATGTCGTCTCTTTTCTTCCCGACCTTGCTCTGGAAGGTAATTTTTAGAAGGTAGTTTAAGAAATGTTGTTCCCTTTAGAAAGTATATGGATTTTCCAAATTTGAACATTTTTCTACAGGAAATAATGCTGAAATTATGTCTTAGATCTCATCCATTTATTACGAAAAGTTTTTCTATTTGTTACTCGGTTCACATCACACTATTTCAGGAAAGTTTTTCGGTGATATTGGGTTTGTGAACGGCTCGGGATTGAAAGAAAGTGGCCAAAGTCTTACTTAAAGTACAGCTATGGTTGCCAAGTGTCCCGTATAAGGGATTTCCCGTATTTCAGGGCCTGAAGTACCGTACTGTCCCGTTTTAACAGCCCCTTATTTTACCATATTTAAAAAACTCACTTCTACCATGGTTAAAATTATCTATTTACAGTAGCATTTACCGTACCTGCATTTCAGATTATTTATCTAGCGATTCTACGCTATTTTTTCCCCTAAGTTATGTTAATTTAGATGCTGTTCCAAATATACTTATCTTATGTTCCAAGTACATCTGCTTCGAATGCATACTGTGTTTTGAAAGAGTTTTTTGAATTCTTAAAAACAAATGGAATTATGAAAGGAATAGATGTTCAGCAATTGTGATAAAGTTAGAAATATTATGACTTGATTAACAGAGATTCGGCATTACTGGAAAAGGCTAACAGTTTAAAAAATACGGGTTTTGAACTTTTTAAGTAGAAAAGGAAACGGCAAAATATTGTAATAAAGTTTGTACCTACAATATATAATGATAGTTAGTGCAGTAAATATTATCTCTGTGTTTCCTTGAGTAAATGTCGTTATGTCGTGTCAACATGGCATGTCTATTAATGAAATTTTAAAAACCTGGCAACCCATGGTACAGCCCCCAAGAATTTTCATATTGTGAATATGAGAAACTACAACGTACGATCTTTAGGGCTGTCTACGTGCCACAGCGTTTCGGTTCTATTCCATCATCTCCTGAGTGTGAGCCTACAACTAGCTCGTAGCCAACGCCCTCGGTATTATTATTATCCTCTTTTAAGGCCTTTAGAGACCACCTCAAGTAACTATGGGGCATTTTTAGAGGCCTTTTTTTGCAGCCCCAAAACGTTGCATTCATTCTTTGGCCGTCTGTCTTCACTCTTCTGTCCATCCGATGTTCTGGTTTTCCTCATCGTGGAAGCCCTTAAAGTTGTTCATCACTGATCTGTATTTTGATCGGTTAGAGATGTCCGCCTGATTCAGTCCCAAGCGCTTGAGGTCCTTCCTTACTTCCTTGAAACATTTATCCGAGACTTAAGGTCTGTTGTTCAACACATTCAAAATCTGCTTCGTTAGTTGGCTTGCAACCATCGTGAACAGATGTGTGTAGAACTTCAGTCGTCGTTTCCTTATTGACTCCATCACCCGTTCATTAATCCTGTATAGCTGTTCTCTTCCTCGGAGTCTAATACTGTCCATCTCATCTCTTAGGATCCATTATTTTGGAAGGATCTTGCGCTCATACTTCCCTGCTTCTCTCAGTCCAGCCTTTCTTGTCATTCTGAGGCATTCACTTGCGTACAGACTCTTGGGTTTGACCACTGTGTTATAGTGCCTGAGTTTGGCTTTCCTTGAGAGTGCATTGTACTTGTACATGACATGCCTCCTACGAAAATCTGCGACCATCTTCTCTCGCCCGCTGTTGTTAGCTTCTTTCTCACTAGTTTTCATCTGCACTATCTCACCAAGATGTCTGAAACTGTCTACTTTTCCTACTTTAACTTATTCTGCTGTAAGGTGTTGAGGTGCTGTTTGAATATTGGTTATGCACTTTGTTTTCGCGAAAGAAATTTGGAGGCCAGATTTCTATCCCTGCTCTTTCAGCATGTTTACTCGTTCCACAGCTGTCCCTAGGTTTCTTTCCAGGATTGCCAGGTCATCGGCGAAGGCAAGACAGTTGACTCTCACGCTGTTTTTTGAGCCTCCGATGTGAACTTTGTTCAGTAACCATTTTCCGGCTAATTCCTTTTCCCATTCTCTGATGACCTTTTCTAACACGCAATTGAAGAGAACCGGGGACAGTCCATCACCTTGTCTGACACCAGTTTTTGGATAGTTCTCTCATGTATTTTACTTTTGAATATGTCTGTGTTAAAGTTTCCTTGATAATTTTCACTTTTTTACAGTCCACTCCAAATTTTATCAAGATAACAAACAATACTTTCCGATCGATAGACTCATAGGCTTCCTTAAAGTTAACAAAGACCACTACCAGATCTTTAGAGATGTAATTTTCCAATACCCTTCTGAAGCACCAAATTTGTTCAACGCAAGACCTCCCTTTCCTGAATCCACCCTGATATTCGCCAAGTTGATGATCTACTTGCTCTACTAGCCTAGATTGCAGTGCTTTGGAGAATACCTTGTAAGTATGAGGTATGATAGATATGCCACGATATTTGTTGACGTCAGTTCTATCACCCTTCTTGTATAGAGGATGAATGAGTGGTGTTGTTCATTCACTAGGTATTATTCCACTTTCCCAGATCTTTTCATCTCTTGACTTAGGGATTTAATGGTAATTTCTCCTTCACTTTTCAACTTTTCTGCTGTGATTGAGTCTTCCCCGGCGGCTTTGTTATTTCTCAGTTCCTCGACTATTCTCCGAAGTTCATCAGGAATAGGAGGAGCTACATCATTGTTTCTTTGCTCTGAAATTATTCTCGGCCAGTTTTCTCTGGGTTAAACAGTGTCTTGAATTACTTGGCTAAGATGTCACAGTTTTCTTTATTGTTAACTGCCAGTTTCCCATCGCCTCTCTGAAGTTCAAACTTGGTGGTTGATAGACATTTATATGCTGCTTGAAGGTCCTGTAAAAATTTCTGCTGTATCAGGCGAGTTAGCCGTGCGGTTAGGGGCACGCAGCTGTGAGCTCGCATCCACGAGATAGGGGGTTCGAACCCCACTGTCGGCAGCCCTGAAGATGGTTTTCCGTGGTTTCCCATTTTCACACCAGGCGAATACTGGGGTTGTACCTTAATTAAGGCCGTGGCCGCTTCCTTTCCATTCCTAAGCCTTTCCTGTCCCATCGTCGCCATAAGACATATCTGTGTCGGTGCGACGTAAAGCAAATAGCATTTAGAAACATTTCTTCTGTTGTTTCTTTTGAATTTTGACTCAGTGTTCTCGATTTATTCTGTGATTTTGACTCTTTTGCGTTACGGAAGGGTTTTTCAGTCAACTTCCGCACTTCTTTGTATTCTGAGAGCTCATCTTCTGTTTTATCTACGTAAAATATTTTAAAGGCCATTGCTCTTTGGTCGACTGCCTTACCACAATCTTCAGTCCACCATGAATGCTCACGCCTCCTTCGTAAGGGTGCAACTTCTTTTGCAGTATGTGCCACATTTTCGCGGATATCATGCAAAGTCTCTGTTTTTCTTTACTATAACAGTTCAGATTATTTAATGGAAGAAGTCTAACCTTTATGCGGGTAAGGAAGTGATCTGAGTCAAGATTGTCTCTTTTTCTTAGTTCTACATTCATAATTTCTTTAATATCCCATTTCGATATTGTGACGTGGTCCAATTGAAATTCACCAAGATCTCCCCGTGGAGAGCGCCAAGTTTTCTTCTTCTTGAGATATCTTTTGAAATGAGTGACATAAGTTTAAGACACAAACGACAATAAGTCTACTGCCATTTCTGTTTGTTCTATTGTGGACAGGCTAGTTGCCAACGATATTCCTAAACCGCCGTTCCTTCCCAAATTGCGCGTTGAAATCACCCATTAAAATTTCAACATTGCCAGAAGGGAGTTTTTGTGTTTCGCTTTCTAGCTGGTCCCAGAAGACATTTACTTTTTCAGGGTTTCTTCGATTGACATCGTTTATGAGTGTGTGGGCACTGAACAAAGTATACCTTTTGTTCGCACATTTGAATTTTAGGATAGAGAGTCTCTCTGAAGCGGTGATGAAATCTCTAACGGAGTCAATTATTTGTTTGTGAAAACAGAATGCTGTTGCTAGTTGCTGTAGATTTATCCAATGATTTTTCCCAGGTTTCCTTTTGAATATTCTGTAATTACCTGAATCAATGGTATTTGAATCTGTGAATCGTGTCTCCTGTAACGCAAGTTTCACAATGTTTTGTTTTTTCCATCTCATCTAGAGTTCATTTTAATTTGCCGGTCTGAAGCAGAGTTTGTATGTTGACAGTTCCAAAAGTAGTGGCGCTTCTTAGCTCGTAAATTAGACCTTGTTACATTGACTCTTGTGTCAGTTCCATTTCTATTGCTTACAGGGCTTCCAGATGGCTCAGACTCCATCTTGCATATCGGTACAGGCTCCTCAGAATCCGAAGGCCTGTTTGCACCGCCTAAATCGACGGTGGATTCCCGTTTGCCGGTTACCACCTGGGGTAGTTCTTTCTGAAAGTATTTCCATCACGCATAATTGTTACTTTACAGTATGTTTGGGAGAACAGATACCTCTATCCAATGTTAGAACTACGGTTGTGAGCCGTAAAGCCGGTTCTTCCGCCCCCTCTGCCATGAGGAATCACATCTTCCGCCATCGAAGCCGTTCACCGATGTTCCTTTTATCCTCAGTTGATCCGCTGGTGCTTATTTGGCTAGGCCTTATTTGCACCTGCCTTGTATATCTAGAGGAACGTTCCCTATCAGCCACTGGGACGCGCCGATCGGGCTTGAGGATCCCCACCCCAGTGTCTTACACAGGATTAAGTCCAGCCCTTACTCAGTTCAGAGCTAAACTCCCATGTAAACAGTTCACTAAGTAATGTTCTCTCTTCTTGTGCCAATACTAAAAGTTTAAATAGTTTATAAGACATACTAATGTGAAGTTCTTGATGAAGCGAATAGACATTTTGTAAAAGAAAAATACAGTAAAATTTATTGCAAATGCCAGAAAATACCGTACGGTGTGAAATCATGGGCCACACTCCACGGTACTGTTCAAATATTAACAGCCCCTTTAGAGCTATTAGAAGACGATTGTAACCTCCAACGGTATTCCACAAATATCCCGCAGAATGGCAGTACGACGTCCGTCTCCTTCCACCCAAGGAACAACCTCGAGTTTACAGGAATGTTGACGAAAATGATATTAACCTATGTTCCTTTCCTGCTGGCAAGCAGCCAGAGACCTTGCCATGGTGACCGGTAGGTTCGTTGTTGGTCTGTCGACAACTCAATGCAGAATTATAATCACTATAAAATATCAGAGCCATCTTATTAACAGTGCTGACGGTAGTGCTTATTATAACATAATAATAATAATAATAATAATAATAATAATAATAATAATAATAATAATAATAATCACTCAATGCAGAGAATGAAACCCGCAGAATGTAGTAATTTTCTACGTGGATGTGTAATCCATAAGAACAATTTTCGTTGTGCTCATTTTCCTATGCAGATATGTAAAGGAAATGGGCCTTACAATAATGCATTATGCTGTAGGAGTGCGTAAATACGCCACGCAAACACACATTCCGAAAGTGCGGTATGGTAAGGTTAATTTTCCTTTACACATACGCATAGGAAACTGAACACAACGAAAATTGTACTGATGGACTGTCTATCCATATGTGGCTGGGAGGCGCGACCAGTCTTAAAAAAAATAATGGATAAGAACAGATCTCCTGAAATTTCACAGGAAACTACACTCGATATTTCAGAGGTATATTGTCTCCGAAGTCTACAGGATTCAACAGAACTGCTGAGCGTTCTTTTCGGCGGCAAGTCAGGAGCATGGAACTCTACCTGATCACGGTCCATAAGTCTGGAAAACTTCAGTTATCAGCAGAATGTCGAAGAAAAAGAAGTTGCATGTGAAGGAGTTTACAATAACCTAAGTACACCACTTTCCAACAATCTTCAAAGAACATATAATGCATGTCGACGGTCTGTTTCTAATAAGAGAAGCGATATTATGCTCATAATAGAAGTTACGTTTCTCACGTAGTCCACGAATTTTACAGAATATTAATAGTATAAGAGAAAATGGAAGAAAACTGTTGTGGTTTCCCTACATACCCCCATTCTATTCAGTGATTTTTAAATCATATGCACATCTAGACCTTCCACTGGATGGGTATACTCTATATATTAAGTTTGGTCGAGATCTCTCTAGCCGTTTCGCCGTAATGGTGGAACAGACGGACAGACAGACACGAAAGCCAAAAACCTCTGATACGGTCTTAAGTTGACCTAAATCGGATAAATATCTGAAAAATTGGCAAAACAAACGAAATCACAGACAGCGGATCCCTTACAACTTTATTTATATAAATGATAAAATCAGCTCTAAGAACTTCAAAATTCTAGCTGCAAATATTTCAAGAATACAAAATTATAGACATGACAGTTTTAACAATGACTAAGTAGGCTATACCCTCTTCCATTAATATTTTGTTCCTTATGGAATCAATGGTATCTGAGAGCAATAATTCGTGCTTGGTAATTTCTAACCTCTCGGGTATAGAACCCGATTTCTCCATGGAATATGAAATTATTAGGAAGCAAAAGTTCTGAGATATCTGTTTCATCACTAGCTAATATTTTTCTCATCTGGCATTAAATCAGCGCTCATATGAAGCCCTTGGTAGCCAATTCTTTGAGACATTTACTCACCAGTTAACGGCGTCCTGTTATAGCGATTTTATTACTACTATTAGAGATTACCGATTCACATTTCTGACAACGCAATGATATCGTGATGAAACTGTACCCTGAGAGTATGACAGTAATAATTAATGCTTCTGAAAGCAAAAGCTTCTCTCGTGTATTTTAAGTCATTATTTATTCATTGCCATAAAAGTAGGTTGAAGACCACTACCGTGGAGCAGGAGTTAAATTGATTGAGCTTAAATAATGTTGTAGGTGCGAAACACGGAGTCGATGGCTTTCAATAGATCGGAACGTGTAACTGGGAAAGTGTTTCACTAATCGTGAAAGAAATGTAATTAAATATTCTGTGTCTTTTGTTAATTGAAGAGTGCAGCGGAGGGTTTATAAAACGTTGTTAAATATCTAAAAGGACAGGTGCCAGTCCAAGCAGTGCGTCACAAGTTGAGGACACGGCAAATCAATTTGCAAAACGTACCCCAACATTAGGTTTCCTGGTTTATTGACTCGGCCGACTTCTGAACGTCATGGTCAGCCACCATTGTTATTTCAGAGGAAATCTACGCGTCCGTGCCAAAGTAATTTTCTTCTCTACATAACATTGTCGCGATTCCCTGTAAGGGATACTTCGTCAACTAAATTGTGCCGAAGAGTAAGCAAAATATTCTTCAGTATACTGTCGTTGAGTGTGATTGATTCATAGACAGAGTGATAATTAAACCGGGAAATCAGGAGAAGGTAGATGTCAAAAGAAATATTTATTGTCTTATTTTACATTGCAGAACTCAGGCTATGAAGCCTGCTGTTTTGCCCGACCATAATTCACCTGATTTTTTTATATATAAGTTATTTTTCTTACCATCAATCTTACAACTAGGTTCGTATAAGTAAAGTATAATTGATTGATTTTATCTTAGTATATAAAGTAACTAAAAACTATTTTATATTAATTTAGTGCTTAATTGTTAAACATTTCTATTCCACTGCAAGCTTTGTACATTCTGACATCCATTTTATGCATTGTTTCATTGTTTCTTAATTAGCACGGCTCGGATTTTGAGACCTGAAAATGAAAAAAATGGTAAAATTACCTCAAAATCTCAAATTATGTTCTAAAAACTAAATAAAATTACTTAAGAACTGTTTGTTGTTAGAAACTAAATTATATACATTTCTAGGTAAGCACAATATTCATAATTTATACTTTTTGTAATTTTTCCTTCTTTTTCTCTTTCTCACTTTATCAAAAAAACAAAATGTGGTAATATCTATAGGTCTTAATTATTTTGACACCATCTAGTCCGTAAAGAGAAATGATCTAAAAAGGATAGAACATTGCTATAAAGGTAATCGTACTCCAAACGTCTGAGCATGAACAATCACTTTTTTTAGTACATACAGTAGATAAAACTTGAAACATTTACTTCTGCTTCCCCCATTTTGAGGCTGTCAGAAAGATACCGTTTACATGAAAAGTGTTGAGGGCAGCTGTAAAGATAGTGTAAAATATATTGTCTATAAAGGATGATGATCTAAAATAAGGATACATTAAAAAACAATTTAAAATGATCAAATAAATTATTCAAAACTTGAAAAATTGACCTAAAAATAAAATACGTACGAAAATCACGAAAAAATGACTAAACAAGTATGCATTTCTGTAATAGTCTATAAGAACTGAAAAGTATTTGTACATAAGTTACCATTGTCTGTGATGCATCAATTAAAAGTTGGCATGTCACCCAGATCTGGACCCTTTTAATGAGTAATACGTTTGACATGCTCCTAATTTCAGTAAATAGGGAATTCCAGGTGGAGACATTGAATGACTTACTATAGCCAGCTGATCGGTGAATAGGTATTCTTAGCACAGAACCAGATAAAGATCTTGTGTGTGAGCTTTTAGTAGTGGATATGTAATGAAACTGACAGTATTTAGAGTCGGTATGTGATGTAAAATGATCACAGAGTGAATAATCCGGTGTTCTTTCGGACGTAACCATTCGAGTTCGAAGAGTGCTAGGAAGATATGATCGAAGAACGTCACATAAAGGATAAATCTAAGACATCGACGACTTAGTTCTAATAGCACATATCTGACAGTATTCTTCCTATCCATTATTCTCCTTAATACTGGACACGCCTCCCAGCCACATATGGATGTGCAATCCATAAGAACAATTTTCGTTGTGTGGGTTTTCCTATGCGGATGTGTAAAAGAAATGGACCTTACAATAATGCATTATACTGTAGGAGTGCGTAAATACGCCACGCAAACACACGTTCCGAAAATGCGGTACGGTAAGGTTCATTTTCCTTTACACATACGCATAGGAAACTGAACACAACGAAAATTGTACTGATGGACTGTCTATCCATATGTGGTTGGGAGGCGCGACCAGTCTTACGAAAAATAATGAACGGCATTGTCAGATAGGTGGTATTACAACCAGACCGTCGACATGCATTATAGCCTCTTTGAAGATTGTTGGAAAGTGGTGTACTTAGGTTATTTTAAACTGCTTCACATGCAACTTCTTTTTCTTCGACATTGTGCTGACAACTCAAGTTTTCCAGGCTTATGGACCGTGATCAGGTAGAGTTTCATGCTTCCGACCTGCCGCCGAAAAGAACGCTCAGCAGTTCTGCTGAACCTTGTAGACGTCGGAGACAAATAGACCTCTGAAATATCGAATGTAGTTTCCTGTGAAATTTCAGGAGATCTGACCTCATCGGACCATGGCCAAGAAACGGGGAGAAGCTTCATGTTATCAATGTCAGGCTACTCGTGAGAGCTTATATTGATTCTGAACATTTCATATATTCCTGCTTCACGGAGACGGTTGCGAATGGTCCTCGCTAATACCCCTGGAGCAACAGTGTCCCTGATTTGTTATGAAGTCGCGGTGCGGTCCAATACGGCATGTCGTAAGTTGCGACGGTCTTGGAGTGCATTTGTGCTTCGCCGCTATCTAGACCCAGGCCAACGGGCATGTGTACATTCTGCAGACGACTGGCGACAACATCGATGCACTGTGGAGACCTCTCGCCCCACGTGTTGTGCAATTCTTCGGTAGGACCACCCGGCCTCCCGCAGGCTCACTATATGCCCTCGCCCACACTCCGTCAATTGCTCAAGCGGTTTATGTACACGCTGTCGTGGCTTGCTAACAATGTTGCAGACACAGACGGAGCTCCGTATTCCACGGCAAAATGGCTGCCACCGGCTCTGCGGTAATCAACTGCTGCGGAGCTTACAACGTTCTACGGCTGATAACGCGGTTCCTGCTGTTCCCGCAGCGCTGCGCGTTTGGTCATCGCATGCAGTGCCCTCTCGCAGTATCTTGTGCAAGTATGGCAGGCCTTATTCACTTGAGCCAAGGTGTTCTCATTTCATTCTCCCGGGCGTATATTTATTCTTGTGATTTTAATCTAATTCCTTTCACTCCTTTAACTATCTAACCAGTTCCCCCACCTCTCTCTCTCACTCTCTTTCTCTCTCTCCCTCCTTTCTTTCTATCCATCTACACGATTTCATTCTGTATCTGAAGAGTGGGTCACGTCCACTCTGAGGCCAAGAGATGAGCTGGATTTATAGGTATGATGGAAAGAAGAGTTGAGTAAGAAGAATTTTGAGATTGATGGCAGAGGGGAACAATCTCGAGTTTAAAGGTTTCTGAGCCAGGCGGTAATGCAACGAGAAGAGGAAAACGGGACCGTGAATGTTCTGTGGAGGATTGGTTAACCATCTTTCTTTCTTTGGGTATGATACCGGTATGGTATCGCCACTGCTGTTTAATAATAATAATAATAGTAATAAATAACAATAATAACAATAATAATATTATTACTGGTTTTCCGGCTAGGCTGAGTGTCTCAGAGAGTTGAGGCGCTGGCCTTCTAACCCCGACTTGATACGTTCGATCCTGGCTCAGACCGGTGGTATTTGAAGGTGCTCAAATATGTTAGCCTCGTGTCGGAAGATTTGCCGACACGTAAAAAACTTCTTGCGGGGCAAAATTCCGGTACCTCGGCGTCTCCGAACGCCAAGAAAGTAGTAGTGGGACGTAAAGCCAATAAAAAACTGGTTTTACGTCCCGCTAATTACTTGTGTGTTTTCTGAGGACGCCGTTGCCTCTTCACCAGGATGGTGCGGTACGATTATTGGCCAACGCATGTGGGATTTTAAAAATAAAATTCACATCTTTGTTGTTCGAATTTCACTCAAAGCTAGATGTCCTGTGGCTATGATCGCAATGCCAACAGTCACGAGAGTATCACGCGTAATTTTTACTTTTTTTTCTTCATTATCCTTTATTTCTTTTGTTTACTTTATATTTGCTCATAGAACATTGTTCTCTCCATACCGTTCGACTCTTTTGCTGAGTGGTCAGCTCAGAGGTTTCGGTTCAGATGGTTCCAGGTTCGACTCCCGACTGCGTCAGGGATTTTAATCGCGTATGGTTATTCCCTTTTGTTCGGAGACTGGGTGTTTGTGTTTGTCCCGATACTTTACTCTTCATATACACTGAAGACACCGCACTATTAAGCACTGCAGAAAGACGCAATAGTGAATACCTCCCTCCAATTAGGATTAGCGCCAGGAAGGTTATCCCTCCTTCAAACTGAGCCATATCCATGTGTTCACACCTGCGCCCGCCCCCCCCCCCCATTTTTCAACTTTCTTTACGTCGCACAGATAGGTCTTACGGCGATGATAGTATATGAAAATGCTGGGAACGGGAAAGAAGCGACCATGATCTTAATTAATTAAGGTACAGGACCAGCAATTGTCTGGTGTGGAAACAACCATAGAAAACCATCCTCAGGCTGCCGACAGTGGGGTTCGAACTCACTATATCCCGAATGGAAGCAGTTAGCTATGTGAGTCAAACACGCTATTTTTTTTAATTTTTTTTTTGCTATTGACTTTACGTCGCACTGACACAGATACCTCTTATGGCGACTATGGGACAGGAAAGGGCTAGGACTGGGAAGGAAGCGGCCGTGGCCTTAATTAAGGTACAGCTGCAGTCACTTAAGTGCGGTCAGTATCCAGTATTCGGGAGATAGTAGGTTGGATACCCACTGTCGGCAGCCCTGAAAATGGTTTTCCGTGGTTTCCCATTTTCACACCAGACAAATGCTGGGGGTCTGCCTTTAATTAAGGCAACGGCCACTTCTTTCCTACTCCTAGGCCTTTGCTATCCCATCGTCACCTGAAAACCTATCTGTGTCGGTGAGACGTAAAGCAAAACTTTAAATTAAAAACAAGAAAATATTCAGCTACTTCCGTTAATACGTCATTTCCTAATCTAAGATTTCCTGCATCACCTGACTTTGTTTGACTGCGCGCCATTATCTTTGTTTTGGACTGGTTTCTTTTCATCTTATGCTCCTCCTAGACTGTGTTGATACCATTCAGCAATTTCTCCGTATCTTCTGCAGACTCGGATAAAATAACAATATCGTCGGCAAATCTCAAAATTTTGGTTTCCTCTCTTTATATGCCAACGGCCGTAGCAATGCTGAAACACCGGATCCCGTGAGATCTCCGAAGTTAAGCAACATTGGGCGTGGTGATGATTTGGATTGGTTGCCACGCGCTGTTGATTGGGGGGGGGGGGGTAAGGGAATGGAGGAGTGGAAATAAACTGTCCACCCTACCGTACGTAAACTCCGGCTCAGGCACACCACTGCGGAGGATCGGGCCTGCCTTCGGGAAGATTACACCCCCCCCCCTATTTATATTGTGATTACCTTTCCAGATTTCTCTTTGATTTCATTTATCGCCTATTCTATTTAAACACTAAAAAGGAGAGAGGAAGAAGTGCAACCTTGCCTCACTCCTTTCTGGATTGCTGGTTCTTTTTCATTACCCTCGATTTTTATCATTGCAGACTGATTTTTGTACAGATTGTTGATAATTCTTCTCGATATATTTATCGATACAATAGCAGTAAAATTGAATTAAGCCTTTTGGCATTTCTAGAATAGAACCGATTTATTTTTAGGAAGTAGAGGTAATTATTTCGGAAACGTAAAGGTTTCCAACAAATGTTCTTGTTCAGTATGGCATAAACCCAAAGGAAAGTAGTGTCTGTTTTTCTGGTCCGTAAGATAAGACAAGATGTTTTATTTATCCTGGCAAAATTTGGGATGTACTCCCTTTGTTAACCTAACGCACTCTTATAATAACTATTACTTTTAAATGATGAAAATATTGCCTTAAAGACATCAGTAAAAGAATTTTTTATGTAATTAAAATTTGTCTAATGATCCTACCACCGAGCTCGATAGCTGCAGTCGCTTAAGTGCGGCCAGTATCCAGTATTCGGGAGATAGCAGGTTCGAACTTCACTATGGGCAGCCCTGAAGGTGCTTTTCCGTGGTTTCCCATTTTCACACCAGGGAAATTCTGGGGCTGTACCTTAATTAAGACCACGGTCACTACCTTCCCACTCCTAGCCCTTTCCTCTCCCATCGTCGCCATAAGACCTGTCTGTGTCGGTGCGACGTAAAGCAACGAGCAAATAATAATAAATAATAATAATAATGATCCTACCCCCTGTGGGTGATGGACGCAGGTGAAGAATACACACGCGGTATCCCCAGCCTGAGGTAAGAGCCGACTAAAAGGGTTGACTAAGGGATGATGGTTTTGGACCATAAGATTGCCTGTGCTTGGTACCATTACGTGAGGAGCAACGTGGGTCTACTTTACCTGCGATTGGTACCACTATGTAAGGAACACCATGGATCTGTGATTAGTACCACTTTGTGAGGAACACCATGAATCTGTGATTAGTATCATTAGGGGAGAAGCACCATGGGTTTACGTTACGTGTGAGTAGCACCGCTATACGAGGAACCCCGCTGGTCTGAGCGTTGCGTGCGACTAGGGCCGCTATGTGCGGAACACCATGGGTCTGCGTAACCCGTGATTAGTGCCACTACATGAAGAACACCATGGGTCTACGTAACCTGTTATCAGTACCAGTATATGAGGTGTACCCTGGGTCTACGTAACCTGTGATTAGCAACACTAAGTGAGGAACACCATGGGTGTACGTAACCTGTGATTAGTACCATTGTATGAGGAAAACCATGTGTCTGCGTTACCTCTGAGTAGTACCATTATGTGAGGAGCAACATTGGTCTACGTTACCTGTGATTAATACCACTAAAATATAAGAAACATTATGGGTATACTTCACCAATGATTAGTATCATTATGAGAGGCCGGTAATTTTATTTTATGGAAAGGAGGGGCATTGCGGATCGGATCCACTGATTGTTTTAAGTTCATAATCATTTTTCATCATCATCTCTTTTAATTCTAGTCAGTGGATGTATTTTGGAATTTTTATAATCACTGCACGTTATTACGTACCATCAGGGGCCGATGACCTAGATGTTAGGCCCCTTTAAACAACAACAGTAATAATAATAATAATAATAATAATAATAATAATAATAATAATAATAATCACGTCTAAAGATCCTGGTACAGTCCTGCTATGCGTATTCACAGAGTAATATTTGAAAGCACTGAAGTTGTCGTCCTGACCAGCTGTTCCCGGGTTGGCGAGGCGGCTTCAACATTAACATTCATGTATGGTAATCCCTGCAAGCCGGACTGTGCGACACAATACCACTGCATAAGAAACACTCAACATTAAAATGAATTTTTCGTCTTAAATAATTGCTCTCAGTAAACAAAGCCGAGCTCAGCTCTCTTTTGTGCGCACAATTTCGAGGTGAAGTGTTTTCTAAATGCTAATCCGTGAGTAAATTACATGAGATGGGTATCAATAGTTCTTAACATTGTCTATCTAGGTCCCATGTCACACAATCGCAGGCCATTTCTCACAAAAGAAATACATTTGTTAGATATCAGGGTAGTTTAACGGATATTTTTAGGTATAAGGTGTAAGGTATAAGTAACATTCGAATTCGTCACTGTGTGTTTTTTAATAAAAAATTTTAAAAATGTGTAACTTCGTTGATTTCCAGTATGTCTACAGAAATTCCAGAAAATACTATTCTCGTCTCCCCTGATAGCCATCACCACACAGTGAGAAACAATAAACTATCTTAGTTTAGTTCCTTATCCGTTCCGGATGCTTGCTATCAAGGCAGAGTGTCGGCTCCCGATCCCACGATAGCCGGTTTAAACCCGGCAGCGGTAGTCGGATTTTTGAAGGGCGGATAAAGACCATTCGACTTTCCATGTCGTACCGTAACGTAGTGTAGAAATGTATGTTGGCATTTCGTATTTACGCACTCCTTCATTTTCCTGTACACACTAGCATAGGAAAATGAACACATCGAAAGTTGTTCTGGCGGACTACATATCCATATGTGGTGGGGAGGCATGACTAGTATTAAGAAAAATAATGGGTGGAAAGTGCCTTGTCAGACACGTGGTATTGCTCGCGCAGCGACAATATTACACGTGTGTCATTATAAAATATTAATATATTATAGAAATATAATCATGTCTAGAGATATTTTACTGACTGTTGGGCTTTTGTTTTATGTAATTGAATTTTTTTGCTATTTGTTTTACGACGCACCGACACAGATAAGTCTTGCGGCGACGATTGGATAGGAAAGGCCTAGGAATTGGAGGAAGCGGCCATGGCCTTAATTAAGGCAGAGCCTGGTGCGAAAATTGGAAACCACGGAAAATCATCTTCAGGGTTGTGACAGTGCGGTTCGAACCCACTATCTCCCGGATGCAAGCTCACAGCTACGCGCTCCTAACCGCACGGCCAACTCGCCCGGTATATAATGGAATTAGATAGTTTAAATGTTTCATTCCTATACACTGTAGGAGTAAGCGATCTAGCAGGCAAATAAATAAATAAATAAATTTATTACGTGAGTATATAAGAAAGAAACTATAACAGTGAATTTCAAAATGTGTAACCTCTCCATTCCTTCTGTACTTACGATAGTTCTCTAACATCCTTTTGAACATTTGTATTGAAGAGGTATTCTTCATATCTTCTGGCAGTTTATTATACAAACTAGCAGAATGCCATATTTATTTGAATGGATAACTGTCCAGTGGATATTATTAGCATTTCTTGCATTATACTTGTGATTATTTTTAACATACGTTAATGTATTTCAGTGTGTGAAATTACGAGTAATTTTATACATCATGACCAATAAAGTTTTCTCTTATAGGCTATGAAGTAAAATAACATCGTGTAGCCTGGACAATCGTTCAGTAGGAATTAACATAGACAATTTAAAAAGTACTTCCAGTGCTCGTACAATCGGTATAACAACGCTAGTGAATAATTCTTTATAGTGGATTGTCAATTTTTTTTTTTTTTTACATGAAATACGTATAATACCTTCACTGGGTTCATAAGGCCAATGCTCTAGCGGCTAAGCCAGTCTTACCTATTTTCTTCCTAAGGGAAACCTATCAGTTTTTGTGTGACGTTAAACCTGTAAAGCGTCGGCTTGCGTTCTGGAGATAGTGGGTTCGAAGCCGACTGTCGGCAGCCCTGAAGATGGCATACCGTGTTTCCCTATTGTTCATGCCAGCCAAATGCCGGAGATGTACCTTAATTAAGGTCACGGTTACTTCCTTTCCGCTCCTAGCCCTTTTCTATCATCGTCATAAGACCTATCTGTGTCGGTGCGACGTAAATCAAATTGAAAAAAAAAACAGTAAAGAAAATATTCGCTGTGATTAGGCAATATATGCCGCACAAAAGTACAACTTCATTTTATGGCCCTTTCAAGTGCTTCACGTGTTATTTAAAACAACTGGAAGAAAGTTCGACTTAATACGAAGGGAAATATTCAGAAAATGAGACTTTACGCCATGTTAGAATCTAAAATCCATTAGATAAAACAGGAAAAACGAGCATAAGATTGTCATCAAGAAATTATTGAGCTAATAGAGGATAGAATTTCAACTAATCGTATGTCATAGTTGAGCAGTGAAATGAGGTGACAGAAGATTATCCACAATCAGATGTGAAGAAAGTCCTAAATTTTCTGCAATTGAGTTTTCTGAATAATATTCTCGCAGCATTTTCAGGTTGCGATCATGACAAGTAGTAGCTAAAACATGCAGTTGTTACTTTGTAAAATTACATATTGGGAATTAGAAAACTTACTTAATATTGTCTTGGTAAAGTTAACCAATAATTACATCTCCTAAGGCGCATTTAGGCCATTGACCCTCGAAGATAACTACTACCCAGCTAAGTGGCTTGGTAATATTGGAGTGAAACATGATCATAATTAAAATACTTGAACTCGGTGGGGATCGAACTCGGGACGTGCGAGGAATAGGCAGGTATGCCACGTCTACACTACACTCCCATATACTTGGTTTCTAAAGAGCTCTTTACCGGGCGAGTTGGCCGTGCGCGTAGAGGCGCGCGGCTGTGAGCTTGCATCCGGGAGATAGTAGGTTCGAATCACGCTATCGGCAGCCCTGAAAATGGTTTTCCGTGGTTTCCCATTTTCACACCAGGCAAATGCTGGGGCTGTACCTTAATCAAGGCCACGGCCGCTTCCTTCCAACTCCTAGACCTTTCCTATACCATCGTCGCCATAAGACCTATCTGTGTCGGTGCGACGTAAAGCCTCTAGCAAAAAAAAGAGCTCTTTATGGCAATTGTGTTTATTAAGGCTTTATTTAGAACTCACAAAAATCGACAAGAAATTTAGGTGTGAAACCTCTGGCTCTTATCATTAAGTCAGTCGATTTTGAGATGATACTTCTCTCGAAAGAAGTCAACGGTTAGATTGCAAAGCGCTTCTTGGTAGCATGGACTTCTTGTGGATCGCTTTCGTGGATGTCAAACTTTATAGTAGGATCAATGATGTATCCAAGAGAGAGGAATACGTATGTCTTACATGTCCATCGATTGCTGTCAGAATAAAATTTCGTTCGTACGAAATTTCCTTTTAAACTGGTACCTTCGACGTCGTCAAGAATTCGTGAAATAAAAGTCCTATTCATGAATTTTTAAACTTTTGTGCTTCAGTAGGAATGGAATAGTGGAATGACGACCTCACTACAGCCCAGATCAGAAAAGTTTAATTAGTTTCATACAATAAATATAAAATGAATCAAGTACCTCCTCTGAGAGAAGAGCAGCAATTTATACGGCACTACAACCAACATCAGAAAATAATTTTATGGCGTAGCGTAGGCTTCTGATTAATTAATAGCGGCTAGTGTTGGCTGGCCTTGCAGCTGTACATTCGGGAGGCGGAGTGGCTGATCCCCACCGTCGACTGTCCTGAGAATGGTTTTCCGTGGTTTTCCAATGTTCTGCACTAAGGCGAATGCCATGACAGATCCTTTCATAGGCCAAGTTCGCTACCCCCTTGCCTTCTCTGCATTTCAAATCACCTCTACAGATCTCCTTGACCTGATAAAGGGCGTTATCTTCTTGCAGGCCCAGCGTATCTTTTCAGGATATGGAATGAAAGTTTGTAAAATAACAATTTAACATTTTTCTATGTGTTTGAGTCATCAGTCCATATAGGCCTACCGGTTTGGTTTGATGCAGCTTTCCATGACACCCTATTCAGTGCTAAAATGTCCATCTCATCGTAACTAGCACATCCTACATCTGCTCTAATCTATCATATTTATACTTTGGTCTACCCCTACCGCTTACACTTCCATACAATAGGTATAAAACTAAGTAAATGGATGCTTCCTGTACCTCTCCTGAGAAGAGATTTCATACGAGACTACGACCAAAATCAGAAAATTTTCAACATGTTTGCATTCAGTAGATGTAAAATTTATTAAATGAATGAGTACTTCTTGTACCTCTTCTGTGAGAAGAAGAGCAATTTACACGAGCCAATAATGAAATGTGACGACTCCGAAATTAATTTCGAACTTCAACAAAAAAGTCTATCAATATTAACTTTCCTCCATTTTCCATTTCATTATTGGTAGAGGGAGATTGTAGATAAGTTGCCATACTTAATCTTGGAATATCAAGAGGAGCCATTGCGTCCATTAGCCGTGATTGTGACAAACGCGAGACCCTTAACATACGGGCTGGAGGCCATGGGGAGAAAAAAATTCCTTCCAAATCGCACTCAGATGAAATCACTTTGCACTTGCTTGCCGCTCAAGTTGAATTAATGATTCCGACATGGCATAATCTGGTAGGGGAAGCTATGACGTCAGCGATCACTATTTTAATCCCATGTTGTAATCCTCAGCCCCCGCGCCAAGGTTCTCACACACTTCATTTATAAACTAGGGGTGGAAGATCGCACCCCAGATGAAATACAGGCACCTGTCTTTCGGAGAAGAAATATTTGACAGCTGATTCAACAATCTGTCATGCGAAGAATTAAGGGAGTTTTAAATTGGAAGTTCGTTCTAAATAATACTTGGAGTTTTCAATAACAATGCTCTATTATAAACTACAGTGCGTGCTGCCGAACCGATAAGGTAAAGGCGTGTTTGGTTCAATCTCAAGGAGTGATTTGGATTCTCCCTCAGGAAGTCGAAACAAGATTTCCACTTCTGGAGGGGTCTGTAGCCCTGAGGTTCACTCAACCTACATTAGAAATGAGAAGGCTACCAGATCATGCGTACAGCTAACCGTTCTAATCCATTTACTGCAGGCCCTCGCCTGGTGCTCTTCCTAGTGCCTTTTAAGGTATGTGCAGAGATAGCTGTGCTTCTTTTGTACGGACTTTGGCAGTTTCGCATAAGTACGAACAAATAGCACAGATAAGCGTACGCAAGGGATCATAACGAGTGTAACAATCCACTTACAATACATTCCAACTGGTTTGTGTGTCCCACTGTCCCAGGTAATGTCAGGATCACTAAATGCATCACATTCAACTGGAAAATTAGTTCTGTTCCAAGCATGCTTAATCATCATCGTGACCAAATGGAGCCGTTTCCAACCACAGGCTGGGTCTGCTTGCAACATAAGCCACCCTCTCGTTTTTTGTCCATTCACCACTTCTCTTCTCTCACTGTCGTCCAGTTACCTCCTCTTGCCTCGATGCTCTTCTTTACACCTTTGAAGCATCTGTCCCTCGGTCTTCCTCTAGGTCTTCTTCTCTTCAACTCCATTTCTAACATATTTCTCGGTATCCCCTCTTCTCTCATTCTCTGAATATGTCCATACCACTGCAGCCTTAATTTTTCCATATTTTCCTGTAGGGGACCTCATTTACCATTTCCCGCTCTCTCTCTCATTTCTTACTCTTTCCATTCTTAATAACCCTACTCGACACGTTTACAAATTTCCACTGCATTTGTTCTATTTTTATCCCTCTCCTTCATCACCCACGTAACTGATTCATATGTTAAAATTGCTTGAGAATGTTGTTAAATATGGGGGCACCGAACTGATGGATAAGTACAGTATATTCTATAACACTAAACAGTGAATCCTATAAGAAGGCCGAGTACTTGACTAATAAGGAACATTCGTGAAATGCCTGGTGCATATTAATTGTATATCATCTTTCGTAAATAGGCACAAATAATCTACTAGATGGCAGTGTAGCATAGAATAAGTTTTAGCTGCCCATACCGACTTGTTCATTTTAACCCCATCAACAAAATCTGTTCGTAATTCCAGATAAACACATACAGGTAACATCCTTTCCACCTGGTGCAACTTCCTTTGTTCATCCTTTGAAGGTATATTATTTTAATATTGAATACATTTCTTAGCGGACAATGTAGGTATCCCCGTACTGCGAAATTAAGCAATTTCCTCAATTGTGCTGAAGGATGAAGGACTAAAATGCCCGGAAATGTTTCAAATTATGATTCTTTAATAGCTCTATTAAACTAAAAAATCAAATTTCAAAAATCATATCCGGCCTAAATGCAGTTCCGGTAAAACTGCCTAAAATCGCTTGTTTCTTTACTCGGTTTCTATTTTAATCAAATCCTAGCCAAATTAACTTATATAATTATTTCTGTAATGTTTCCCCGGTCCAGTACCCTCAGGCGTTTTTTATTTTTCAAAAATATCTACACCGAATGTATTATAAGGGCTTAAGTGAAACTCTGCATTGACTCACATTAGCGCTCGTAGTGGTGCTGAAGTGAAACTCCGCATTGACTCACATTAGCACTCGTGGTGGTGCTTAAGTGAAACTCTGCATTGACTCACATTAGCGCTCGTAGTGCTGCTTAAGTGAAACTCTGCATTGACTCACATTAGCGCTCGTAGTGGTGCTGAAGTGAAACTCTGCATTGACTCACATTAGCGCTCGTAGGGCTGCTGAAGTGAAACTCTGCATTGACTCACATTAGCACTCGTGGTGGTGCTTAAGTGAAACTCTGCATTGACTCACATTAGCGCTCGTAGTGCTGCTTAAGTGAAACTCTGCATTGACTCACATTAGCACTCGTAGTGGTGCTGAAGTGAAACTCTGCATTGACTCACATTAGCGCTCGTAGTGCTGCTTAAGTGAAACTCTGCATTGACTCACATTAGCGCTCGTAGTGCTGCTTAAGTGAAACTCTGCATTGACTCACATTAGCACTCGTAGTGGTGCTGAAGTGAAACTCTGCATTGACTCACATTAGCGCTCGTAGTGGTGCTGAAGTGAAACTCTGCCTTGACTCACATTAGCGCTCGTAGTGGTGCTGAAGTGAAACAATGCATTGACTCACATTAGCGCTCGTACTGGTGCTGAAGTGAAACAATGCATTGACTCGCATTAGCGCTCGTACTGGTGCTGAAGTGAAACAATGCATTGACTCACATTAGCGCTCGTAGTGGTGCTGAAGTGAAACAATACATTCTCACATTAGCGCTCGTAGTGGTAAAAAAAGGCAAACTGCTAATCGACCAGATAACGATGATTAGAAAAGGATTGTCATTTTTAGGAATAATTAAAGAATATATTCTCATTTTGTTATACTTTATTTACCTAAAATTCGTAGCTTATATCTCTAGGATGTTTTCAACATTGAGTTATTTGCCTGAAGGGCTAGAACTGTCCAATTTTGTCAATAGAAGAAGTTCGCCAAACGTTATTGTCAGTGAGTTTTACTCGAGAATAGTGGTATTGATCATCTGAACCATAACGGTACCATCAACCTTCATACTCTGGTCCATACAGTTGAGTATCTCCATATTCAATAACATCAATAAGCATGCCTGGAAAAAAGCTACATTTCTAGTTTAATGTAATGCCTATGATGCTCCTGACAAACATAATTTTCAAACTACAGCATACACTTTGTCAGTATATAAAGGAAACCTTAAGAATGAATTTCACTTCGAAAATAAATGGCTCGGTTTTATCAGTGCTAAAAGCCATAACTTATTGCGCCACTATTATCACTGGATACAGGTGTTTTAATCTCAGCGTTTTCTCAGTGCTTTGTTTGACTTGACACTGGCGGAAAACCGTAGTGTATGTAGACCTACTGTATGAGCAAACCAGAAATCACCTGATATTAAAACCGCAAAACCAGCAAACACCACGTAGATGGAGGCACAAACGGGCAGTGAGTACGGTAGTGGTTGGTGATTCTTAGATAAATACCGATTACAGTTGATGTGTACTTCAGACTACAGTAAACAAATAATAAAGTACAGGATTTTCCTTTTAATTACATTTCTTTTAAATCTGAAATGATTTCAATAAAATATGGGTTTATTTCAGTTAAAAGCTAGAGGCTACCTGGCCGACGAAGAAAAGGTGTGCTCGGTTCACCCGGAAAGATGGGGATTCGATTCAACTTCAGGAAGTCGAAAAATTTAAGATACGAGATCTCCACTTCCGGGGGTGCACATGGCCCTGAGGTTCACTCAACCTACACTAATAAAAATGAGTACCAGGTTAATTCCTGGGTGTTTCACACCAGGCAAATGCTGGGGCTGTACCTTAATTAAGGCCACGGCCGCTTCCTTCCCATTCCTAGGTCTGTCTTGTCCCATCCTCGCCGTCGGTGCGACGTAAAGCAACTAGAAAAAAAGAAAAAATCCTGGGTGGTGGTGGTGGTGGTGGTGATTATTTTAAGAGGAAATGCAACTGGGCAACTATCCTATATTACCACTAATGAGAAGGGGGAAAAAACTATGAAGGGATCCGACACTTCGAAAATCGAAGCTCTCGGCCAAAGAAAGACTAGGCCCATGAAGGGCGTGAAAATGAGACTCTCTAGGCCTCGAATGCTCTAACACCGTCGGGATCGGGCAAGAACAAGAGTTTAACAAGGGAGGTCGGATAGGGTAGATGAAAGTGAGGAACCTGGTACAAGAAAGTGGAAGCAGTTCCAGGACTCGAATAAGTGTCCCGTGGTCGCCAACCTACACTCCCAAGTTAAGAGCCCCTCGAGTTCCCTTAAGTCGCAGGCATAGAATACTGTGGATGTATACTACCACACCCACCCACAGGAGATGTTAATTCCTGAAGGGCAAAGGCGGTCGGGCGTAGAGCTAACCAATCTACTCCACCCCCACCAAGTGCCGAGGTTACGGATAGCGAAAGCTTAACTTACACCCCTCCAAGGACCTTTATGACCTGTGTTGTAAATCTCAGGGTTTTCGTAGTGCTTTTTTACTAAACGCTGGCGGAAAACCGTAGTGTATGTACTGTATGAGCAAACCCGAATCACCTGATATTCAAATCACAAAACTGCTTTCTTCTTTGCTACTTTCAGCTGCGCCATCAGATTTTCGTCAGTGAAACAGGACTTGGCACATGTAATTTGTGAATGTTGCACATAGGTTTGCCAAGTCATGTCTGCACGACATAACGACATTTACTCAAGAAAACACTGAGATATAAATTACTGTACTGTAATAACATTGTACATTATTTTTCTGTTTCAGTTTCTACATAAAATATTTTTCTTCACTTTTAGCCTTTTTCAATAATGCCGAATATCTTTTAATTAAGTCGTGAAATTTCCTACAACAATGATCAAAATTAAATGAGACTTAAATTTCTGACTTTATCACAGTCGCTGAACATCTGTTCCTTTCATCATTCCATTTGTTTTCAAGAATTCAAAAAACTCTTTCAACATAAGTTTATACTTGAAACAGCATCGAAATTAACTTTAAAGAAAAGTTCACCCATAATGTAGAATCGCTAGATGAAGAATTTTCTTCGTCTACAACTTTTCCTACACATGTGAGGTCGCGGGTGCGAACTGTGACGCATAATGTGGATTTGGCTCTGTTTTACGGCCGGATGCCCTTCCCGACGCCAATTTTATATGGAGGTATGTAATTACTAGTGCGTGTTTCTGAGGTGGTTGGTAGTGTAGTATGCTCTCTGAATATGAAGAGGAAAGTGTTGGGACAAACACAAATACCCAGTCCCCGAGCCGGAAGTATTAATCAGACACGAGTAAAATCCCCGACCCGGTCTGGAATCGAACCCGGGATCCTCTGAACCGAATGCCTCAACGCTGACCATTCAGCCAGGGAGTCGGACCGCTAGATGAAGAGTAATGATCTGTAATGCAGGATCGGTAAATGCTGCTGTGAATAGATCATTTTAACAATGGCGAAAGTGACTTGTTTAAATATGGTAAAAGAAAAAAAGGGGACGTCCCGTATGCTGCTAAAACGGGACTGTATTTCATACCCTCAAATACAGGAAAACCCGTACAACCTTACTTGCACTTATAATAAAAATGGGCAAATATAACCAGAATTTTAGCTGCAAATGTTAATTCCATGTACGTAGCGACAAAAAATGTTTGAATACATCTAGAGCAAGTATACCTTGACACAGAAGTTAAAAAAAATCGTATCATTATGCACTTATATAATTCAGATTTACGATACGAAAACAAGTGACAAACGAATGAAGATTGGCCTTCAGCAAGGGCATCTCTTGTAATTTTCGTGGAGGTCAAGAACCACTAACTTGTGGTTTGTGGACCATTAAGTGCCCATGCATGCCGTAGTGTGTTCCAACCCCACGGAGCAGTGAATGGGCCTGCCCAAGAGCAGGTGGCGAAACAAGGCTGTACAGTACTTAAATGTTGCTCTCATTAAAGTGACTGTGGCCCGCCCAGTCATATGTATCACAGAGGCGACAGCTAAAACAATAGAGGAGCTGATAAAATTAGACTGGTCATTACATTTGCCAGCTACTACTACCACCACCACCACTACTTAATGTCATATCACTTGTACAAGGAAATGTTCAGTTAGAGCAAAACAACATTGATTGGCAAAGATCATGACTTTGATTAATGTGCTGCAGATATATGAAGGAGTTGTAAATGAACAGCTGGTTAAAATAAGTGTGCACCCTCTAGAACTCACTTCTAGAGCCTTTCCTAATCTTCTGAAAGAGGGAATGTTACATGCTGATGGACCACTGTCTGATGTGACCTAATGTCTGCAGTTATAATGGAAAAGTTCTGCATGTCACTATTGTAGCGTTCGAGAGATAGGTAGCTCGAACCTCACTGTTGGCAGCCCTAAATATGGATTTCCTTGATTTCCCATTTTCACACCAGGAAAATGCCGCGGGCTCTACCTTAATTAAGGTCACGTTCGATTCCTTCCCACTCCTACACCTTCCTATCCCATCGTCGCTATAGGAGGTAAAGCAAATTGTAAATCATAAAATCTGTTGTGGTGCAGTGGTAAAATTGTGGACTGCTATTCATAAGGTCGTGCGTTCGAACACAATCCAGTGGTATTTTTTACAAGTTGCTTTACGTCGCACCGATATAGATAGGTCTTACGGCGACGATGGGAAAGGATTAGAAGTCGGAAAGAAGCGGCCATGGCCTAATTAAGGTACAACCCCAGCATTTTCCTAGTGTGAACACGGGAAACCACGGAAACGCTTCTTCAGGGCTGACCCCCTGCGGGTGGGGGACGCACATGTAGAATACACCCGTGGTATCCCCTGCCTGTCGTAAGAGGCGACTAAAAGGGGCCCAAGGGGCTCTCAAATTGGGGAGTGTGGACTGGCGTACACTGGGCCCTTAGCTGAGTCTTGGCATTGCTTCCACTTACTTGTGCCAGGCTCCTCCCTTTCGTCTCTCCTGTCCGACCTCCCTTGGTCAGCTCTTGTTCTTTTCCGACCCCGACGGTATTAGAGCATTCGAGGCCTAGGGAGTCTTTCATTTTCACGCCCTTCGTGGGCCTTGTCTTTCTTCGTCCGTTACTTCATTTTTCGAAGTGACGGATCCATTCTTTCTTATTCTTTCTTCTCTCTCTCTCTCTCTCTCTACCCCCTCTGGGTGGGGGACGCGGATGAAAAATACACCCACGGTATCCCCTGCATGTCGTGAGAGGCGACTAAAAGGGGCGACCAAGGGATGATTGAATTAGAACCATGAAACTACTTTTGATTCGTACCATCACGTGGGGAACACCATGGGTTGCCTGTACTTATGAATAGTGCCACTATAATAGGTACGAAATAGGTTTGTAGCAGCAGAGAGGGGTTCACTGAAGGTTTCCAGTACCCGTGAGTCGTACCCACGTGAGCAACACCACGGGCCTGGGCGTTGCCTGTGATTAGTACCACTATATTAGCGGCGCCGTGGGTCAGCGTTGCCTGCGCTTAGTACCCACTATGTGAGGAACACCACGGGATTACCCTAGCCCGTGATTAGTACACCTAAGTGAGGAACACCATCGGTTTGCGTTGCCTATGTGTGGCGCCATTATGTGAGAAACACCATAGGTCTGCGTTATCTTTACGACGTCCAATACTTGTGAGTACTACCATCATATGTGGAACACCGTGAGTCTACGCTATTTTGATTAGTACCCCCAACATGACACATAGCATGGTTCTACTTTACTAGCGACAAGTACTATTATGAGGGGCCGTTGACCGGGATGTTGACCCCTTTAGACAACAAGCATCATCATCATTAGGATTGTGCTTTAGAAGTGGTCCCTTGGTCGGTAATGCTGTTTCTTTATGGTAGTTTTTGGGTAGGATCCACTGATTGTTTTGGGTTCATGTCCATCCATTCATTCTTCATGCCATTTTTTATTTTGGTCAGTGGATGGTTTAAAACTTTTCTTTTGTCATTTCATTTCGTACCATCAGGGGCCGATGACCTAGATGTTAGGCCCCTTAAAACAACAAGCATCATCATCATCATCATCATCATCATCTTCAGGGCTGCTGACACTGGGGTTCGATCCCAATATCTCCCGAATACTGGATACTGGCCACACTTAAGCGACTGCGGCTACCGAGCTCGATGTTCTCTTTTTAATAAAGAAAAAATAGAATTGCTCCTGTCTCTTTTGTGACTGGTTTACTAATCAACACGAGGTAGAAGCGGCACGAAAAGGATTCTTACGATATTATGGCTGTAAATAGAAAGAAAAAGTGCATTACTTAGCATAAATAACATAAAAATGAACTTACCGGTGTCTGCTTAGAAAAGTCAAAGAATGAAAAGTTCCAAAACTAAACAAAGGCACGATTCAATATTCAGTCCATTTTCTTCCCAACTGGATCACTTCGTGCAGTCGAGTGACCATGGAATCGACTAGTCTTTTCAAATAACGATAGTTTTTAGCCACGACATCGCTGGCATCCTGAACGAGCTTCCACAAATCATCAGGACATCTTGATGGAAACTGGGCCATTTTTTCTGCATTTATGCTTCATTACCTGTGCACACATATTCTCAGTTGTGTTCAGGTGTGGAGAGATACGAGGCTAGTCAATCTTTGTTTTTCTATTGGCTTTACGTCGCACAAACACAGATAGGTTTTATGGTGACGATGGGGCAGGAAAGGGCTAGGACTGGGAAGGAAACTGCCGTGGCTTTAGTTAAGGAACAGCCCCAGAATTTGCCTGGTATGAAAATGGGAAACCACGGAAAACTATCTTCAGGGCTGCCGGCAGTGGGGTTCGAACCCACTATCTCCCGAATACTGGATACTGGCCGCACTTAAGCGACTGCAGCTATCGAGCTCGGTGTCGACTAATTTGATATCCTGTCTGCCTGGAAACCAATCTCTAATAAACTGAGATGTGTGGACGGGATGATTATCGTGCTAAGAATGAAGGATTTGTCCTGGAAATAACAGCCTATCGTAAAGAACCATACAGCGTTCCATCAACCGTTGATATTTCTGCTACCCAGTGAGCTGCCCATGCCGATAGGGGCGCGCAGCACCGAGCTTGCATTCGGGACACGAGGCTGAAGTCGGGACGCGATATTAGTGACAGAGGTTGAAAGGAATCCTTTTCGTAACGCTGCTACATTGAAGTCAGTTGTTAATATTCCCGGCCACCAACAGGTCGTGAGAAATCGTTTACGAACTGTCAATATGAGATATTGACGCGCTATTCGGAGCAATTAAGGCTATGGGCGCTTCCTTCCCACTCCTAGCCCTTTCCTATCCCATCGTCGCCATAAAGGGTATTGATTTGTTGGCTGCAAATTAGATATCAAAGTCTGCAAGCGCTGGTTAAAGGTACTTAGTCTACATAAATAAAATTGTAATTTTGTTTGTATACTATAAAATTTTGCCATTAACTGCGTTTCTAACTTGGATTCTTCTTCCTCTTCTTCTTGTCATTATCCGGTTTAGATGTTGGCGATCTTCATAGTGATCCTGTTATTGTTGACAGCTTCTCTGAAGAGTTCGGTGGATGACAGTGTGAAACATTGTCGTCGATTCCTCAGCTAAAAAATGCGTCAACATCCCGGGCCTCTTCTGCCAAATATATTCTGTTGAATCAGGAGCTGGAGTACACGGCATCGTTCTTCCTTCTGCGTGATGCGGCCAAAATATTCTAGTCTACGCTGTCTGACATTTTTCCCTAGCTCTTTTACCTTGCCGATCCACCGTCATGTTTCTGCATTGGTCACATGACCAACCCAGTATATTCTCAGCAATCCTCTATAAACTCACTTTCCATAACAGTTGAATTTCTTCTCTGAAGCCTCCGTTAATGTTCCGGCTTTAATTCCATGCATTAAAACAGGTTGCACATAGCATTTCACGATACGTAGTGTTGTGGCGAAGGTGAAATCTCTACAGCATAACATTGGTCTCATGTTGATGAAAGTGTAAATATATAATTTCAATTTGATTTCGACTGCATGGTCGTAGTATGAGTTGAATCAGCTCACCAGGTAGATGAACTGCTCAACTGTCTTGATTTCTTCGTTTCCAGTCGTGAGCTTTCCATATATAACCTCGCACCTTATCGCCATGAACTGGTCTTTTTAATATTTAGTTATAATCCTCAGGCTTCGCTGGCAGTCTTTACTCTGTCCACTAACAGTTGTATGACTTCCAGGTTGGTGGCCATCAGATCTGCATCATCTGCTTACCGGACGTAATATTGAACCCTTGAACTTACCATTCCATCGTTGGTCGGCCACAGCTGCTACAGTAGAGCAATATAGAACTCTTAAATCATGGGTGGTTGTGGGAAGAAATTCGGACACGATCTTAACCAAACGATGGGGTTCAGAAGAGAGCCTAACTACTTGAAATGAGGAGCAGATATGTGCTTACTAATTTTTATTAAATTCGAAATGGCACGACAACATTATTATTTTAATATAAATCCTTGAAATAAAAAAATTATAAATCATTTATTATTGAATGTTTCAAACGCAGTCACATTGCATAACGTTGATTTATTTCTCACAATATCGAAGAGTTGCTTCGGAGAAAGTAATAACTTAGTGGACAGCGAAACTGAAAAACTGAAAAAGGAAAGACCTGAAAACCGGGCACCTACTACTCCAAACGAGAACTGAGAATTGATCAACATGATCCGTGGAAAATCTGACTTTCAACAAGTAGAACGCCTGATTTCCTCTCAATTAAGGTTATCCACTAGTCGAATACCCTTACGGATACGGAACACCCGCCGAATGGACCCTTAATCGAACCAAATTGACTATCAGTTGCTTTGGATAGGTTGCGAAATATTATGGGAAAGCATGGTGTTCACTACGAATTAACAGCATCATTCACAATTGAAATAAAATTCCACCATGTATTTGTCATATCATGACACCCTTAAGTGATAAAATAATCCCGATGCTAAACGTGCATCACCCAAACAACTGTTCGGAAGGAACCAACAACAACATGATCCGCGAGGATCTTACGTTACATCGTTCTGAAGGAACGAAACTGCGAAATGCAGGAAACACTTATTCATCACGCATTTAGAAGAAATGCCAAACACTGAAGTTAATTAAAAAGTGGTAAATCACTTGAAAAGTATTATTATCAAACCGATTTTCAGGTTAGAAATGGTTATGTTACTTTTAATAAAATTTCCAGTCCACGTTTAAAAATACAATAAACTTAAGGAATTCTTTCCTTTGAAAACAATGACTACCATTACAGATCCATCTACTTATTGTTTGTCCCAACACACTACCTATAAAGTGATCACTTAATCGAATTCAACTACGTATATAAATGAAAGAACGACAAAGATTGAAAATAAAAATAATATTACCGGCTGACGAATCGAAACCACATTCGCAGCTCAAGTCTCACGCTAATACATTGAGTGTCAATATGCACACTATCAAAACGAAACGGACGTCAGAACGACAAAACAATTAAGTCCGTAAAATAATATAAAATATCGAAGTCATTTAAACTCAATACGCATGGAGAATTACAGTAAAATATTTAATCACCATCAGGTCGATATCCAATATTTGGGCAATCCTCATTCGCCGATAACGGTCCCATATCTTAGGGAGCACCTTCCAGCTGTTTGGAGCTGCGCACAAGTTGGCCTCATTATTACCGATCTAACCCTCTTCATATTTCATATTTTACTGTAGGTGCTACCTTCGCCCAAGTCACTTCGCAAAAAAAAGAAACAAAAAACATCTAATCTGAGACTTGAGTATGTACAGCTAACATCCCAGACCTATCGTTGGGCTCACTTAAAATCTGTACATCCTAACACTAATCTCTATGTACACGATACCTTCCTAATTCTGTCGTCGAGCGTGAACTAGGACGTCTCATAATCAGTATACTCCTAGGATAACATGTGACGTCCTAAATCTATTGTCAGGCGTAAAATGGGTCGTATATGCTTCCACTGGCATATCAGGCGAACTAGCAAATTCAAACAAACTCTGACATTTCAACTGTAAACTTGGTCAGACTAATAACACACACGGAACAACGTCTCTTACTAACAAACGAATGCAGGTCGAAGAATGCAGTAAGTCTCTATCCCCTTACAGAACGTGAACTCGAAAAATAAATATACGTGACGAACAATTCTCCAACTCAAACACTATCTCAGCATGCAATGAAGTTTTAGGGAAGAAAATAATAATTCCCAACACACGTCTACCATTTAGTGGATGTTGTCCGAAAATAATAATCATAACTACCGCATTGGAAACCCTCAAATCGCCTACCGTTAATTTCAAATATTTATATCTATGACTATCCAGTGAAACGAAATTCAATAAATTCACACGGTCACACAACACCAACCATGTATTCTAAATGCTCTTTTATCCTTGAGGTCACATTATCTTAATATTCATACTACCAAGATTTTTAATCTTTAATAGAATCGTTTTCACTTGGGATCTTACTAGAAATCTACGGTGCCTCACACAGTAGTCGTCTCAATTTTCGGATTGTTAGCGGAATACACTACAGCCTGCCACAATACAGCTTGTCTCACAACTCCTTCCTCGGCAAACATAGCCTGTCTCAAAATTCATTCTCCTCGCCTTATCCCAGCGGTATTACTTAAAATCCAGGCTCCCTGTCATCTTCAGTATTCCTATCACTCTCATCTCCACATATATAAATTCTTCGCTCTCAATCCATTTTTCTCATATTTCCAAGACCCTTTTCACATTTCAATCCTCTGGTGAAAACAATACCCATTATAAAATACACCTCTTTATTTTACTGTTACTACAACTTTCGGACCTCGAGAATACAGGAACACACCGCGATTTTCCGTATCATCGACATACACGATGTCACAAAATTTTACTTCCCATGAATAAAACATAACTCTGTAGAATTTCACTGGAATTATCTAAATGCCTGCGATCCTTGTAAAACATACTGGTTAATTGCACTTTTAACATAGAAATTTTTTTATCCCGCGTAAGACATTATTATTATTATTATTATTATTATTATTATTATTATTATTATTATTAATTTCGACAAAAACTTCTGAATTCAAATGCTACTTGAAATTTTAGATATTCGCCACGACTACTTTACCATTATCGCTTTCCTAATTTTCCTCACTTTGGACAATATCTCATAGAACATCAACATCAGATTTAAACGTCGCATTTTACAGTTTCTTGGCGTGAAATTTTACAAACTAAAATTTTCACACGCTGACCAAAACTATAACACTTCTCGCCTGATAATTACAAATATCAACCCGACACATATCTTGAAAAAAAAAATTTGTTGGGACTAACAAAAAGTCTAGCTACAACATAATACAAAATATAGATAGACCTGCATTGACGTCATTTCCAGTATTCTGGCTACATTTTTGCCAGCTGACCTCGTGTTTAGCCGCACATTGGTACAAAGAACCTCATCTTCTCAAACATATCAATCTTACAAACACTGCCTTTTCACACGTTATTAAATGACAACACAAATCACGCATTTTCTTCGTTATAATTTCTACAACAAACCTCCTTCGTTCTGCAGTCGACTGCGACTGTCTACCTTCGCCCAGAGTCGGCTCTGTCACCCTAATACAACAGGTGTTCAACAGATAACGAAATCAGAACTACTCTGACTAGCTTCCCCAACTCTCTTAACACTTTCAAACATACACGAGGTGATACAATAAAATCTGCTATGCACTTTAACAGACGCCTATGCTTTCACAGTTTGTCGGCAAAAGTTCAGAAATTTTCTATCACCTTCCCTTTCTAACCGAATATGTGGACCACAGCCACGAGCATGTACTTATTTGTAGATCAATCTTATACGAATTTTCTGCTGACGACGGGCGTAAGCTTCCGCTGCCTTAGAAACCGGACCGACACTGAGAAATATGCAGAGGGGGGGGTTTCTTTTATAGTCTTATGAGTGACGCTACACACACCACTAAGCTTGATTGCGTAATCTGCTAATTTCGCGTCCAATAGACCAATTTTCATGAAACTCGTTCCAGAATTCCGGACAGACTTGTGATTTATTTTGATGTTAATCTCATAATTTTACCACACTCGCAACAGGTGAAATAAATTATTTCTGCCCGGGCGTTTCGCGGGTTTTCTTCATCCATTGACCTTGGCATGTGGAGCTGGTTCACTGATCTGACGCCGATTTTTACTTAGGCTTAACTGCATTTATATTTAACCTGGGGGTTCTGTCTTCACGTAGGGTTTAAGAATAATTTAGATTATTTATTTCTGTATTTACTGTGTTGCCAAAATCTCTCGTTACGCAGAATTCCGTGAATTTGAAGAATTGTCATGTGCTCCACGTCCACCGAGGTGTCAAGGTATTTCACGAGCTTGCCGTGGGTGAGATCGTTCCCACGCGACAGCGAGGCTCTGGAAGCGCAACATGGCTGCTCTCAAAAATAAAATTAGCTTGTTATCTGAAATAAATATTGAGAAAAATAAAAAATCTTTTTCTCACCGTAGAATTATGGGTTCAATATAAGTACCGTCTTTTGATTTGAGTGCCGACTGCGAAATCCGTCAGGACCCCTGCAGAGATGTCTTCTGAGTAAATATTAAAAAGAAGGGAGAAGGCATACAGCCTTGCCTCGCACCTCTGCGGATTTCCACTAGCTCTGTTAGTTTGTCTTCTACCCTTACTTGTGCGCGCTGATTCTAGTAAAGGTTCAGCCTGCATTGGGGAGATAGTGGGTTCGAATCCAACTGTCGGCAGCCCTGAAGATGGTTTTCCGTGGTTTCACACCAGGAAAATGCTGGGGTGGTACCTTAATTAAGGCCAAGGTCGCTTCCTTCCCGCTCGAATCCATTTCCTATGTCATCGTCCCAATAAGACCTATGTGTGTCGGTGGGACGTCAACCAAATTCGAAAAGATTTCTAGTATTTGCGAAAGCTCGGATGCTTTAGTCGTCCACTCCAGTTTTGCAGAGATCACTGATACGCTTTCGGTGTTGGCAGCGATAGAAAGGCTCGGAGTAATCGATGAAACATGCAAATGCAACGTAGTTTGAGACTATAAACCTTAGGTCAGGGTTTTGAAACGCGAAAAGGGCCTTGCGTGTGTCTAGGGATTCACGGAACGTAAAGTGTGTTTATCCGATGTTCTTGTCGCATTTATTGTAGAGTCTGGCGTCGACGATCTTTGGGAAAGAGCTTGAGGATGTGACTCATAATACTATTTTTTAAAATTCGGTATTAAAGTTGGCTCGGCAATATCACGTATTTGGCACTTAACTTAATTTCTCTTGCAGATTTCTACTCTGTTTGCTGTTTTCTTGTTCTGTTTTGTCGCCAGATTCTTGACTAATTTGTGGGTCTACCAGGCGGCCAATATTTAACACAATTTTGTTCTTGCTCTTCAAAGGTTTCATTAATTGCAATCTCATTTGCCAAATTTATAGATTATGGTCAGACAGAACGTCAGCTCTTTAGTCATTTTTCACTCGGATAACGCTGTTTCTGAATCTCTTTTCGATTTAAAGAATATCTGTTTGATTTCTGACTATATTTGTTCTCATCATCTGCAGGTGACTCCCACGTGTAAAGTCTCCACGGCGGTAGTTTTAACCAAGTATTCGCAACGTCTAGTTCTTCTTGTCGTCAGAACTGAATGAGACGATCATCACGATCATTTCTCTCTGAAAGGCAATAATCGCCAGCGATGTCTCCCACCCATCCTTTGTCAAGATTGGCACTGAATTCTCCCATAACTACGAACAGCTCGTCCCCTTGGTATATTTGAAGACTTTGTGCAAGAGATCGTAAAACTAATCTCCTCCTCAGGCTTATATGATGTATGTGAATAGACCGGAATGATATTCTTGTTCAAGGGCTTGCCTCGCAGTTTCACCATCAGCTCTCTGTCCAAGTATGCTGAGCACTGCAATATTGGTTTCCTTGTTCTGTCTCCGTACGTAAGGTTCAAGTCATTTTTTCTGCACGTATTATACCGCTTAAAATCTGCCGGGGACTGAGGGACAATGGTTTTTGTTTCTCATCCATTATGAATGTCCTGGTAATTAAATAATGGAGTGATTTTCCATGGCCTCCTGCATCGCAGCAAGACAATTGTTCCGCTGCTCCAACTCCACGTGTCGGGTCCTTTCGGATTAGTTTTACAAAACTTCAAAGTTCAGTTAAATTTTTTAGGGCGGTTTATTACATCACTAGAATACAGTCATCTTTTTTGAAGTTGGGTATTTAAATTGAAGTATATTCGTGTTGTGCACACAGTGTATACCGTGGCGTAGCAATATTAAGGGGAGAACAGGAGACGCCCGGAAATTCATTCCTGGCCTCCACACTCCTCGGACCTAAATCAACTAGACTTTTATTTGTGGGTGAATTAGAAAGCTCTTGTGTATCGAACCCTGGTAAAAAGGTGCACAAAAACTTCGTGTCCGTATTGTGGAACTCTGCGAAACCATATGCTATACTCCAGGGATGTGTCAGAGCATCCGGGATTCAGTGCGACGGCGAGTTGATGCATGTATCAGTGGTAACAGATGGCATTTTGAACATTTTATGTAAGAAATAGCTTCATGTGGTATGCTTTTGCGTTCTCTTCCGGTGTGTTTACTATTATTAATGTGGTATGAAGAATTGTAGAAAATTAGTTCTAACATGGAAATAGAAAGTTTGCCGACCCATTTCCATAATAATATTTTCTTCTTCTATGTGTGAAGAATGTTTTCCCGTGCCTTATTGTTGCACCATGTATACATGTTTAAAGTTGTGCAATATACATTTTCTGACATTTTATGTTTTCATGCATTTATACCGCATGGCAAATAATATCGGAGATATTCCGTGATTATTGAATCTTTTACACTCTTCTAAATATATTGCCAGAAAACAGGAGGCAATGGAAATAATTATCATAGAGGGAAAATTCGACGGCCGAAGACCCAGAGGTGCCCCTTACGATGGATGGACCAGAGCAAGAGCTTGACCAGGATCAGCTAACAGCAAGCAAGTCACCATGCCAAAACCAGAGAATTCTGGAGGCAGATCACCAAAAGGCTTGTCGCGTGATGCCACTACACACTTACGAATGGTTGAACTCAAAGAGAGAAATATATCCACAAGTACTAGTTCTATCAAAATGGTAGGCCTACACTTGAGAGTAGTTGTAGAAAAATTCAGTTTATGATGCTATATAAAATATCTGGCACATTCTTACTGTACGATCTAAGGTAATGAAGATATTCCAGAACTTATATTTTTAATGTTAAGTCCATCAAGGGCGATAATATCGTTCAGTTGTCATAGTAACGAAATAGTGCCCATCTCCACGGCTGAATGGTTAGCATGCTGACCTTTGGTCCAAGGGAGCCCGGTTTCGATTCCTGACCACGTCGGGGATATTAACCTTAATTAGTTAATGCGTCTGGCTCAGCAGCTGGATGTTTATGTCTTCAATATTAGAAATTATCTTAGGTAAGACTATTATCACAAACTCTCAGGTCGCCTGTAGGCCGTCTACTCGTTAAAAACTTGCCCCAGGTCTCTCCGGAGTCCATATGCCGTTGTTAACGAGGTAGCCTGTTATGGCTGTGATTATTGTCGTAAATTTTTTGATAATGTACAAAACCGCATGCACTTCATCTTCTATTGATCATGACTTTTTTTTGCTAGTTGCTTTACGTCGCACCGACACAGATAGGTCTTATGGCGACGATGGGGTTGGGAAGGGCTAGGAGTGGGAAGGAAGCGGCCGTGGCCTTAATTAAGCTACAGCCCCAGCATTTGCCTGGTGTGGAAATGGGAAAACACAGAAAACCATCTTCAGGGCTGCCGACAGTGGGTTCGAACCACTATCTCCCGGATGCAAGTTCACAACTGTGCGCTCCTAACCGCACGGCCAACTCACCCGATATTGATCATGAAAGCTGTGAAGATGAATATGTAAATAAGAAGGAAATTATGATGGAAAGAACGCTCGATAAACGGGGGGGGGGAAGAGGTATCAGAAGGTCTTTCCAGTCAACAGGAGTAGTATTTAGTTCTTCTTCCGCTAATTGTATGCTTTGTAAGTAGTTCAATAGCCCATCTTAAACCTGTTCTGCTGGTCACAGTTTGATAATCATAATAAGAAAAATGTGGTTGGCTTTACGTCTCACTAACCACTTGTACACTGGGTGGGTTGGCCGTGCGGTTAGGGGCACCCCGCTGTGAGCTTGCATCCCGAAGATAGTGGGTTCGAATCCCAATGTCGGCAGCTCTGAAGATGGATTTCCGTAGTTTCCAATTTCACACCAGGCAAATGCTTGGTCTGTACCTTAATTAAGGCCATGGCCGCTTCCTTCCCATTCCTAGACCTTTCCTATCCCATCGTCGCCATAAAACCTATCTCGACGTAAAGCAAATAGCAAAAAAAAAAAAAAAAAAAAAAAAAAACTACTTGTACGGTTTCAGAGACGCTGAGGTGCCGAAATTTAGTTCTGCAGGGGTTCTTTCACGTGCCAGTAAATCTGCCAACACGAGGCTGACATATCTGAGCACGTTCAAAAACCACCGAACTGAGCGAGGATCGAACCTGTCATGTTGGTATAAGAAGGCCAGCGCTGTAAGTTTGTCTCAGATATTAAGATAGTGTTGAAGTGAAAGAGCACTTAGAATAGACTGCGTTAATCTGTCTGATCACTGTGCGGTGCTAAACAACATGTTTTCTAAAGGACATATAAGAGCTGGTAAAAGGAAATTCTCCCAAATAGGCAACGTTCTCTACTGTATTGCGAAGTATGAACAGTACTCTTGTAGATCGATTTAATCCTACTTCTTGTTTGCTAGGAACTATTATCTGAAGAAATTTGTTACTCAGAAGTTTAATCTTCTTTCTCCATAAATGATTCAGAATATGAATAAGCTCAAAAACCGTATTCCTGATGGCCTCATTATCTGGCTGTTCTCTTATTAGCGATGTATGCAAAATATTGTTTATACTTCACTTCAAGGGCACAGGATATCGAATCAACATTCCTCCGTCAATAAATAGTATGTGTGCATAATACGTATTGAGGGATGCCAAGCATAAGCACACAGATGAGCTTGGTATACCCTTCAGAATGAGAGTTATTTCCCTATCAGTAAGTTGAGAAATTTAAAACAGGCTATATCTTCTGGAGATGTACTTGGCCCTGAGTTCACTCAGACTAAACTGAAAACGAGTACTAGCTTCATTTCTGGACGTAAAAGCTACCAAGCGTAGAAACAGACTCTAGATACCACTTGGTACCAGAGTAACGGGTACTACACTTTTGGCTGCGGTATCTGCGTCGGATATTAATAACTGAACTGAGAATTAGGAAAGAACCCACCGTGGAAAAATCACATACCCGGGAATTGTTATACAGTATCAGTTCTTCTATCGATTAATTCTACCGAGTGAGATGACTGCGTGGTTCGAGTCGCGTAGATGTGAGATTTAATTCGGGAAATGTTGGGTTCGAATCCCACCATCATCTGCTCTGAAAACGGTTTTCCTTGATTTCTTATGTTCTTACCTTAAGTAAGACCACAGCCACTATCTTTCCAATTCTAGCCCTTTCGCATCCTTGACACGCCGAAAATCTCCTCTGTGTTAGTGTGGCGCTAAATTACTAGCAAAAACAAATTTGGTCCAATCTCTCAAACGATGATCTTCTAAGCAGGGAATTGAATCCGGGCCTACGAAGCGGGAACGTACTAACCCCTTGCTAGCAGTATATAGCTAACCACGTGGCTATAGACTAGGTGGAATAAGATCATATCATACTAACGACTACGCTGTTTGAGATTCTAGTCTCCCGTGGCCGAGCGAGTTGGCTATGCGGTTCGCGTCGCGTTGCTGCGAGCTCTCATTTGGGAGATGGTTTTCAAACCCCACTGTCGACAGCCCTCAAGATTGTTTTCTGTTATTTTCTATTTTCGTACCAGACTAATAATAATAATAATAGTAAAGTCTGAACGATAGAACAATTTTTCTACACATTATAGTTAGACATCCTCGGTATTATTATTATTATTATTATTATTATTATTATTATTATTATTATTATTATTATTATTATTATTATTATTATTATTATTATTATTATTATTATTATTATGTTATTAAAATATGAAAGTAGAGCGGGTGGATAATTTCAAGTACTTAGTCTACAGCATTATGACAGAAATCTACAAATTATTTGGCCTACGTGTTCTCTACTGAATCGCGGTTCCTTCTTGGTTTCTCTTTTACCCTTCGCTGTTGGTTGTTTTGTCCCCAGATTTGAGCAGAAAAGGGGCTTTACATGTTGACAGAGGGTCTTTAAGCTTCTTTCGGTGAGGGTCAGAGACTGCTTGTCATAATCTCCATCTTGTTTGTTGCTCCCACAGTGTTAACAAGTTAGGATTACCGATCTCTCTTATTTATCGGAGACTTCTACTTTATTCGTCTATTTCTTTCGAAGCTCTAGTAATGTTGTTTTTATATTGTTTCATTTTTTATAGTTAACGTTATTTGTGGCGAAGTTACAACTATAGACCCTCTCTTCCTCTAAACCACTGTTTTTACGGTGTACACATTTAGAATATTAAAATAGTATAATGCTAAGAGAAATAAAAATAAACTGTTAGATTTACAATACGGCGCATGAAAAAGAAGAAGTTATAATTATGATAAAGCAGCTCTGATGATGGCAGGAAGAACATTCCATGATACATTTCTATTTTTTTTTTTCTTTTTTTGCTATTTGCTTTATACTGACACAGATAGGTCTTATGGCGACGATGGGATAGGAAAGGCCTAGGAGATGGAAGGAAGCGGCCGTGGCCTTAATTATGGTACAGCCCCGGCATTTGCCTGGTGTGAAAATGGGAAACCACGGAAAACCATCTTCAAGGCTGCCGACAGTGGGACTCGAACCCACTATCTCCCGATACATTTCTATTGACGATGAACATCCATGATAGAAAGTGAACACCTTCTCCTTTGGCTTCTCTTCTTTTTCTTCTTATTCTTCTTGCCTGTTTCACATTTATTGCGGTGGATTTGGCTCACTTATACGATCGGGTGCCCTTCCTGATGCCAACCCTGTGAGAAGGCATATATTCTCTCTTACGTTACTCTGATGGGAGAAAAGAAGTGTATTAAGACGAACATAAACACATAGTCCCCGAGCTAAGAAAGTTAACAATACGCAATTAAAACCTCCAGCCCTTTTGGAGATCGAACCCAAAATCTCCTAAACCTAAGGTCAGTACGCTGCATTCAGCCAAGGAGCCGTACATACTCAGGAATTACGTTTTGCATTATTTATTTTATTCTTATTTAATAGAAGATTTAATATTTAGTTGTCAGGTCAGGAAATTAACTATCTTACACGTATAGTTTTTTTATGTTTACGATCTTTTCTGAGTGTCAGATTCTACATGATATCTTAACAGAACCCATTGCAGAGACATCTTGAGTTATTCTAAAAGACTGCATTCTCTATCTAATCTAGCTTCTATTATGTTGGATACAGTGACGAGGAAGTCGAAAGGGAGGGATCCAGTGGCGAATGTGAGAAATACTAGAGAATCCTGATTTTGTCAATGACGTCTGTCACAGACTGTGAGAAATGGGAGAGAAACTAAGACGACTACCGGAAGAGATGGAATGAAAATCAGTACACACAGGACTAAGGAGATGAGGGCGAATTTTAATATAAGCTTGTTATTTATTGCCATGATATTGAACAGTTGGATCTTGTGAGCATTGTCACCACGGACAAGATATTATGAGTCTTATGATGAAAGCGAATGGAGAATTCGTTGAACTGTACCCTGTATGGAGGAACCAAAACATATCGAGGATAACTAAATTCCAGCTTCTGAGTACCAATATAAAGTCAGTACTCTTTTATGTCTGCAAAACCTGGAAAGTTACCAATAAGACTATTGAACCCATGACCTTTGTACCCTAAGAATTTTAAGTATGAAAATTATTACAGGAGGCCCATGTCAATTGCAATAGGAAGCTCGAAATTTTTATATATATCACGGGAGTGACACGTGGCAAGGAGGTAGCTACTTTCCGTCCCACGCTCTGAGATGTGACGTCATCCGCACTTGTCGAATGTGGAAGGATACAGAAGAAAGTTTATGCTTGATAAATATAATTAAATGAAATAATTAGTGGTGAATGCAATATAATGAGGGCACTGTATTTATCTATAAGACAATTGGTCTTTAGTAAGATGGATTTGAGATTGCTAAGCCATTTCTGGGGATTATTTCAGATGGACGCGCATGTCTAGCTTACCCATGCCAAGTCGACAAAAGGTAGTGCCTATCAAATGAGGTCATTTAACAAGTTAATTTAATAAGAATAAATTTTAAACGTCCAGGAACACTACTGTTAGCAATGTAGCAAGTATGTGGTTACATCAAAAACTCTTTTAAATACAGTTCATCTAAGTCGAAAAAGTTGCGCAGATTTTCTTGGCGGCAAAGGGAAAATGCCTGGAGAGAGGGGGTAATGGCTATAAATATAGAAGGGACGCCATGTTGAAACCCCCCTGCATTTTGTATCGTGAGGCTGAAGACAGAGGGTTGAACTGTTTCTGTAAATCGATCGACAAGTAGACTAAGTCCAACCAATAGATTTTAGCCGATGTGGCTGGGGTCTTGAATCCATGTGGAAATAGTTTACTTTGAGCATAAGTAATTGTATAAAAATGACGGTCAAGATACCGAAGAAATATTTATAAAATCGTTGTGTGGTAAGGAAAGTAATTCGTGTGTGGGAAATAAATATTATCAGTCGAGTGCGATCAACAAAATCAACAAGTGAAGGGCATTTCTTTTTTTAATGCGTTATTTCCAGGAAAATGATGATGCAATGTACAGCCAAAAATGTAAAAATGGCTAAATAAATGGAAAGGGGTCGCAGATGAGCCCAAAGATGAAAGCTGGCGTAACTTAAGGTAGGTGACATGCCATCTTAACGCCTACTATATCATGTTTCATGATGTCAAACTTATATGTATTTGAAATGGATGTTTATGACGCAGTTGGTCACCCATATGTCTTTTTTTTTTTTTTTTTTGCAAATGTCAGAAATGTGACGAAAAAGGGTCATCTGTTTTATTTTCTGCTTGGATAAAATTTTAAAGTATTGCGAGTGCCGTGTAATGTTGTAAAAGTTACTAATGAGGGTTTCGAAGTGCTATCACGCCCAAAGTAGATCGTCATTTCCGTGTATTTATTGCTTATATTTTGTGATATCAAATTAAGATGTTCATTCGACGTAAAATTTTCAGTTGGAATTATGATGGAATTGGTGCAAAAGGGATCCGTGGTTACCCCATTTTCAATCGGATGAAAGCGCTGTACGTAGTGTTGTGTAATGCAGATCGGTGAAATTTGTGGCGAAGTGTAAAGTATTCTATGTCCGTTTAAACCGTGTCTGAGTGAAATAATAACAGTAAATTTGTCAGTCACTCTCTTGGAAATCCAGTTTTAAAATACGAGATCATTTTATGCGAAGTTGTTCATTATTAAACCATTGTGCGTTATTAGGCGTCGGGGATTCTAGTAAGGATTTTTAATTCCAGTTCTTTTGTTAGTGAGAGTCGTCGAGTTTGAGAAACAGAGATAAGAATGGTCGTATGAGTTGAGATAGGATTTGTGAATCAGGTGATTGGAAACCTGTAGATGAAGCCGGGACTTTGTGGGAGCCCGAGCAAGATTATATAATGTTTGGGAATGGAAAGTAGAGTACGGGAATGCGCGCCGGTATTCATTTGCGACGTGTACAATTATTGTGGGACATTTAAAAGTAAATCTATGTGGATATTGGTTTGGTCAGAATATCGTATTTTGTTCTATTTTGCTAAGTCAAAGGGGTTCATTCTTTGAAGCCAGTCATGTACGACGATGACATGTGTTTCATGTTGAAACTGACAGACAGAGGAGGATTGTCGGTTTCGGTACCGCCAGCTGATTGGTAGGGAACAGTTTTTGTTCAACGGAAGTTGTGTAGAGTGTTACGTATTGATACGAGATTGCATTCTTTGTAGCGAATATTATTATCTATGGGATCTAGTTGAAATTTTCATCCAGGAATAACGTGTAGGTTGTTAGATACTGTGAATTTGTTTGAGATTGCAATGTACATTTGAAACCCTAAAGTTAGAATATAATGAGCGAGGTTAAAAATTCCAGGGTTGTCCAAAATATAGAGTGGTGGTAGTGATGATTGTTTTGTTTGTGAGGGTGCACAAACTTTATGATATGTTATGACAAGATATGACATCGTAAATCGGCTTACATTATACGGCGAGTTACTTTTGGTTCGTACTAGGTTATTAGGGTTATCCAAGTATTAATAATGGCTAGGGTTAGGTTAGATTTAAAGTATGATGTCATGAAACAAGATAAACACTGGAAATGAATGATGTAAATTTTTCCCAGCTACATAATGCCCGATGATAAACATCAAACATGAATTGAATATAACTGCGTCAAAACGTGAGTAGGGACTTGTGAAAGAAACCATTCGACCGTGGAGATAGAATTTGTTGTTCATTAAGATTTCATTACATCATTTCTTATTTATTTAATTATTAAATTCAGTGGAACCGTATTTGTGAAATAACTTTAAAGCAAGCGAATAACTTGGAGATGCATTCTGAAATCTTAGTTCATTTTTTTGGGAATATTTAAATGTTAACGTAACGATTAAGGGGACATATCCGAAGGTAATGGGTTTTACTGCCACAAAGTATTGTGAGCGTTCTTGTTGTTGCATTATTTGACTGATTGATTGAGCAGTAAATGTACTGGGGTTAGTAAAGTGGAAAGTTTGGTCATCAACCGATGTAACTTAATTGTGTTTAGCCTTCAAGCTTAGAAACTTGGATGGTCATGAGGTCATCAACCTCAGGGACTTAGATTACGGCCATATGCCACTGTAGCATCATTTTCCTTGCGCTCATCATCCACAACGACTTTATAGTAACTTAGAAGTTTAGAGGTCGGTCCATGACATAGTCGCAGGTCACATCAATTCAGTTAAGGGTCCATGCCGTATAACCACTGTGTGGCACACACCGATTGGACTGCCTTAATTATACCTAGAGTCCAGAGTTCGTGTTACGAGGGCTGGACCATCAAGAATCATTATGATGGTACATGTAGTCTCACATGGAAGCCGAAATTAAGGATTTCCAGACTTTCCTTTATTTAATAATTAAGGCAATGGTTTCTAGTAAAGATGCCCAACAGGCAGTTCAGTCAAAGGCTCAAACCAGCGTTCGGCCCCTAAGTGTAAAATGATTGTGATAGAGTGGACAAGAGAGAGTCCGAATTATACATGGATTTCAAATTATTAGTATCTTCAGTAAAATTTTCCTAAATAAATATACAGATATTTTATGAATAAGACCTTACATTTGAGTTGATAGATTAGGATTACTGAACCCTACCTTTACCTCAGCAAGTGATGAAGAACCCGATACGACCCAAGAGACAGATCTTATGAAAATTTGCTGATAGGTAAGGAAGGTAGGTATCCTTCAGAGTGGACCAAAGGGTTCACTATAAACCAATTGCAAATCTTTATAAATCTTTGTTTAAGTTATAAATGGAAGATGGTCTGATGTTATATCAAATGGGGTACTATGGGAGGCAACATAACAAGAGACAATCAAACTACAAATAAAGGAGCGGAAGTTGAATAACAATTTTAAAAAATAAGGTTCCTAGAAGGAAACCATAATTTAATGTTGTCGATTTCAAATGTTAAAAACATTTGATCCCTTTAAGTTTTTAGGCTTTTTCAATCGTGAAATTACCTAGGGCATCGGCACTGCATTGGCCTACATAGGAGACTTGCAGTGGTGTCTCAACGGTGCACTAGCGCCAGTGTCTTGGAAAGGTGTAGCATTCCAACTGATGAGCCCACTGCTACACTGGGGCGAAACGCTGGTAATTTCACGATTGAAAAAGCGTAAAGACTTAAACACCTCAAATGTTTTAAGAATAATAATGTTATTTGCTTTACATCTCACGAGCTACTTTTACGATTTTCGGAGAAGAAGTGCGGAAGTAGCAACAGATAGGGCACACATTAAGAAAGCCCACTCGAGTCATCGAAAGATCAACCCTTGGTTGGGTGTTCAAAGGCGTACACAGGCAAAGAAGACCTAGAAGAGGAAGATGAAGTAAGAATGTGAGAAAGACTTGAAGCAACCTGAAAAGGCTGACCAACAACAGAACTCTATGGAAATATTTCGCGGGTATTCTGTGCTACTGTAGGAGTAACAGGAAAGAAGTCAAGGACAACCATTACAATGACTAAAGCTATAGAAAACCAATAAATCAGTGAGTGCATCGAGTGAATTGGCAGTGCGGTGTGGGACACGTAGCTATGAACCTACATTCGGGAGAGATCTTAATTGCCTTTGCTTCGCTGTCTTCTAGCCAACTTGGCATTTAATGAAATATTTCTAAATCTGTATACAGCGAGTTCGCAATTCAAATTTATATTTTCTTCGTAGAGTGGTTTGGCTTCGCAGTACGTGTCGCGAAACTGTAAGCTAGTATTCGGCAGCCCGGAAGATGTTTTATATGGTTTCGCATTTTAACGCCAGGGAAATACTTGGGTTGTACTTTTTATATGATCACAGCCGCTCCCTTCCCTGTATCCCATCATCACCAATAGGCTATATCTATGACGTATGAGTAAATGTGCCATTAAACACATAACAAAAAGGAACTTTGTGTCACTATCTTCTACACAAATTACTTTTTTGGCAGCGAATTCTAGACAGACATAACTTACCTGTTTCAAATATTACAGATATGAAGAGTAGGGTGTTACCGGGCGAGTTGGCCGTGCGCGTAGAGGCGCGCGGCTGTGAGCTTGCATCCGGGAGATAGGGGGTTCGAATCCCACTGTCGGCAGCCCTGAAGATGGTTCTCCGTGGTTTCCCATTTTCACACCATGCAAATGCTGTGGCTGTACCTTAATTAAGGCCACGGCCGCTTCCTTCCCACTCCTAGGCCTTTCCTCTCCCATCGTCGCCATAAGACCTATCTGTGTCGGTGCGACGTAAAGCCCATAGCAAAAAAAAAAAAAAAAAAAAAAAAGGGCGTTCGTTACAAGCTGAAAGGCTAATTTAAGGAATAAATAGAATATGTTGGATGGAGTTGTGTAAATAAATCTGCTTCAGTGATGGGATCATGTGAGCTGAATGAATGGATGAGATTATCTAGCACAGTTGTGCGCAAACGTTTTGTGCACCGTCGTCCCTTTATACCCTCCTCTAACACACGAAATCATCTTTGTAAAAGAACACCCGGCTGACAACGAGATCTTCTGTTCACTTTATTTATTTAGTGCAATGACAGTAATAATGAGAACATGATGTAGCAGGGTGGGACTTCTCGCCAATGTGGCCACTGTTCGAGCCCCGACTAATGCATGTGGAACTTTTAAAATGAGAATTTATGTTCGTGTCTTTCGGATTGTACGTGAAACATGAGCAGCCGTGACTATGATCACGATCAAAACAGTCACGTAAAACTACAATCTTGCTTTTTAATAATATTTTTGATTTTATGTCTGATAACTACTTTTGGTTTTCGGAGATGCCAAGGTGCCGACATTTTGCCCTGCAGGAGTTCTTTTACATGGCTGTTTATCTACCTAACCGACGTTGGTGGATCTGAATACATTCAAATACGACTGAGCACAGTTGGGATCGAACCGCTAACTTGAATTCAGAAGGCCAGCGCTTTACCGTCTAACCTCTTCAGTCCGCCTATAGAGAGTTATTATTCACAATACAGTATTTCCAAAGGCTATTCGAAGATAGAAGGAAAGATGGATATGATCAGCAATATGACATATAATGTACGAATTAACCGAATGGTTTACGAGAAAATAAAATTGACATTTCACGCCGGTCTGGAAGTGCACATAACGCTAATGGCTTGGGGCAGCATAGGTTACAAGTATCCAAACAGCAGAAAAATGCTCTCAAACGAGAGAAATTTACCAATTTGACATTAACTGCGCATTTATTTCTGCGATATCCTGCATTACTCTCTGCAATATAATATAATATAATATAATATAATATAATATAATATAATATAATATAATATAATATAATATAATATAATATAATATAATATAATATAATAGTACGTCCCAAAAGGCCTAACTATATTTTACGCTTTACGAAGACGCCAAGGTGCCGGAATTTTATCCCACAGGAGTTCTTTAAAGTGCCAGTAATTCTATGGACACGAAGCTGATGTATTTGAGCACCTTCTAATACCACCGGACTGAGCCAGGAACGAGCCAGCCAAGTTGGGCTCATAAGGCCAGTGCTTCACCGTCCAGGCTACTCAGCCCGGCATTATTATTATTATTATTATTATTATTATTATTATTATTATTATTATTATTATTATTATTATTATTAGGACTGACTTTCAGCATTCCTTTTCTATCTTTGTGGAATGTATTGTTTTAACGTTTTGGTTCATTGTTTACACGTGTACTATGGAACGCAATACAAGGACTGAGTAGGAGGTGACGAAGGAAAAACGAAAATGGGAAAGCGAGGTAGTAGTCTTAATTTTCTGAGAGGCTGCATCTGCTTTGTTTTGTGTAAGCAGCTTCGCCGGAGCTAGTAAGAAATACAAACCATTCTTTCACTTCTTTTTATATAGAAACAATAGTGGAATGTCGCCTGGCGACCAGTCAAAATGTTTGTTCGAAGGATGGAGCGATTTATTTCACGTAATCCACCATTGCTGTGGCTGAGAGAAGACAGAACCAACTCTTACCGCTTTCGTCTACTGGCGTACGATCCTGCTTCTGTATTCTCCCCGAAGGGTGAATTTGAAAACTTTGAAGGTATCTCTCAACGCCTTAAAAATACAGTACACATGGATTATGGTGAGACGAATTTCCAACACATGTATAAATAAACTATGCAAATTTTCCTCTAAAAAATAACATTGTTACATCGTGATCCCAGTAATGAAAAATAGCGTGTCAGTAAATAAATGCAGCAGTATTTATTTATTTATTTATTTATTTATTTATTTATTTATTTATTTATTTATTTATTTATTTATTAGCAGTTTCCCGCTGGCTCCGCCCGCAATGTACAAAGTATGGTGTTGTTCGTTACTATCCTCACGGATAGCAAATAATAATAATAATAATAATAATAATAATAATAATAATAATAATAATAATAATAATAATAATAATAATAATAATAATAATAATAATAATAATAATAATCCACCGAGCTCGATAGCTGCAGTCGCTTAAATGCGGCCAGTATCCAGTAATCGGGAGATAGTGGGTTCGAGCCTCACTGTCGGCAGCCCTGAAGATGGTTTTCCGTGGTTTCCCATTTTCACACCAGGCAAATGCCGGGGCTGTACCTTAATTAAGGCCACGGCCGCTTCCTTCCAATTCCTGGGCCTTCCCAATCCCATCGTCGCCATAAGACATATCTGTTTCGGTGCGACGTAAAGCAAATAGCAAATAGCAAAGCAATAATAATAATAATAATAATAATAATAAATAATAATAATAATAATAATAATAATCCTCAACTTGTTCCCGGTCATTCGACCGGATCAGGAATGAATGGAATGAATGAATGAATGATTGAATGAATGAATGAATGAATGAATGAATCCCCCTTCTATCGACGAGGATAGGAATTGTACCGGCTTCCTGCCGAAGCCTGTCGCGAACTTCTGGGACAATAATTAACGACTGACAGATGAAATCAAATGAAATGATGATTGAGTGTGTCGCTGGAATGAAAGATGAGAGGGGAACTCGGAGTACCCGAAGAAAATCCTGCCCCCGCCGCTTTGTCCAGCATAAAACTTACATGGAATGATCGGCATTTTAACCACGGAACACAGCGGCGAGAGGTCGGCGAGCTGCTGACTGAACCACGGAAATAATAATAATAATAATAATAATAATAATAATAATAATAATAATAATATGTATGGTCTCAGGTATCGGGTGCATACATTTTAATTGGACGGCTTTTAGATTGCCTACGAGTCAATTTCGACTTTCCGTTTTGCTCTACCAGACGGCAGTGTAAACTGGATCTCTGTTGGGCGATCCATGGATCAGCTTTAATTAATTGTGTCCGATAAACACAAAATTTTTCACCAGAGATCTTTAACATGGCGACATCATAAAAACAGAATGTACGTTTTCCTGCCCTTCAGACTCTACCTCTGTCAAGATTAAACCCACGGTCTGAGAGTCCGGTTGCCAACACTTAACAAATGCACGGAGTAAGCTGGTGCACAAGGTTATAATAATAATAATAATAATAATAATAATAATAATAATAATAATAATAATAATAATAATGGATTTACGCCAAACTACTACTGCGTTTTTGGAGATGCCAAGATGCCAAATTTTTGTCCACAAATGTTCTATTACGTGACGGTATATCTGCCAACACGAAGAAATTCCAACGGGTGGAGCCAGGTTCCAAGCCCCCACCCCCTCCAACTTGTTTCCAAAAAGCTTTCGCTCTACCTTGTGAGCGACTTAGGCCGGCACTAAAAACAAAAGATACTGCGGCTCTCGTCACGGTATCAAGAGATACGTCAAACTACAACCCTTCTCGGGAACTGGGTATGTGTGCCGTTTGGCTGGCTTCTCTTACGTTTTTCCCGTAATATTTACGTTTTTTACTAGATGTAATGGCTTACGCTTTTCTTTTAACCATAAAATGTTCTCTTGCGTCTTTTTTGCATCTACAAATCATTGGATTTTTTAATTCTCGAAAATTTGAAATACGCGTACGGCATAACCCAACATTGTTTCAGTGAAACCGTTTTAAATTATTTTTGTAATTTTGGCGCGAATTTATGGCTTAGGGCCTAAATAATTCATTAATACAAACTTTGTTCATAACTGATTCAAGTGGATAATACTTCCGGTCACGTCACCGTGTTGCCATTTGAAATGAATACGAGTGTTCCGTATGTATGCAGGGTAGATAGAGCTGTAAATATGTATTAGGCAGTACAAAATGAGTGACCAAACTAAAACTCCTCCTAAGAAAAAAGTGAAGTTACAGTATAGTCAGGTGTATTTCGTGATCCTAAATCCCCAAGGTCTTCTGCTGTTTGTTTGCTCCAGTTCGGTCTAGTCGTCTTGTTCTTTCGGCAAAGTGTGGACTTTGTTTGACAGTCTATTTCGATCCACTCTTTCTAGGTGTCCCAGGAACTGGACTTTTTGCATGCTCATTGTATCTGTGATTCTGGGTATTAGTTTCTTGGATCTAGAACTATTTTTCTCTTGATTTCTGAATTCTCTACCTTCTAATTGCTCCATTAGTGTTTTGTGTTCAAAACTGAGTTGTGTAATGCACAGAACTTGGTTCTTCTAGTTTGATCACTGATGTGATTATACTTCTGATGAAACTGCTGTATTACATTTTATTCGAAAAGGTAGCACCCATTAATTCCGATTATCGTGATCAAATGTAACAGTCATTGGAGTGCAATGAAGATTTGTGAGAAGCAATCTGCGGTGAGTCACGTGACATTGGAGACGAGTCTCTTGGTGGCCATCACGACCTGCTGACATCGCGAAGCTCTTCCACACGTCTTCAGTCTCTTCGTGTTATACGGAACAACTTTCATTTCCTTTCCCTCTAGATATCGGTTTCTCATAAGTGTCCTCTTGGATATCAATATTAAGTCAGGGTCTGCCTATGAACGAATATAAAGGCATTTGCCGTAATGTAGGTTATTCATGACATAACCTGTATCATTTTAATGTCATATTTTTGTTTGAATTCTACGTTGATTAAACATAAAATACCTTCTAATAGTTTTATGAGTCAGATGCGCGTGATGTTGGGAAAATTATACGATCTTTGTGAGAGGAATTATCATTATTATTATTATTATTATTATTATTATTATTATTATTATTATTATTATTATTATTATTATTATTATTATTATTTGTTTTGTTTCGCAAGTTGCTTTACATCGCACCGACACAGACGGGTTTTATGGCGACGATGGGACAGGAAAGGGCCACGACTGGAAAAGAAACAGCCGTGGCCTTAATTAAGGTACAGCCCCACCATTTGCTTGGTGTGAAAATGGGAAACCCTCGAAAACCATCTTCAGGATTGCCGACAGTGGGGTTCGAACACACCGTCTCCCGAATGTAAGATCACAGCTGCGCGCCGCTAACCGCACGGCTAACTCGCTCAGTGGAATTGTTTATTATTATTATTATTATTATTATTATTATTAAGGAACCAACGCAGCATCTACTTTTCCAATCACCGTGCTCGAAAGGAAGTCATCTACATAGTCCACATCTATCACATTAGGATCTTTTTTCTTTCTTTTATCTTATGATTGTTATGTTGATATATGTTTGTCTTTTGGTTGTACACTTTGTATTTATTTGTATATGTTTCTGATAGGCTACTGTGAATTATGATTTTATGTCTTAGTTAACGCTTGTGTAACAGGTTTTTGCAAACTTATGAAGAACTGTGTGAATCCGATCCCTGTCCCGATTCTACGGGATCTGGTATGAAGTGAAGTGCATCTCCGTGGCGAAGTTTTACGATCTTATGCTCTTCCTGACGTCAACCCCATCAGAGGAATTAGTGATATGAAACGGATTAGTTACGTGATATATTGTCATATAAAAATTTCGTGTGGCTGTATCTAGCAGAGTGCAGCCCTTGTAAGGCAGACCCTCCGATGAGTGTGGGCGGCATCTGCCATGTGTAGGTAACTGCGTGTTATTATTCCTGGCCGGGAATCGAACCCGGGACCCTCTGAACCGAAAGCCAGTACGCTGACCAGACAACGAGTCGGATATATATTATTATAATAGGCAAGGAGAGCGTGAAACGCAGTCCTGACACAGCCTACTCCTATCGAATAGCACCCAGAAGTCTGCTCATGATTTAACGTCTCCATCCGACGGGAGAATCACAATCAACAGCGTCATACGCCCTCACTCCATATGAGCACCGCGGAGATGTTTGGAATAGAATCCAGGCTTTTAGCACGCAGTCGAGCGATGAGAAATTGAACACCACCTCTCCTACCCTGCCTGCCAATATTCTGATGGTGAAATTATTTTAAACCAACGGGACTCAAACCGGCTAGCCACGGTGTTAGACAATATAGATTTGATGCCTTAACGATCATAGCCACCACGCAGGCTCAAATAGGCCTAACTGTTTTTATTTTAATTGGAATTCTTCTTGCGTCAAATACAATCTGCATTGGAGACAAAAAGTACCCCTACAAGATATACGAGGGTCGAGTCGTAAGTCATGGCAACTATTTTTTTTTTCTCGCGAATAGGAGACAACACGGAAAATCTAAGATATGCATTTCGAAATATAGGGCATGTACTTATGCATAGTGCCTGAAGACAAATTCTGCCTTCAGTCGATTCTCGTAGGAAAGTGACAGAACACAGGCCATTGGTAAACATTGGTTTATTATGGTATAGACAGCAAATACACAAGAATACGTACAAAGGACAGGTCTCCACTGGTTACTGACCTTCGAAATATTCACCCAAGGTTTCCACTGTGCGTTGCCAGCGGTGGGGCAGGCGCTGAATACCATTCGTTGCATGTGTATCGCTAACGTATGACACTTCTCTCCGAAATGCTGTTACGATGTCCTCTTTGTTAGCAAACCGTTGTCCACGTAATGACTTCTTGACTTCGGGGATTGCATCATAGTCACATGGGCTCAGATCAGGCGAATAAGGCGTGACATGGACACTGGACGGCCTGGGCGAGGCAAATCAGCAGTTGGTACTCTACCTCGTTCGAACGTCTCCACCAACCTCGCCACTGTTCTATAGGGCATTGCATGCACACCTAATGCTTTCCGCAGCTCTGCACGGCATTGGCGTGCATTTCTGCCGCGGAGAACTGCTATTTTCATATACGATCGTTACTCCTGCTTGTTGACTCTCTCATTCACACACTGAACTTGGGGGCATGCTTAGACCCACACAGTTGTTTACATACACCATGTAATGGCATCATACGCAAGTACATACCATACGTTTCCAAATGCATATCTTACATTTTCCGCGTTGTCTCCTGTTCACGAGAAGAAAAAAAATAGTTACCATGACTTATGACTCGACCTATATATTTAGCGTGGATTAAAATTCGGTACATGTCAATACTGAAGCCTCACATTTATTTATATATTTTTTTAAATTTTTTTGTAATCCGCACTGCGAGTGATGCTATGTCCTATAGGAGTGTTATCTCCATATTCCTTTAGATTTCCTCAGTCCGGTAAGTTGTTTAAATGTCAATGATGAAAGACTTTGACAGTCCAAATTGTTTGCAGAAATTCTCAAGGAAATGTGGAATGGTTCCTCTTGTATAAATCATTAAACTGAATACTCTGACGCTGATTCATATTTGGGTACCTTTTCCGAATCTACTTCTTAAGGTTTGCTCTTATGGGTCTCAAACCTGATGATAGGGTCTATGTCTTAGAGATCAATACATGGTTTGAAATTCAGTATTTCATTGTTGAGGATTCATAATGAATGAATTTAATAGTAGTTTTCAGCTTTCGATATTTTCAACTCAATGCGTACATCTCACAAACTACCCAATAGATAGCAAGCCTATTTGAACCTTTATCAGATCTTTATAGCAAATAAAATAAGGCACTAAACTAAATGAGTGGCGCAAATATTCTCACTATCTGGATTAGACACGCTTATATGGCCATTTGGAGACCATACAATTGTACATTTACATTCACTAATTTCAATTAATGCTGTAAGAATACAAATATTTCGGAAGAATGGGGACTTCAATTCCATGGTTTAGTAACCCGAAATGGAACAACAGGTACAAGAAGCATGGTGGTAAATTTCCTTCGCCTAAAATGATGACTTTATTCTATTCGGTGATTACTCATGCGCAGATAAATTACCAGAAATAGAACAAAGTTATAAGGTTTTAATTTTATAAATTTCATATATATCATATAATTCACAGTATTTTGGAGGAATACGAGAAACAATACTAGCATGCATTGACCAGAGTAGTCGTAGGAAATGAAATGTGGAGTAACTGTAGATACACACGTTCTGTGATTGGCTACACGATTGGTTAATATCTGGTCATTTCCTGGTTCAGGTCGTTCGCTAGTCCACTTATCATGTGTTAACGGAAGTCATCAACCTTGTGAAAATAAATTTGAGAGAGTTAGCTGCGCGGTTAAGGCCGTGTAGCTGTGAGCTTGCATTCGGGAGATGGTGGGATTGAATCCCACCGTCTATAGCTTGAAAATGTTTTTCCGTGGTTTCCCATTTTCAAACCAAGCAAATACTAGGACTGTAGCTTAATTAAACCCACGGCCATTACCCTTTCAATTCTAGCCTTTTATTTAATCAATCAGTCATCATCGATGTGCATTTAGGGAAGTCGTCCAGGTGCCAGATTCCTCAATTTGTCCTCTTGAATTCTAAATTTGTATTATGATTTTCCTACATTTCAAAGCTCCACTCAATCTTATTCGTTCTACTAATGTCATTCCACACCATCTCTCCACTGACAGCTGGAATCATACCGCTTAATCGACCAGCTCGTCTCCTTACTCCCAGGTCTCCCCAGCCCGAAGTTTGCAACATTTTCGACACACTACTCTTTTGCCGGATTTCACCCAGAGAAACTGTTACTATCCTTTGGACTATTTCCAGTTCTCGTGGTTCATGTATTTATCGTACGTGATCCTTTCGTCACCGAAAAGTCTTTCGATGTGTTAATGCGACGTTAAACAACTAACAAAACGAAGTATTATGCAAAACCACGAAGTCCAATTCATTCTAGTTCAGAGAAGATATAACAGATGCCAAATACATATCTAGACAACCCGGGGCTATGACCACAATGTCAACAATCGCGTAAAATTACAAGAGCCATTTACATGTCAATATTTCAGGTCTTTGAATCCCGATATTTGGATCTGGAGGCCTAATTGCTACCACTGATCCACAGTCCGGCTCCACAGGAGTCAAAGAGGTCCCGGGTTCGATTCCCGGCAGGGTCGGGAATTTTAACCATAATTGGTTAATTCTCCTGGCACGGGGACAGGGCGTATGTGTCCTCTTCATCATCATTTCTTCCTCGTCACGACGCGCAGGTCGCCTATGGGAGTCAAATCAAAAGACCTGCACCTGGCGAGCCGAAGACCTCGGACACATCCTGGCACTAAAAGCCATACGCCATTTCATTACTGATCCATAGACGCAGTTTTATGATTGTAATTAAGATGGGAAGGTTATCAAGTTGTATTCTCCTGTAAAATAATAATCGGGAGGCTGATAGGCTCAGATTATTAAGCGTTGCTTTCCTGAGTCCATGTTGGTGGGTTTTGTTACTGACCCAGTCTGCTGATACATGAAGGTGCTCAAATACGCCCCCTCATGCAGGAAGACTTAACGTTACGTAAAATGAGAATTGCAGAGCAAAATTACGGTATTTTGGTTTTTCCAAAAACCTATTATTATTATTATTATTATTATTATTATTATTTTTATTATTATTATTATTATTATTATTATTTTTATTTTTATTATTATTATTATTATTATTATTATTATTATTATTATTATTATTATTATTATTATTATTATATATAATTCGCTGGGGCCATCAAGGACCACGTTAAGTCTTGTTGCATTTGACACTGAACTTGGCCTTCTTTAGAGCCCAAATTTCCCCCATTCTTTGTGAGTGGGCCTGCTTACGCTCCTCTGTCCAAGGGGCACCGTGTCTTCTCTTCGGTTTCTCGCCTCGGTTTAGCCCGTTCGTCAATATTTTCTTGCGGAAGAGATCTCTGTTAAGGGCGTCTTCTGCTGAGATATGTAGCATTTGCAGGTCTTCTTTGGTATTTCTAAACCAGGCAATTGTGGTTTTGGGGTTTGAATCAAAAAAGTGAAAGATTTCTTTAGTTAACTTTCTTCCGTCCATTCTTTTCAGATGACCGTAAAATCGTGCCCGTCTTTTTCTGATTGTGTCGGTAATTTTCTCTATTTTGCTGTAGACTTCCTTGTTGGATCTCTTTTGAGGGATTCCATTTCTGTACTTTGATCCCAAGATTCCTCTCACAATTTTGCGTTCTCTTTTCTACAGTTCTTCAAGGAGTCCTTTGATGGCATTTAGAGACAGGGTTTCGGCTGCATATAGAACTACTGGCTTCAGAACTGTTTCATAGTGACGTATCTTGGTGTTTTGGGAAAGGCATTTTTTGTTGTAGATTGTGCGGGATGTTTGGTAGGCTATTTCCAGTTTGCGTACTCGCTCCTGAAGTGCTTCTTTGTCCAGTCCATTTTTCATGATGATCTCACCCAGGTATTTGAATTTGTCTACTCGGGTGATGTCCCCGTATTTTGTATGGAGTTTTGGTGGAGCCTCTTTGATGTTAGTCAGTACTTCTGTTTTCTCAAACGATATCAGCAAACCAGTTTGTTCGGCAATTTCCTTTAAAATTTCAACTTGAGCTCTAGCGGTTTCTATGTCGTTTGAGAGAACAGCAATATCATTGGCAAATGCTAAGCAGTCTGTTGCGATCCCCTTGGATTTGGTTCCTATTCTCAATGGACTGTAGTTGGTTTCCTGTAATCTCACCCGCCAGGTTCTGATGATCTTTTCAAGAACACAGTTGAAGAGTATCGGGGATAGCCCATCACCTTGTCGGACTCCTGTTTTGATGTCAAATGAATGCGAGAGACATCCGTGGAACTTCACCTTGGATTTTGTATCGGTCTGGGTGGCTCTAATTAACGCCAGCAGTTTCAAATCAACTCCAAATTCATTTAAGATGTTTAGCAGGACTTCCCGGTCAATGGATTCGTACGCTTTCTTAAAGTCCACAAAGACAGACACATACTGCTTGGACCTTAGTGTACAATATCTGATGATCGTTTTGAGATTTTGAATCTGTTCAGCTGTTGAACGACCTTTTCTGAACTCTCCTTGGTATTCACCTATTTGATGTTCGACTTGTGCTTCCAAACGCTCCAGGATGGCAAGTGATAGAATTTTGTAAGTCACGGGTAGCAAAGATATTCCTCTGTAGTTGTTGATGTTCTTCATGCTGCCTTTTTTGTGTAATGGATGGATCAAAGCTATTTTCCAATCTTCGGGTAGGGTCTCCTTGTTCCAAATTTCTTCTATTTGCTTTTGCAAGATATCACGTGATTTTTCTGGGGCATATTTCCATAGTTCTGCTACTACTGAGTCTTCCCCCGGCGCTTTGTTATTTTTGAGACGGGCAATGTGGCGCTTCATTTCATCTCTGTCGGGTGGTCTGGAATCTGGGTACCTGAGTAAGGTTTCCTAGGTCTCAATGGCGCTTTGCGGTTTAGAGCAATTAAGTAAATTCTTGAAGTAATCTGCCAGAATGCTGCAATTTTCTTCATATGACGTCGCCAGTGTGCCGTCCGTTCGCTCAAAGCATAGAGATGGTGGTTTATAGCCAGTGAGTTTGCGTTGGAAGGCTCTGTAGTACTCTCTGCTTTCATTCTTCCTAAAGTTTTGTTCTATCTTTTCAATGAGAGATTTTTCGTATTTACGTTTCTCAGTTCTGAACACCCTAGCTGCTTGGGCACGTTGGGTTTTGTACGTTTCCCAATCATTTTCTGATTTCGTAGAGTTGTACTCTTTCCACGCATTGAGTCTTTCTTGGAGGACTGATTCGCAGGTACTATTCCACCAGGCATGCTTTTTGCTTCTCTTGATTTCTGCAACGTCTTTGGCGGCCTCAACAAGGAGACTTTTGGCGTTGTTAAAGTCAGTCATTTGGTCTAGCCTTCTCCTGGAACTCCTTGACCCTTTGCCGACGTTTATCATTGTCGAAGCGGGTGATCTGTTTGGTTGTCTTCCTTGTGTTTGAGGGAATTGGTTTGAATTTGATAAGAGACATATAATGATCTGAGGCCACATTGATGTCTTTCTTTACCTTGACATTCATAATCTCAGGGCTGTTTCTCCGGAGATCGCAACATGATCAATTTGGAACTCTCCGAGAGCTTGGACGGGAGAACGCCAAGTCAGTTGCTTTCTGGGTAGATGGCGAAAGTGGGTCGACATGACCTGCAGGTTGTGATTTTCGCAAATGGTCACCAGTCTTTTGCCGTTGGGATTGGTTCTTTTGTGAGCAGGGTAATTTCCTATAACTTTCTTGTACTTCTGCTCACGACCTAGTCGGGCATTGAAATCACCCAAAAGAAGCTTGACATGGTGTTTGGGGATTTTGTTCAATTTTTCATCCAGTAGGTCCCAGAAATTATCAACTTCGTCTGGATCAGACTTGTTCTTATCGTTTGTAGGAGCATGTGCGTTAACTAGGGCGTAGGTTTTGTTCGCGCATTTAATTGTGAGTATAGACAATCTTTCATTCACAGTATTCTCTCGTTCTTTGTGAGTGAGTCTGCTTGCGCTCATCTGTCCAATGGATGATTTTCGGTTATTCAACTTGGTTTAGCCCGTTAATCACAATAATTTTTTTCTGAAGAGATCTCTGTCAAAATCATCTTCGGATTTGATTCGTGGCGTTTGGGAGTCTTCTTTGGTGTTTTGAATTTTAAAAAGTGAGATTTCTTTTGGAAAATCTCTTCCGTCCATTCGTTTGCGATGACCGTAAAATCTTACCCGTCCTTTGCGGATTTGTCTGTAATTTCACTTTGATATAGACTTCCTTGTTGGATCTTTCTTTGGTGGACGCAATTCTTATAATTGGATCCCGTGATTCTTCTTATGGATCTGCGCTCTTTTTCGTCTCTATTTCTTCGACGTGTCCTTTACTGGCATTCAGAGATAGGGTTTCAGCTGCACAGATAACTATTGGCTTCAGAATGGTTTTATTATTATTATTATTATTATTAATTATTATTATTATTATTATTATTATTATTATTATTATTATTATTATTATTATTTCGAATGGGCCACCAGAGGACCACGTGCCAATTTCAATTCCTTCTTCTTTGTTCTTTCCTTTTCTTCCAGTACGCTTTCATCTGTTCACTATGTTTCTTCTTTCTGTCTTCAGACCACTTTGAACCAGTTTTTTTTTACTTTCCTACCTTGGAATCCTTCTATTTTCAATATTTTTTCCCGAAAGCCTTCTCTATTATTTTTTTTTCTGTTGTTATATTGTTTTTTCCTAAATCCTTTCTTACTTCATTGACCCAGCTTGTCGTTGATTTCTTACCCCACAAACATCTGAAAATCTTACTGGTTAATCCTACTATCTTGCATTCGATATATACCGAGCTCGATAGCTGCAGTCGCTTAAGTGCGGCCAGTATCCAGTATTCGGGAGATAGTAGGTTCGAACCCCACTGTCGGCAGCCCTGAAGATGGTTTTCCGTGGTTTCCCATTTTCACACCAGGCAAATGCTGGGGCTGTACCTTAATTAAGGCCACGGCCGCTTCCCTCCCAGTCCTAGCTCTTTCCTGTCCCATCGCCGCCATAAGACATATCTGTGTCGGTGCGACGTAAAGGCAATAGCAAAAAAAAATTAAAAAAAGCATTCGATATAAATGTACAAAAAACATAAGTCTCCTTTTCCTCATTACATCTGATACGTTTTCTATTTTTTGATATATTTCAGCATTACTTCGTAATTTCCAGCCTTCTGCTGTGTTTTGTGGGCCTAATATTTTCCTCATGATTCGCCTTCCTAGTATTTCTAGTTTATCTAAATTATAGTTTAATGCCAGACATTCGCTTGCATATAGGCATATTATTATTATTATTATTATTATTATTATTATTATTATTATTATTATTATTATCGCCCAGCTCCTCGTCTGAATGATCAGCGTTCTGACTTTCGGTTTAGAGCACTCCGGGTTCGACTTCCGGCCGGGCTGGGGATTTTTCGTTATTAAATGTGGTTGTTTCTTGGCTCGGGTAATTCTTTTCATCTACATACAACACACCACACTTCCAGTCAATACAGGAACGCGTTAGTGTCAAGAAAGGCATCCGGGCGTAAAGCTGGGACAGATCCACGTCAAGAGCTCTCCCCAATAAATTGACGATAATACCATGAATACTATTGTGATCATAATGATGATGATTATTATTAATATTAAAGTAGAAATAAAATTAATTAAATTAATCAAAAACTCTCATCACCACCTCGTTTTCTACCCTCTCCTAGAAGACAACGCGTACAACTCATTCTCGAAATCAAACTTCTTCTTGTTCTTCTTCTTATTATTATTTCCCTGCCGCTTTTCCCACACCTGTGGGGTCGCGGGTGCGAACTGCGTCGCACATGTGGATTTCGGCCTGTTTTACGGGCAGATGCCCTTCCTGACCCCAACCCTATATGGAGGGATGTAATCACCATTGCGTGTTGCTGTGGTGGTTGGTAGTGTAGTGTGTTGTGTGAATATGAAGAGGAGAGTGTTGGGACGGACACAAACTCCCAGTCCCCGAGCCAGAATAATTAATTAGAGGCGATTAAAATCCCCGACCTGACCGGGAATCGAATCCTGGACACTCTGAACCGAAGGCCAGTACGCTGTCCATTCAGCCAACGATTCTCGGAATCAAACCTTAAATGAAAAAAATAAAATATTTTCGCACTTCCCTCTCACTATTTGGTAGTACTGTTCTTCGTGGCGAGAAGTGAGCGGGATTATCTGTCCACATTGTTGACGAAGACTTGCAGGAATGTAAACAAGTTTTGAAATTATTTAACTAGCGCACAATGGCGTGGCTGTGTGTACTACATGGCGGAAGTCAGCTCTTGTTGGACAATGTGCCGGCAATGATGTGTTATGTGGCAGACATGACCTGTACATAACTCGACCACACAGCGCCGCAGGGCCCAACGTTCCATGCTTTATCGCTCCATAATGCAGCAGCGGCACAATTTATTGAATTAATCCTCATTGTAACAGCAGTGGGCTAGTTATAACAGCAGACCATTGGTGCGGAAAGGTGGGAACATGATATGCAATGCGACTTCCACTAAATTCCTCAAGCAATGTTAAGACAAGCTTATCGTTGGAACCATGGCGAAATTCGTCCCTTTAAGCAAATTTGCCAATAACTGCTGCCAACTTGAACAGTTATTTATAAAAATCAAACATTACCAAAATGTGCAATATCTTAGTGCAAGTAGCAATAATGGAAATTTACTTATCTCAGAACATTGTTCATAAAATTTAAGGTGTAATCTCACATTGTATTTATAGATTATAAAATGCATTAGTCGAACATGTCACTGTTATGTTTACCTGTTATGAAAGCCAAGCTATCTCCGAACAGGCCATAAAGCTCCTTGGAGGAGTGGAAGGTAAAAGATTCATAGTGTCTGATATTTCTAGATGCAATTCAACTTACTTCCAAGAATAACCACAAAGCATTTGGGTAGGCATCTACTGGTAGCAGGTTGTGGTAAAGGAGCAGGGGCCTGTTCCACGAACGAACTTTGCAACTTTTCAACTTTTCACTTTGCACTTTGCACTTTTCAATTCTTGCAAAGTGCTAAGTCTTTCTGTTCCACCATGATCTAGGTTGTACTTATCAATTCCTTCTCAAAGTGAAAAGTCTTTGCGAATGAGCGATCCGATCAAGTTTATTCCATGGGCAAATAGTATAGGCCTAATACTCTATGGTTTTAATGCTTTATTTTTCGTGGCTAACTTGAGGGTATAATTGTGGTACCGTTAGTTGTAAAGTTTTTATCGTGGGAAAAACATGTTATTTCAAGAAGCTGGCTGTGCTAGAAGTTGTCAAGGAGAAACGGGACATCCTTTTTGGCAACTTTAGAAATAACCTCTCAAAATATGATGACACGCATCAGTATTAAAGAGAGTACCGCCAACACACAGAGGGAAATTCACCCCTCATTCGAAATCCCGTCTCTATATCACGTGGATTATCAGGCCAACGTACTATGTTAGGAAATATTACATTTACTATAACATCTACGACTTTGGTAACAGTTCTGCAAATAATTGACTTTGATGTCCCATGCATTGCTGCTACACCGTGCAGCAGGGCACCATTTATTAACCAATGTAAGCATATAAGAATTTTTTTCTTTTTCGGAAAGGGACTGACTTCCTTTTGTTGCACGTTTCAATAAATGACCAATCCTTTCAAGAATATAGTCGGTCTGTGTTGGGGTAATACGATATCACTCGCGAAATTCCGTCGAAGTGAGTTTAAGAAAATTAATATGCAGGGAACTAGATTTTTTTAAAATTGCGTGTCTCTTTGCGTTATCCGAAAAACAGCATGGGGTGGTCCAGATACGTTGTTTCCAATGTAAAGTGTGTGTTGCGGAGTTGTCATGGTAATGCCAGGGCTCACCTCCCTACTGCCATTCACAATCGAGTTGAGAAGTTTACATTATAATGGCAGGCCTCATTGCCTACTGCGCGGTCACAATCGATATGGGGAGTTTTCGTTACAATTGCAGGCCCTTTTACCTACTTCCAGACAGATTACATTTGAATAGTTTTTATTATAATGGCATGCAACTTCCCTAAAACCCATTCAGAATTGAGTTGTGTCGTCATCATTATAATGAAAGGCCCCTTTTCTTACCGCCATCCAGCTTACTGCCAGTCATACCGAACTGGTGAATTTTCATTAAAATAGCAAGCTTCTATGCCTAATGCCAGTCATATTTTAGATGGGTACATTTGTTTCTATTGGCGGGCACCCTTGCCTACAGCCAAACATAATCGGGTAGGGGAGTTTTGAACAAAATTGCATGTTCCGTTGCTTTTTGCAAGTCAAATCGAGAAGGGAATTATTCATTACAATGGTAGGCCCAGAAGGACCCCATTCCTACTGCCAGTCGAAGTCGATGTGGGGAGTAACGATTACAATAGCAGACACACTCTTTCTCGATCGCTACAAATCGACATCAGTGAATATATATATATCGACATATTACGAATGTATATGCATGTTTACAATATTGCAGACCTTCATTTACCGATTAACTGTTGCTAAACGGAACGTCATATTGACAAACGGATTGTACCATAAGACGCTGTATTTTGCGGTCTAAATGGCTGGTACTATGATATTATCTCGTATCTCATCTATTCGTGGGTCAGAATAAGTTTGAAATGTTGAATAGGCATTACTTTTGGGTACTAATATGACAGCTACAAACATAGAATTGTTCTCACGTATGGATACTGGGTGATCCAATGTTCATGTAGAATTAGATGATTCCACGTTTCGTATAAGTGATCCGAACTAGGAATTATACGTGTGCAAAGAGCAAAATGTAGGTATAATCGAGAAATAGAGACAAACCTAGCGCATAAGGAATAAAGATACGACGAAACGTCATAGGACCAAACTTGTAGACCACTGCAAATTGAACTGAGATTGTTCCATCCGTTTTGTAATACGACTTACCATTTAGCCGCAAAATACCTCGAAACGAAGGTCAGCACCGACATTATAATTTCCTCATTATTCCGATATTTTTTGGGGGGGGGGTAAAAATGAAATATTTAAATATCTTGGAAACTTTCAGTCGATTACAGGCTAAGGCCAAATTTCAATTTTCTTGGTTGTCTGGCAGATTGTGCCTCAATCTTGCTTTGGGGGAGAGATGAGGGGTTGAAAATGAGGACTTTTAGGAAATAAAGCTAACAAATATGCAGATGGTCATTATTACATTTGAAAGAGAGAACTTTACGAAAATTTCGCCAAGGTAGTCAATGTACAGACACACGGTTTAAGATTTTATTTATATAGATAAGAAATCTGCTCTACGTACAATACCTACAACACCTTTTGGGCTATGTCTGCTGGATTTCGCCTGCAAAACCGACCGTTCATCATATCTCCCTTATTAATCCTCCTATGAAGAAGCGCACATGAGAAACAAGTTTTAGAAATGAATTTCCATCAAGGTTTGTCTATTTACAGTCAGGTTGGTCTTGTATACGTTGTGGGAGAGTAAAATCACTGTTTCGGTTCCCTATAAACCATTCCGGGAATATGACACGATATGGCCCTAGAATCTTACCTTTGGACAGGTGGATGCTAAATATGAAGTTTGGTTAAAATATCTCCAGTAGTTCTCAAATTATAGACAAAAAAAGGACAGACAAACAGACACCAAAGCAAAAAGAATATGCAGATGGTCATTATTACACCTCAAACGGACAACTGTACGAAAATTTCACCGAAATAGTCAATGTGCAGACACACGGTCGTTACGATTTTATTTATATAGAAGATAACACAATTATATAATGTAAACAAAATAATTCATAATGTGTTATGTACAGATATATATCTGCTGCACAATTACGTGGGAGGCAGTAGGCATGATGGGTAATCTGAGAGTTATGTAATGAAATCGTTTTTTGTCCGCTAGCGGGTGACGTCAATAGCAAATTAAGTCTCCCATAGTCTATGCTGATAGGCACAAGATACACTGACGAGGAGATCGAATTTTCTGTTGCTCTCCACAGTCGCAGAACCTCATTTATAAAACAGTCCTGTTCGAGGTCCGTTGAGTGTATTCCATTTTATCACAATCTCCTTGTGAACATATGGGGGCCCTTTCTTTTGGGTCTATCCAGTTTGAAATATGATCAGTTCTTTCCTTCCATATTTTGTTCCTGACTGTATCTGGTTTCCCTTCAAGACAGACACGGTTGTTCGAAGGAAGCTCTTCCTGGATTCGTAAAGCAGGAATATACCCGGAGTGGTTGTACTTCCGAAGTTGATTCCTTAAAACGTTCGCAGTTCGTCGCTACTTGATCTCACCAGGATCACAGCTAGCTAAACACTGTATTTTCTCAATGGGAGTATGTTTCAGCCGGACAATAACAATTCTGCTGCTTTCCTTTAGAGTAATGCCAACCTGCTCTGTATTGAAAATAGTGATCTTAAATCAGTAAAACATGTCTGCGTTTGTATCAGAAAATCAGATCTCTAAAAGATGCAGCATCCCAGTTTTTTAGCGACATGAAAATTAGCGGGCTCATCTGAAAAGGTGAGTGGTTTATTGACTCACTTAACGCATGTATGAATATTTTCCGCATAGTTACAAGAATAATGATGTGTGTCTTTCGAAATGACATTAGAAGACGTAGAGAACTTTATTATAACGGTAGTGTTGTATCGAGACATTATCTGTCTTTGATTGAATGTCACCCTCCCGTTGTAGGGGTAACTACCCTCTGATGCCTTGCCACGTGGGAATTCTGCGTGACACTCGTTTTACTGGGGAGCGCTTCCGACTAGTCATTTATCACATGCTTCGTACGTCATCGTTGCAGTGTTTGGATTGTATCTGAATACAGGGGTGAGTAGTCACACTGAGATTAACACACATGCTAATGCAACTGCATTATCATGTCTTAATTCAGCAGGCACTTCTGAAACGATCAATGCATGTGGAATTTTTAAAATGAGAAGTCATATCTCTGTGGTTTACACTGAAAATAAAACTCGAAGTCTCCTCGTTATGGTAACAATATAAAAAAAAATAGATATTTTTCGCTACGTTCACCATTATCGAAACAACATCAATGAACTTCACTCGACTTGATCAATACAAATAAAATACACGCTTAGACACCACATAACACCAGTTAAAGAAAAATCCTTCAATTTATTTCAGAGCAGTTTTATTTATTGTAACGGTTAGTGCTATTAGTCTCCGTCCTTGGAGGCCCGGATTCGATATCCTGGTACTGTCAGATATTTAAGAATAACAGGATGTGTCGGGCTGAGTGGCTCAGACGATTGAGGCGCTGGCGTTCTGACCCCAACTTGGCAGGTTCGATCTTGTCTCAGTCCGGTGGTATTTGAAGGTGCCCAAATATGTCAGCCTCGTGTCGGTAGATTTAGTGGCACGTAAAAGAATTCCTGCGGGACAAAATTGTGGCAACACGGCATCTCCGAAGACCGTCAAAAGTAGTTCGTGAGACGTAAAATCAAGAACATTACTTATAACAGGAGGGATCGTATGTGGTTCAAATTGTGTATGTAGCTCACCTCTGTTGGTTTTGTGTCTTAAAAGAAGTTGCCCCACCTCGGAAACAGCAGTACACGAGTTTTCTTTAGCCACGTAAAAGAACAGGTTATTCTGCTCTTCTACTTAACCGTTTGAAACATTTAAGCGTTAATTATACTGTATGCAGACTCCTACTGTTTTCTTCCTCTTACATGTACAGTGGAGTGCACGGAATCTTGCCGATATAGAAACAGTATATTTATATTGGTACTCGTACTGAGCAAGTGGCTGCGCGGTTTGAATCACGTAGCTATAAACTTGCATTCGGGGGATAGTAAGTTAGAACCCCCGCCGTCAGCAGCCCTGAATATGGCTTTCCGTGATTTTCCATTTTCACACCAGGCAAATGTTGGGGCTGTTACTTAATTAAAGCCACAGTAGCTTTCTTTCCACTCCTACCCCTTTCCTATCCCATCGTCGCCATAAAGCCTGTACATAATTTAATGAGGCCAAGCCAGATAAAATATCAAGTTATAACAATCTGATAGGCTGGAAACCGTAACCAATATTCAGAATTAATCCTATGTCTTCACCTAATCATATACCTATCCAGTGGTTTGCTGAAAAATAATTTGAAAGTAAATTTTCCAACCCGATACATGTTATGTGAAATACGCTATTTGTGTCTGCTTCTCACTGGGATAAAAACCGCATGTTACGCTATAAAACATATCATTCGGAACAGTTTTATTACTTCCTGAGACTGTAAATATAATATGCAAAACCAATATTATACGAAATCAATACAAGTACAAAAATATTTTAATAAAATACAGGAACTTAAAGCACTTTTCATATCTTCAGAATACCGTTCCACCAGTCGTTATAATGCAGTAAGTTTCAACCCCTCAGTCTACTTTTTTAAAATTCTTCCTATATCCCATTTTACCTAGAGCTCACCTTTGTTCATAAGTAAGTGTTTGTGTGCCGAAATTAACTTCAAACCAATAATAGGCTCGTTAATCAAGGGACTGGTGTAGCCGACACATGTTAAGGGAGTTCTGCCATCATTAGATAAAGGAAAATACAATTGCAAATCCGATGCGTTGGCAAAATTTTGTTCTCTTGATTTCACGTTATCAAAATACCATTCATTTCTTGTCATTATGCTACTCTACTAGTATTTTTAAATGTCCATGAACCGGGCACTTTGGCCGTGCGGTTAGGGGTGCGCAGCTGTGAGATTGCATCCGGGAAATAGTGGGTTCGAGCCCCACTATCGGCAGTCCTGAAGATTGTTTTGCGAGGTTTCCCATTTTCACACCAGGCAGATGCTGAGGATGTATCTTAATTGAGGTCACGGTCGCTTTCTTCCCACTCCTAAGCCTTTCCTATCCCACCGTCTTTACCTATGTTTCTTGTTTTCATGTATAGCTGCTCAAGAAAGAATGGGTGAATGGTATTGTATGTTCGGGCAAGTAATATTTTATTAGGCCTAACTTCATTTAGTACCAAAACCTCCCGTTTAGGTACAAACAATGTGGATACAAAATTGATATTTTTTACAAATCCAACGAAGTCGATACACATGCACAGTGGTTGTAAACAAAACTGACTTAGCAGTGTTTGGAGCGTTTTATTTCATTTCCGATACATTAAAGCCAAAACATGTTACGAACAAGTACTGATTGAACCTGAAGGAGACGATGACAATATTGTTCTTATACCGGTATGAAAATACCTTGTTAGAATTAATAATAATAATCTATATATACAACCTTTAACAATAAAGTTCGGTGAATGAAGTCAGAACGGTCGATCCGGGAACACTGGCGACACACAACGCTGCACCTGCGTAGCAGCAGGTTTTGACCACCTGTTCCCAACGTTGTTCAGTTGAGCATCGTGTGTGTACCGTGTAAGACATGTTTGACACAGTGCGTGTTTAGTGCGTTGGTTCTGAACTGCGAACAGGAACGTGAACGACCAAAAGATCAATGTACAATTTTGTTTTAAGCTTGGCAAGACACCGAAAGAAACGCATGCGATGCTGGTACGTGTTTACGAAGATGAAGCACTGTCCTTGAAGTGTGTGTGCGAGTTGTTCGCCCGTTTTCGAGGAGGCCGGGAAAGTGTTTCTGACAACCCCCGTAGCGGAACATCGGCGACCGCCGTCAGTGACGAAAACATTGAGAACGTGAGGACATTAATCACGAACGATCGGCGATTAAATGTGGGCATGATAGCGGATGAACTGCAGATTAACCGTGAATCCGTGTGAAAAATCGTTACTCAGAAGTTAGGGAAGAGGAAAACGTATTCTCGTCTTGCGCCACATCACTTGACTGACGATCAGAAGCAGGCACGTTTAGAGGATTCACAGGATTTTGTCGAAACGACGGATGCGACACCAAATTTCTTGAACTGTATCGACACTGAGGATGAAACCTGGTGTCTCAGGTACGACCCTGAAACTAAACGGCAAAACATGGAATGGCGTTCTCCGGGATTCCTTCGTCGGATAAAGGTCAGAGCCGAAAATTCACGCATCAAAACGATGCTCATTACCTTTTGCGATAGTCAAGGCCACAAGGAATTTCTACCTGAGGGAACGACGTTTTGTACACCATCCCAAAGGAAGCCTTCTTGCAAAGTTTCCAGGACATGTATCGCCGATCTCAGCAGTGCATAGTTATGGGAGTGGACTATTTCGAATGACAGTAGGGTCAATGTCGTGCATTGTTCATCTATGTTGATAGTACTGGACTATTCACCGAACTTTATTTTCACAGGTTGTATATAACGCTAACGCGTATGTTTCACGAAACTCAAGCTCTTAAACCTGTGGGAGTTAAAAGGTGCGATTTGTACCAAAATCTTCTAAATCGTATCGATAGTACAGGAAAGATCTTGAATTTCTTGAAAAGACAATAGAAATATATTAATTAATGAATTAATTAATGAATACGGTCACCCACTTAGTTTTGCCATCACTACCATCGAAACGACGAAGATAATGTGCATTCTACTTTCTACTCATAGTGTTGCCTAGGTCACAGAGCCTGACCTTACTGTCAGCCATATTTAACACGGGCAATGTGCTGTTTCTGCATGGCGTTGCCAAGGATAATTCCGCTGGCGCTACCTATATTGGCCGTAGGCGCTGTCTGTTTTTAAGACTGAGAGTCACGGTTTATCGCAAGCAAGTCGTATAGTTTACAATTTGACAGCTGGAGCTGCAAGATCGCATCATGTGAGTTTTGTATCTTGCAGTGAATGGCCGCGCTGAGAAATTTAATGTAGATTGTGATAAAGTCGTTGGTTTTCCTTCCTTTGCGATTTCATCACACCTCGACGATGTGCTAATATAGGATACAACTCGGCAACTACTAAACAACAACGCGTACTACGCAATAATGAAAGTTATGATGAAAGAGACTGAAAAGCAAACCAGTCTTTGCGGAGAGATAGGGAAGCTTAAACGATTAACTCAAGATTGTGAAAGACGTGGGTCCCAAAGAGATAAGGATATGTCGGTTGATAGAAAACAACGTATACCCAAAATTCGTGCCAGGAATGCACAACAATATCATAATGTGATTACAAAATTATCAGAATTACATCTTCTAATCTATGGTAGAATCGTAATTCATTGCTGAATATTCTAACCATTCAGTTGATACTGTCCTGGACATAGAAGAGGCGGTACATTATCCAAATGAATTTCGAAATTCATTGACTCATCCTGGAACTACTCTCCACAAACTGATTTTAAACGTAGGTTCCGCTATATTATTGCTCCGCAACCTAACACACCGAAACTATGCAACGGTACAAGGTTGCTAATCAAATCGTTAAAAAAAAAAATATTCTGAGTGCACGATCCTCACTGGGTGTGAGGCCGGTGAAACTGTTTTGATCCCTCGAATACCAATGATAACCACCGACCTACCATTTTAGTTAAAAGCCTCCAGTTTCCAGTAAAAGTTTGTTTTACTATGGCCATTAATAAAGCGCAGGGCCAAACTCTAAATGTTACTGGCCTAGACCTGAGCGTTGAATGTTTTCCTCATTGTAAACGCTGTGGTCCTGTCACCTGTTACTTCCAAAGAAAATGTATTTGGGTTGGCCCCAGATGGAGAGTCGCGTAACGTAGTATATACGGGAGATATTTAATATGTAAGACCACCCGCGCGAAGCCGGGGTAGGTCAGCTAATAATAATAATAATAATAATAATAATAATAATAATAATAATAATAATAATAATAATTTTATTATTGCAACTATTTTTAGAGTTATTGGCAATAAATAGGCCTGTATGAATGCTTTATTCTGTTAGTGCACCATATTTCAATCAACCGGTACGGCGAAATATTATAAAAATTATTTTCCAAATCCAGTCAAGTCATATGAGTTGGTGCAATTTTGAAAAAAAAAAATCTGTGCCTATAAATTTGGAGGGTATAAGTACATTCAGCATAAGAACCTTTATAATAACGTATTAGCGTTCAAATTAATGTAGTAAAACACACCCATTTTCACACCAGTGCAGTTAAGGCCACGGCCGCTTCCTTTTCACTACTAGTCCTTTCCTATCCCATTGTCACCATAGGACGTATATGTGTTAGTGTAAAATAAAATAAATTGTAGAAAAAAAAGTAAAACAAATATCATTGTATCAGCTACAAAATCATAATTTCAGTTTTTTGTTCCACTGAAAAAGCATAAATTTGACTTGGTTCGGTTTTGAATCCACTTTTTCATACTGAAGATATTACTTCTTCGTCAAGCAATTTCTGTTTCATGGCTTGAATTATTTGTTTGATACAGTTAAAATGTCAGATTACACTTCTTTCATAAACAACGATTGTTTAACCCATAAGAGAAGTTAAATTTGGACATGTAATAAAACAATGCACGTAGGAATCTATTTTAAAGCCAGAGCCGGAAATGCTTAGTTAGAGCTGAGTTTGTCTCCCAGGGGAATACCGCGGAACCATCTTTCTGTCCCCAAATGAATTCCTGCCAGCTCTTACAGGAACAAGAGAATTATGTGCTCACTAAAGATAATGGGATGACAGGAAGGGAGGTGGGAAAACAAAAAGGAGAATGAAGTAGAAAGTAGATAGAGATTCTTCAGTTGAATTATTCAAAATGTACTTTTGGGATGGCCATTCAAGATATTGGATTTAATTTATTACTCGAGTGAAGTGCTTTAGTTCTCAGTGTGCCCAACGGCAAAGCTCCAGTAGCGATGCTGTGTCAACACGGGGAGAAGGGTGAGGTTTTGACGACGCCCGTATGTCCATTGCCGCTGGCTGGCTACCGCACCAGGGAATTACGAGGAGTGACAAGCAGTTATTTAACAATTTTCAGTTAAAATTAAATTGCATTCCATCTTGTCATTTAATATACGAATGGCACTAGACATTAGCAATACTCTAGTACAGTCGTCCTCAAACTATGGTACACGTACCCCTAGGGATACGTCTGAGACTTTTCGTGAAGTACGCGAGCAACCTTCAAGGAAAAAGTTGAAGTATTAAAATATTAAATATTGTAATATAAAAAAATACGAAGAAAGTTAAATATATGTCTTGGTTGTAGCTCGAAATACAATTATGTGACAACGTTCAGGGGAGAAATACTGACCCGCGGCACACGTATCACTTGAACGAAAAATGCATTGACATACAGTAGTTCATGTAATATTGAACCTTGGATCACATAACATTTCTGGTCAGAGTTCTAACTTGAATATTATCACATAATGGTTTTCTTCTAGGGGCAACGACGATACACTTTAAAAGTCCTCATATCGTTGATGTGTCATCAAGTTTATGATCCGTTCTTCAATAACGCATCTGTGCAGGAGCGAGTTTTTATCAAAGGTGTACCTAAAAAATAACGACGTTACAACATTAAGCTAAATTTGAAACAACACCTCGCTTGATAGTGTTACCTGGAGTACCACACATCAGAAAACTATATCACATCACGCAGGCAAAATCATCTCACTGAAATTTTGATGATTCATAAACTCCGAATCCGGAGGTCGACATTTTACCATTGATCCACAGAGGCAGTACGGCAGCTGGTAACTTCACGATTTAACCCATTAGTGCATATCGTCCGAAAAATCGGACGTCATAAAAATATAAAATTGATGATGTTTATGCATGGTTTTAAGCCCGTAATACTTTCTTGTGCTTCAGAAAGGCTGTAGCTAACAAGAATCAAGAATATATCATTGTTTATACTTACCATTCATTGTTGAATCACACTTATTGCGAACATGGCGGCAGGATGGTACCGAGTTTTGTGCAACAGTCGAGATTTTTATTGATGAATTAACAAATATTTCCAGTAAGTATAAACTTTGGTATGGACCATATTGTTGACACTCCTATGAATCTACTGACACAGAAAGATGTCAATTATGTCTCATTACTGACGTGACAGAGGCTTGTAAATATAGCAGTCCGGAAAACCGGACTCTATGCACAGGGAGTCCTACTGGCTGAGACATTTGTGTTCCCTTACTAGTTTTATGGTAAAAACCTAAAAAGCTGGAATACCTCCCGTTACTGTTCATAACTTGCATAAAGCTTATAGTACGGTAGTTTTCCTTGTCTTGCGGATTTAGTGACCAGAGCAGTTTCATGCTTCATGGCTTCATGATTTAGTGTCCCTCTAATTACCTTTACAAATTTCGGAGACGCCGAGGTGCCAGAAATTAGTCCCGCAAAATTTCTACTAACATGCCACTAAATCTACCGATACGAGACTTTCGTATTTGAGCACCTTCAAATACGATCGAACTGAGCCGGGATCAAACCTGTCAACTTGTCTCAGCTCCTCAACCTGGCGTAGAATTTCAAAACTGCAGAAAGTGACATTAAGTATTCTCTCTCCCCCTCACTCACACACACATAAATGTTCTGTAATATGATATTATTCGAAGTCCATCAAAGTTATTTCTACACTTATTTCCCGCCGCGCCTCTCTATCTGACATCCCATCCTAACTTCGTAGCTGCCTCTGTGGATCAGTGGTAGAGTGTCGGCCTCCGGATCCCAAGATAGCGGGTTCAAACCCAGCAGAGGTAGTCGGATTTTTGAAGAGCGGAAAAAAGTCAGTTCGACAGTCCATGTCGTACGATGTCGGCATGTAAAAGATCTCTGGTGACACACTTGGTGTTTACCCGACAAAACCCATTAAATCTCAGAGATAGACTCCCAAGAGAGTTTCGGTTTACTCGGTCTGCCATCTAGTGGGCCTAGAGTAAAACGGAACGTCGAAATTGACGAGCAGACAGCCAGATGGCGTCACATTGAATGTCTGCACACGGTAGCTGAGGTCATACGATTATTATTATTATTATTATTATTATTATCCCAACTTAATGGAACATTTCGTTCAATAAGTCCTTTTCCCGGCTAATTCCAGCACTCCGAAGACTCTACAAGCCCAGTAAAGGTTGAAGCAACGTTAAACTTATTTAGCTGTGAACTTGCATCCGGAAGATAGTGGGTTCGAACCCCACTGTCGGCAGTCCTGCAGATGGTTTTTCGTAGTTTCCCAGTTTTTACACAAGGCAAATACTGAGGTTGTACCTTAATTAAGACCACGGTAGCCTCCTTCCGACTCCTGGCCCTTTCCTGTCCCACTGTCGCCATAAGACCTATCTGTATCGGTGCAACGTAAAGCCAGTATTGTATTATAGCTGTATTAGTATTACTACTTCCGAAACGTGAGCGGCATTCATGGATCTCAAACTGAGACAAACTCCTTTTGCTCATGGTTCCTGTCCGACCTCCCTTCGTCAAAAGTATCTCTCCTCTGACCGCCAATATATTACGTTTGGGAGCCATAGAGACACTCTCACTATAACGCACTTCATGTAACTTCCTTTCCTTCAAGCCGGCTGCGTGGTCTAGGGGTAGATGGCGTCTCGCTTACCCGGAGATTCGGAGTTCGATTCTGGGCTAGGTCAGGGATTTTCAGCTGTATCTGAGAGCTGGTTCGGGGTCCACCCAGCCTACTTGAGATCAGTTAACGAGTATTCTGACGGTGCGATAGTGGCCCCAGTCCAGAAAGCCAAGAATAACTTCCTAGAGGACTCGTTACGCTGACCGCGTTTCACCTTTCAGGCTTTCAGGCTGAGTACGGTCACTTGGCAGTCTAAGGCTCGTCGGGTCTGTAATGCCATGGGTTTTCGTTTAGTTTGGTTTTGTTTTTCTCTTTCTTCAACCTGTTAACTCGTAATTTGAGATAGATCTCTCCTCCACTTTCTCCCGGATTTTCATTCCCTTCTTACTATTTCCTTTCTCTTTCTGTTTTCTTTCTTTATGCCTTTCTTTCTTTATTCATTTCATTCATTCATTCATTCATTCATTCATTCAGCCATTTTCCGTCCTCTCTCCCTCATGGTACGTGAAAACCATGTGGAATTGTCTCTGGCTACTCACCAAGGCAGTTGCAGTTCGAAACCCGGTCAAAGCATGGAAACTCACATCCCCGCGGTTCATATTGCACGAAAAATTGGAGGTATCGAGCGAGTTGGCCCTGTGGTTAGGATCGCTCAGCTGTGAGCTTGAATTCAGGAGATATTGGGTTCGAACCAACTGTCGGCAGCGCTAAAGATTGTCTTCCGTGGTTTCCCATTTTCATACCAGGAAAATACTGGGACTGTATCTTAATTAAGGCCATGGCCAATTCCTTCCCACTCCTAATCCTTTCCTATCTTATCATCACCATATGACATATCTGTGTCGGTGCGCTGCGAAGCAAATTTTAAAAAAATGGAGGCATTGTGGCTATGATCTCGATATTAACAGTCGCATAAAACTATAAGGTACTTGCTTCATTCTCCCTTTCTCCCTCTCACTTTTCTTCCTTTCCTTCCTTCCTTCCTTCCTTCCCTTCGTATCAAGGAACATTCATGACCTTTATGGAGATGAGTTATTTTACTGGCCCTCTCTCGCTCTCATTTTATTACCCAACCCCGTAATAGCTAAATAGATCAAATATATTTCAGCAAGGTAATATACCATTTTTAAATACCTTGCTTTTAGTTTTCCCGTAAAGAAGGACAGTTTTCCCAACATTAAAATAAATACTTATAGATATCTATTTATAACGTATATTGTGGATTTGTGGAAGGAAGTACACCGGACCCCTCTTAATCGGCATACGGTTAACCGACCGAGCCGGAGAATAATGTTGCTTCCGGTTTCTCGTGACTACGGGCGTTCTCGCTGCATCCCACTGCATCCCACTCGTAGACAAGTTGCAGCTTATTTCATATTGTTAATCGCTTTCAACAGATGATGCCATTTTAGTCACTTTATAAGCCTAATATGGCGACTAAAATGGGCCCAAGGGGCTCTTAACTTGGGAGCGTGTGTTGGCAAACAACGGGGCCCTAGCTGAGTCCTGGGATTGCTTCCACTTACTTGTGCCAGGATCCTCACTTCCATCTATCTTATCCGACCTCCCATGGTCAACTCTTGTTCTCTTCTGACCCAGACGGTATAAGCTGTCGAAGCCTAGGGAGTCTTTCATTTTTACGCCCTTCATGGACTTTGCCCTCATTTGGACGATACCTTCATTTTCGAAGTGTCGGGAACCTTAAATTTTTCCACTCCGATTTGTTTTAATAGAGGATGGTTGCCCAGTTGTACTTCCTCTTAAAAGAACCACCACCTCCCCCATCCAATATGTTTAACTTAACATTAATTAACTATACCTTAATTTATTTGCTTGATGTCCACTAACTACTTTCACTGTTTTCGGAGACGCCGAGGTACCGGAATTTTGTCCCGAAGGAGTGTGTTACGTGCCAGTAAATCTACCGACACAAGGCTGACGTCTTTGAGCACCTTCAAAACCACCGGACTGAGCCAAGATCGAACCTGTCAGTTTAGGGTCAGAAGGCCAGCGCCACAACCGTCTGAGACACTCATCCCGGCAAAATTGCTTTATCGGTCTTTTTCTTTTTTAGTTGAGTTTATTGGTTTAACCGGCCTTTTCGTAGTCCTACCAAGAGTTCAGTCCCAAGCAGGCGGGATAAAAGGACCTTGGCCTCTTGGCCTCATTCAGCACACCTTCTTATAAACACACGAGTGTTAGAGAATCAAGCTCCTACTTTCACACGAGAATTAGGCTCCTTCGACGAATTTGGAATTGAACCCAAAGGTAGATGAGTAAAAGTCATACATGTTACTCCTGCGCTACATGTCCGACGAACTTCGTATATAGTGCTAAGAAATTTGTCTAATAATAATAATAATAATAATAATAATAATAATAATAATAATAATAATAATAATAATAATAATAATAATAATAACGATATTGTTTTTACGTTCTTCTAAATACATTTTGGAAGTTTTCTCAGACGCCGAGGTGTCGGAATTTTGTCCCGCAGGAGTTTATTTTACATGTTAGTAAATCTACCGACACTGACGTATTTGAGCACCTTCAAATACCACCGGGCTAAGTCAGGATCGAACCTGCCAAGTTGGGGTCAGAAGACCAGCACCTCAACCGTCTGAGCCACTCAGCCCGGCAAATGTCAAATACATTTTGCAGCCCTACGACATGGCACTGCCAGATGGTTTATGTAGTGGCGACCCTGAAGTTGAAAGTGACGAGTCTCCCTCAAATCTGATAGAGACAGCCTTTTGTTTGTCTAGTTCCTCATCGCCGTATCGTCTCGCCTTGGGCAGCGAGCACTGTCTCATTAGCACCTGCCTGAGTGGGCACGTACTGTGACAGCTGGTCCAGCCCATGACACAGCGAATTAATAATCCATCGCACATGACGCGCTTTGTTCCCGCAAATTATATACGAAATGCCCAAGGCTTGCCTGAGCAAATTACTGTCAACTGTAAAATCGCAAGCTTCCCCATTCAAACTACTAGGCGTCCTGTCCACATTCGCTAGTTAAATTGAATGTGTGCTACAGTTCTGAATCATAGTATCTGAAGATTTTATTTGTGGATAAAATAGAATAACTTCAATTCCTTTTGAACGGCATCAACTTTCTGTTTGTGTTATCTAATGTTAACTTTCTGAAGTGAAAGGATTTAACACCTTACTAATTTACTATGTATTATCTAGTCCTTATCCAGCGTAGGCTTCATAATTTGTCTTCAAATGCATTGCTTCTTCTTCTTCTTCTTCTTCTTCAATCTCTCCCACCAGGCGAGTTGGCCGTGTGGTTAGGGGCGCGCAGCTGTGAGCTTGCATCCGGGAGATAGTGGGTTCGAATCCCACTGTAGGCAGCCCTGAAGATGGTTTTCCGTGGTTTCCCATTTTCACACCAGGCAGATGCTGTGGCTCTACCTTAATCAAAGCCACGGCTGATTCCTTCCTACTCCTAGGCCTTTCCTATCCCATCGTGGCCATAAGACCTATCTGTGTCGGTGCGACGTAAAGCAAATTGCAAAAGAAAAAGTCTCTCTCCTGATTTCCGCCATACCGCATACGCATTGATTTGACTCTTTTTACAATTGACTTTACGTCACCGCGACACTGAAAAGTCTTATAACGACGTTGGGATAGGAAAGGGCTGTAGTGGGAAAGAAGCGACCGCGGCCTTAAGGTACAGACCAACCTATTGCCTGGAGTGAAAATGGAAAGCCACGGAAAACCATCTTCAGGACTGCCGACTTTGGTGCTCGAACCCACTATCCCCCGCATGAAAACTGATAGCTACGTAACCCAAGCCGTGCGGCCAGTTGCTTGGTGATTTGACTAAGTTCATTTCCTCTCTGTCCGGCTACATGGCCGAATTGTTAGCGTGCTGGTCTTTGATCACAGCGGTTCCGGGTTCTATTCCTGGCAGGTTCGGGAATGTTAACCAATATTGGCTAATTTCGCTGGCATGGGGGCTGGGTGTATGTGTCGTTTTCATCATCATTTCATCCTCATCACGACGCAGAGGTCGCCTACAGGCGTCGAAACAAGACCTGCACCTGGCGAGTCGAACCTGTCCTCGGACACTCCCGGCACTAAAAGCCATATGCCACACACATTTCCTGTCTTGCGGAAAGATGTGGTTTAGCTTAGCTCGACAATGAATATCAGGGATATTGTCTTCTCTCCCAAAGAGAATCGATGCGTTCAGACGATTATGTGGAAATATTTTATAAGAGATGAGTGAACGTTGTAAATGAAACGACTTTCTGTGCGATGATTTGTTTAACATAAATTTATCTTAATTAGTTTTGTAAAGTTAATTCTCAAACCGTGGATTTTATAACTTACTAGGAGTAAAATGAAGGAAAAGTATGTTTTTTCCCTTTGCAGTTGCGTTACGATTGAAGTGTGCACTTTTCTATTTGTAAGTAAAGTTTTTGCTTGTTAACTTGAAATTCAATACCATGTAACGTATTATATACTGAGATCAAATGTATCATCATATCCTACTGTTTGACACCTTCCTTATAGCCTGTATAGGTAGAGATTTTTAATTAATTCGATTATCTAAGTTGTTGTATTGCTACAGAATGTTTTTTTCTATTTGCTTTACGTCGCACCGACACAGATAGGTCTTAGGGCGACAATGGGACAGGAAAGGGCTAGGAGTGGGAAGGAAGCGGCCGTGGCCTTAATTAAGGTACAGCCCCGGCATTTGCCTGGTGTGAAAATGGGAAACCACGGAAAACCATCTTCAGGGCTGCCGACAGTGGGGTTCGAACCTACTATCTCCCGAATACTGGATACTGGCCGCACTTAAGCGACTGCAGCTATCGAGCTCGGTACTACACAATTACATAGTGATGTATACTATATTCATTTCTCATCACTTGTAAATCATGTTAAAGTTTTAAGGTTATATTGGTGAAACATTGTTATTTTATTGGGCTTATTCTTTGCTTCTATCTGTCCTCAGCAGTTTTCTCCGTCTTCTCGTGTACATTATTACGTTTGAGACCTTTACGTGATATTTAATTCTCATTTCGTGTTTTTGTTCACTCATCAATGTCATTTTTTAAAAGCCAAGAACTCAACTTCTTCTTCCTCCTTACATTGAGCTGATAATATCACAATTTTTATTTCATTCTTTCAGTGGTTTCCATTGTCCCATTTCCATCAAATTTATCCATTCCCTTTCTTAGTAAATGATTGGAGAATTATATATTGAGGTGAAGAAATTCAAACTCGAAGAAATACATTTCTGAAGGAGTATGCCTGGCTAAGTGTCCCATAACGAATGTTTCTTTGCTTTGTGCTCTACACGTCAGTACAGCTCAGTTAACACCTGAAACTTGTGTCACATATAGAGGAATATAACGCAGTTAATCCATTAGGATTTCTATTCTAAATTAATTGACTTGGATGTATATAGCTGCTACGTGCCTAAAGATAGACAGCTGGACATTGATGGAGAGCTGATAAATAAATCTCGACGCTATCGACACCCAGCTGAAAACATTGATGGACACCTGCAGTCTGGGATTGAGCTCGTTCACAAATACCCTAAATTATAACCCTCAAATTTATAAATCAAGTTCCTCCCTAAGGCTGAAAATGAAGGATGCGAATTTATTTTCATGCTGTTAAATCCAATTGAAATTCTTCCCCTTAAATCATGTATGGGCAAACACGAAACCGCTGGATAAGCAACCCGTCAAGTCAGCAAACACGAACTAACCGGTAGATGAAGTCACAAACGGATGAGTGGAGTGGGGGTTACTGATTCTTAGACGAATACTGATTACGGTTGATGGAGACAGTAGTAAACAAATAATAAATGCGGGATTTTACTTTTAATTACATTTCACATTTGCAATTATTTTATTTTATTTTATTTTATTTTATTTTATTTAAGCAAGTTTTCATTTTTCCCCTGAGGGGGGTGGGGGCGGGCCACCTAGAAGGTAACGCCTTCTGCCTGGCCAGAGGATTCAGGCGGGTTAAAGCTGAAGTGATGGATTTAGGAGTTGGGTCAGTGATGTGTGGAAATAAAGAGATGGGAGGCGTTTGGCCTATTGGCTAATCTTTTCTTCTTTTATTCTGTAACAATTTATGTATTGTTATTCAAAATACTTAGTGTGGGATATTTACAATTTAAGTTTCATCAAGATGTTGTACATAACTTAATACATATTTGGTGCTAAGTGTCTATTTACATTATTTATATGCAAGGTTTCCCATAACATTTGTTTTCGAGGATCATATTGCCCATTTCTTTTCTTTTTCTTTTGGGTGAGAGATGGGAGGTAAATAGGATTTAGGGCGTTCCGTCACTGTATAAAATCAGAATTTATTTCAGTTAAAACTATTTTTAGTTGCGCCAGTTCGTGTCAAATGGGATCTGCATTTTGACTTAACATAGTTCATTCGTGCAAACACTTGTTTTCACAAATATGTAGAAATAATATAGCGAACATTTTAGCTACAACTAATTTTAATTATATTCAGGTATTTGATATTTAAGAGTGACGGAGGAATGAACACTGTGCTCCTGCGGTGCTATCTCTTGTAGTTTGCTCGAAGGTCAGAAACCATTTTTGGTTTGTGAACCAGTAAATGCCCATGCATGTCTCAAGTGGTATAAATGATGCGTTGGGTTAAATGATGCGATCAACTGAACACTGGAAACGAGGGCAGAAACTATAGTCATTTATGAAAGGAGGCGCCTATAATCAAAATCTACCCAAATCTAAAAATAATAATTTTCGGGAAAACAAAGAAACTCTCTTCTATATGAACAAACGTTCATTGGATACAAGTAATGCCTCTTCACAGGCAGTAACAAAATATTAAGATTTAATTCGGTCTTAACTTTCTGAAACTGTAAAGTGGATCTATAGACTTTTGAAATTAAAAAAGCAAGAAATACGGAACATAAGATATCTTAATCTAACCACTACGAAATTTTGTAAGAAATCATTTTTTTAAGTCCGCCTCTGTGGTGTAGTGGTTAGCGCGATTAGCTGCCACCCCCGGAGGTCCGGGTTCGATTCCCGGCTCTGCCACGAAATTTGGAAAGTGGTACGAGGGCTGGAACGGGGTCCACTCAGCCTCGGGAGGTCAACTGAGTAGAGGTGGGTTCGATTCCCACCTCAGCCATCCTCGAAGTGGTTTTCCGTGGTTTTCCACTTCTCCTCCAGGCGAATGCCGGGATGGTACCTAACTTAGGGCCACGGCCGCTTCCTTCCCTCTTCCTTGTCTATCCCATCCGATCTTCCCATCCCTCCACAAGGCCCCTGTTCAGCATAGCAGGTGAGGCCGCCTGGGCGAGGTACTGGTCATTCTCCCCAGTTGTATCCCACGACCAAGAGTCTGAAGCTCCAGGACACTGCCCTTGAGGAGGTAGAGGTGGGATCCCTCGCTGAGTCCGAGGGAAAAACCGAACCTGGAGGGTAAGCAGATGATGATGATGATGATCATTTTTTTTAAATTTGTTTTACACCTCACCGACACAGATAGCTCTTAAGGCGACGATGGGATAGGAAAGAGCTAGGAGTGGGAAGGAAGCGTTCGTGGCCTTAATTAAGGTACATACCCAGCATTTTCCTGGTGTAAAAATGGTAAACCACGAAAAACCATCTTCAAGGCTGCCGACAGTGGGGTTCGAACCCACTATCTCCCAGATGTAAGCTCACAGCTGCGCGCCCCTTAGCTCACGGCCAACTCGTCCGCTATAAGAAATGAAAACCCTGAAACTATATGCTTAGCTTGTAAATACAACAATATTAAAATTATGTTATAAAAATGACGTCTACGGAGCAGTAATCACAGAATGAGGTGGTTGCTATTTTCACGATCCAGAATAAAAGATTTGATATTCTTTTGGGTTTATGCCATGCGGAGGAGACAAACTACAAGGAAAATGACTTCGCTCCTCTTATTCAGAAGTGAACTTTGGCCGACCGAGAGTATTCTAATCATTCTGGCAATTTTGAATTCAATTGAGCGTTGCTGTATTGACAAAATACTAGTCTCTTTCGTCATCTAATAGCTTACTATGCGCTATTATATTCATGGAATTAGTTCAGCTTGCAGCATTAACTGCTGAACCAAGAAGGTGCTAAGACTGAGAAAAGAAAGTGCAAAACTGTAGTGTTAAAGGTTGGATGAAATTTGTCGTAACTGAACACTTGAATCACTGAATGTAAATTGCCTTTTTTTCCTTGTTGTACCTTTTTGCTTTACGTCGCACCAACACAGATAGGTCTTACGGCGAAGATGGGATAGGAGAGAGCTAGAAGTCGGAAATAAATGAACGTGGCCTTAATTAAGGTACAGCCCCAGCATTTTTCCGGTGTGAAAATGGGAAATCACGGAAAACCATATTCAGGGCCGGCTGCCGACGGTGGGGTTCGAACCCATTATCTTCCGAATGCAAGTTGATAGCTACGTGATCCTAACCGCACAGCCACTTGCTCGGTAATTGTACATTTCTATTCGCCTTAGCGTATGATGAAAGTTGACCAAAAATATGAAAGAGAGATGGGCGTAACATAAATCTGTAGAAGCAAGTCTTCGTGCTGATGTTTACAGAATTTCTATTTTATAAGTCCGTGGTTGAGGTCTGGTTATGTAATTTTCTAAATGGGATTCAAATTCTTCCCAGTTCTTCTTCCTATGGTGTTTGCGCACCTCTTTCTTTGCTATTGCCCGCTTTCTGTGGTATTCTATTTTATCCTCATATTTATTGGTACATAAGTACACCATGTAGTCCTTCTGTTTGTCTTTGATAATTTATTTGATGTTTTCATCCCAAACTCTGAGTCCCCTGTTCCTCTGCCACTTCATTTTGGTGCCATGGCTCTCTTTGGCCACCTGTTTTAAGATGGTAGGTAGGTGTTTCCATTCCTCTTCAACATTTTCTACCGTTGGAGTTGATTTGGTTAATTCAGCCTGTCGTTGTTGGTAGAGCCATCTATACCGCTTTTCACGAGAGTTTAATCCTGATGTAAACAAATAGGCGGAGCACCTTGCCTTCGCACGTGGACGTAGTTGATTGGAGAAGCAACCGTCGCACTCACTCGACTGTATGCCAGCTCGAAGAAAAGTAGTACGTCTCATTCATTTTATTGTATTTTAGTTTATTATACACTGACTGACAGAGCAAATGCAACACCAAGAAGGAGTGGTCAGAACTTTATGCCAATTGCAGGGTAGACTGACGTCACTGAGGTATGCTCATGATGTGAAATGCGCCGCTGTGCTGCGCACATAGCGAACGATAAATGGGACACGGCGTTGGCGAATGGCCCACTTCGTACCGTGATTTCTCAGCCCACAGTCATTGTAGAACGTGTTGTCGTGTGCCACAGGACACGTGTATAGCTAAGAATGCCAGGCCGCCGTCAACGGAGGCATTTCCAGCAGACAGACGACTTTACGAGGGGAATGGTGATCGGGCTGAGAAGGGCAGGTTGGTCGCTTTGTCAAATCGCAGCCGATACCCATAGGGATGTGTCCACGGTGCAGCGCATGTGGCGAAGATGGTTGGCGCAGGGACATGTGGCACGTGCGAGGGGTCCAGGCGCAGCCCGAGTGACTCAGCACGCGAGGATCGGCGTATCCGCCGCCAAGCGGCGGCAGCTCCGCACGCCACGTCAACCGCCATTCTTCAGCATGTGCAAGACACCCTGGCTGTTCCAATATCGACCAGAACAATTTCCCGTCGATTGGTTGAAGGAGGCCTGCACTCCCGGCGTCCGCTCAGAAGACTACCATTGACTCCACAGCATAGACGTGCACGCCTGGCATGGTGCCGGGCTAGAGCGACTTGGATGAGGGAATGGCGGAACGTCGTGTTCTCCGATGAGTCACTCTTCTGTTCTGTCAGTGATAGTCACCGCAGACGAGTGTGGCGTCGGCGTGGAGAAAGGTCAAATCCGGCAGTAACTGTGGAGCGCCCTACCGCTAGACAACGCGGCATCATGGTTTGGGGCGCTATTGCGTATGATTCCACGTCACCTCTAGTGCGTATTCAAGGCACGTTAAATGCCCAACGCTACGTGCAGCATGTGCTGCGGCCGGTGGCACTCCCGTACCTTCAGGGGCTGCCCAATGCTCTGTTTCAGCAGGATAATGCCCGTCCACACACTGCTCGCATCTGCCAACAGGCTCTACGAGGTGTACAGATGCTTCCGTGGCCAGCGTACTCTCCGGATCTCTCACCAATCGAATACGTGTGGGATCTCATTGGACGCCGTTTGCAAACTCTGCCCCAGCCTCGTACGGACGACCAACTGTGGCAAATGGTTGACAGAGAATGGAGAACCATCCCTCAGGACACCATCCGCACTCTTATTGACTCTGTACCTCGACGTGTTTCTGCGTGCATCGCCGCTCGCGGTGGTCCTACATCCTACTGAGTCGATGCCGTGCGCATTGTGTAACCTGCATATCGGTTTGAAATAACCAACAATTATTCGTCCGTGCCGTCTCTGTTTTTTCCCCAACTTTCATCCCTTTCGAACCACTCCTTCTTGGTGTTGCATTTGCTCTGTCAGTCAGTGTATTTAGAGAGTTTGGAAGAGTACGTAATCAAATTAAAATATGGTTTTCATGTATATACCGGTATATATATGTTTTTTTATTAAATGGTGATCAAATAACGAGAAATGGAGGCACAAGGCGTGGTGTAATACAGGAAGTCTTCTCGTACTGGGGGAAAGTCCCAGGCTGTACAGCGTGGAGATAGGGTGTTGCATCTTGCAGCAGCAGTCAGTGAGTCAGTTTTCATAGTGAGAGAAATGGAGCAAGAGGTAGGACCATCGCGTGTAGTGAAGCACAAAAGAGGAGAAACGCTCACAAGTGACCATGGGCAGTGCATTGTGAATGTGCTTAATAAACTAAGTGAACAGAATCCAGGTTCAGTCGTAAAAGAGGTAGAGAAACTAAGTGCAGAGTTGTGTGGTGTGTCGGCTAGTTCGGTTCATAATGAATAAATAAATAACGTAGGCCTTAATCTTCAGCAGCTCTCCTTTCAAACCCCGCCGTTTAGTTCCACACAGCTCAAAAACTGTTCCTCGTCTATTTTAGGTAGGGTACACAAATATGTTTATTCAGAAGTTCAGATTTTCGCACTGTTGTCGTATGCGATGCGCAGCCCTGTACGTCCGAACACGAGACATTGACGGGGTGGAGGTCGGTACTACATGCTCAGCGAATCACAACTCTTTCTTTCGCGGAGGCCTGGACATGCCACGTTTACATCTGGATTAAACTCTCGTGAAAAGACATATAATACTAGGATCATGAAAAAATTGCACTTTGTAGAGAGGTTGTATTTGATTTTGTTGGTTTATTCATCTTGCTGGGCCATCGAGGTTTTATTCTAATGGGACAAATTAATAGGTGGGTAGTGATCTGTTTCGAATTCTGGGCCCCAAAAATTTCTTGTATCTAAAACCATCTCTGCTTGTTTGATATTGCAAATAGCATAATCTATATATATAAAGTAGCTTGTCCTGACTGACTGACTGACTGATTCATCATCGCCGAGCCAAAACTACTGGACATAAAGAAATGAAATTTTGGAGATATATTCATATTAAGATGTAGGTGCTCGCTAAGAGAGGATTTTTGGATATTCCGTCGCTAAGGGGGTGAAAAGGGGGGTGAAATTTTAAAATGAGTGTGTCTATATCTCAAAACTTTAAAAGTTTACAGATGTGAAAATTGGTATTTAGAATCTTCTTTAAAAGGAAACACGTATTTTTTTGTTTTGAGACAATCCCAATAGGAGGGGCGAAAAAGGGTGAAAAAGGGGTTGAATGCCTTTAATCGGGATACCGGTACTTATATCTCAGAAACTGAAGATATTACAGACATGAAAATTGGTACTTTTGATCTCTTTTAAAAATAAAGAAACACGTATTTTTTTGTTTTGGGGAAATCCAATTAATGGGAGGGTGAAAAGGGGGTGAATTTTTAAAATGGGTGCATCTATATCTCAAAACTTTTAAAGTTTACAGATGTAAAATTTGGTACTTAGAATCTTCATTAAAAACAAAGAAACACGTATTTTTTTGTTTTCGGAAAATCCCAATAGGAGGGGTGAAAAGGGGTGAAAACGTGGTTGAATGACTTTAATGAGGATACTTATATCTCAGAAACTGAAGATATTACAGACCTGAAAATTGGTGTTTAGGATCTCCTTTAAAAATAAAGAAATACATATTTTTTGTTTTTGGAAAATCCAATTAATGGGGGGTGTGAAAAGGGGGTGAATTTTTAAAATGAGTCTATCTATATCTCAAAACTTTTAAAGTTTAAAGATGTAAAAATTGGCATTTAGAATCTCCTTTAAAAATAAAGAAACACGTATTTTTTTGTTTTCGGAAAATCCCAATTGGAAGGGTGGAAAAGGGTGAAAAAGCGGCTGAATGCCTTTAATGAGGCTACTTATATTTCAGAACCTGAAGATATTACAGACCTGAAAATTGGTATTTGGGATTTACTTTAAAAATGAAGAAACATGTATTTTTTTGATTTTGGAAAATCCAAATAATGGAGGGTGAAAAGGGGGGTGAATTTTTAAAATGAGTGTGTCTACATCTTAAAACTTTAATAGTTTACAGATGTAAAAAAATGCTATTTAGAATCTTCTTTAAAAATACAAGAACACGTATTTTTTGCTTTCTTTAAATCCCAATAGGAGGGGTGTAAATGGGTGAATAATGGGATGAATGCCTTTAATGAGGATACATATATCTCAGAAACTGAAAATATTACAGAACTGAAAATTTGTATATGGGAGCTCCTTTAAAAATAAGGAAACACGTATTTTTTTTGTTTTTGGAAAATCCAATTAATGGCGGTTAAACAGGAGTGACAAACTGGGGTGAATTTTTTGAAAGACTATATCTACAGAATATCTGAGAAACGTAAAATGTTACAGACGTAAAAAGTGGGTATTTGGAATCTCCTGTAAATGTAAAGAAAGATAGGTGATTTGTTTTTGGAAACTCCACTTAAGGGGAAATAAAAAGGGGTGAAATTTTAAAAAGCGAATTTCTACAGTATATCTCAAAAACTTAACATGTTACAGAAGTGAAAAATGGTATTTTTATCTCTATTAAAAATAAAGAAACGTGTATTTTCATCTTTCGGAAATACCACTTGGGTGGAAGGGGGGGGGGGTAAAAGTGACTGAAAATGGTGTTGAATTCTTTTAATTAGGCTACTGATATCTCAAAAATGAAGATACTACAGACGTGAAATTAGACGTTTGGAATCTGCTTTAAAAGTAAAGAAACACGTATTCTCGGAAAATCAATGAAGGGCGGGGGGGGGGGGGTGAAAGAATTGAAAAGTTAATTGAATTAATTGTATGAGAATACATACATCTAATAGAAACTAAAGTTGTTACGGACGTGAAAATTGGTATTTGAATCTCCTTAAACAAAGAAAAACGCGTTTGGGGGGCGGGAATGAAAAGGAGTTGAATTCCTTTCATGAAGACAAATAAATCAAAAACTGAAGAAGTTAGAGTCGTGATAATTACTATTTAGAAGATCCTTTACTATTAAGGAAACAAGTATATTTTGCCGGAAAATTCACTTACGGGAGATGGGGGGGAGGGGAGTGTGAAAGGAAGTGAAAATAAAGTGAATTATTTTTATGGGGATACTTATATCTCAAAACTGAATGTAACAGATGTGAACATTTGTGTTTGGAATATCCTTTAAACATAAAGAAACACGTCTTCTATTTTTTTTTTGGGGGGGGGTGTAAATAAACTTAACGGCGGTGGGGTGTAAAAGGAGGTGAGATCAATTGATTTTACTGTTCATAATGTACTTAAGGAGCCTCCGTTGCTCAGGCGGCAGCGCGCCGGCCTCTCGCAGCTGGGTTCCGTGGTTCAAATCCCGGTCACTCCATGTGACATTCGTGCTGGACAAAACGGAGGCGGGACAGGTTTTTCTCCGGATACTTCGCTTTTCCCTGTCATCATTCATTCCAGCAACACTGTCCAATATTTCATTTCATTTGTCATTCAACGATCATTGCCCCAGAGGTGTGCTTCGGCAGCCGGCACAATTCCTATTGTCGCCGCTAGATGGGGCTTTATTCATTCCATTCCTGACCCTGTCGAATGACTGGAAACAGGCTATATAGTTTCGATGTACTTATTCTGATCATAAACCGATCATTTTTAATCTTTCATGGGTTCGTTTTCAACAGCCATCTTTTCCTTCGGAGAACGTTCTTAGATTACAGTAGATTCTCCTGGCATGTAAATAAAAATTTAAACACATTTGAAATAAACGATAGGAATGAGATGGACCGTCAAATTGTTCACCTCTATAATAAGGTCAACAATGCACGGAAGTATGTCATTGGTATCGCCAGAAATCCCGCACACTTGCCTACGCGCGACGATGGTGCTGGTCACATTGTAACAATGACACTGGCAGCAGATGTAATTTACCGCCAAGTAGCGATCTTGCATCTTGCTGTGGGGTTCAGAACATCTTTTAATAATAATAATAATAATAATAATAATAATAATAATAATAATAATAATAATAATAATAATAATAATGTTCTGGACCGTTGTCAAATGTGCGGACCCCCCTGGAAAAGGGGTCCTGGACGGGTAATGACTAAGAATGCAGTCCGGCCGCGAGTTCAGTACCGCCAAGGCACCTAAGACGACACCACGCCGGATCTCCTGAAGGATTTGATCCATATTAAAAACGCTTATAGGAAAAGATGGCAAAGATTTAGGGACCCAACTGACGGGGTGGAATATCTGGACCTAGCCCGGGAAGTACGAAATCGATTGCTGGAAAGAAAGATTGAAAAATGTGAGGAAACATACCGTAATCTATTAGAAAACGAGTCAGATCGCGAATTTTGGCGGATTCTCGCAGAAAACGAGTCAGATCGCGAATTTCGGCGGATTATATATCTAAAACAATTAGCATTCAGTTATAAATTTCAGTATAATACCGTAGCGAAGCACGGGTATCTTGCTAGTCTATATATATAAAATAACTTGTCCTGACTGACTGACTGACTGACTGACCGACTGACTGATTCATCATCGCCGAGCCAAAACTACTGGAAATAAAGAAATGAAATTTTGGGCATAGATTCATATTAAGATGTAGGTGCTCGCTAAGAAAGGATTTTTGGATATTCCTTCGCTAAGGGGGTGAAAAGGGGGTTGGAATTTTAAAATGAGTGTATCTATATCTTAAAACTTTGAAAGTTTACAGATGTAAAAATTGGTATTTAGAATCTCCTTTAAAAATAAGGAAATACGTATTTTTTTGTTTTCAGAAAATCCCAATAGGAGGGGTGAAAAACGGTAAAAAGGGGTTGTATGCCTTTAATCAGAATACCGGTACTTATATCTCAGAAACTGAAGATATTACAGACCTGAAAATTGGTACTTTTGATCTCTTTTAAAAATAAAGAAACACGTATTTTTTTGTTTTTGAAAAATCCAATTAATGGGAGGGTGAAAAAGGGGGTGAATTTTTAAAAACAGTGCATCCGTATCTCAAAACTTTTAAAGTTTACAGATGTAAAAATAGATATTTAGAATCTTCATTAAAAATAAATAAACACGTATTTTTTTTGTTTTCGGAAAATCCCAATAGGAGGGGTGAAAAGGGGTGAAAATGGATTGAATGCCTTTAATGAGGATACTTATATCTCAGAAACTGAAGATATTACAGACCTGAAAATTGGTACCTTTGATCTCTTTTAAAAATAAAGAAACACGTATTTTTTTTGGAAAATCCAAGTAATGGGGGTGAAAAGGGGGGTGAATTTTTAAAATGAGTGTACCTATATCTCAAAACTTTTAAAGTTTATAGATGTAAAATATGGTATTTAGAATCTCCTTTAAAAATAAAGAAACACTTTTTTTCTTTTTTTTTTTTTCGGAAAATCCCGATAGGAAGGGTGGAAAAGGTGAAAAAGAGGTTGAATGCCTTTAACGAGGCTACTTATATTTCAGAACCTGAAGATATTACAGACCTGAAAATTGGTATTGGGGATCCACTTTAAAAATAAGGAAACACGTATATTTTCGTTTTTGAAAAATCCGGATAATGGGGGGTGAAAAGGGGGGTTAATTTTTAAAATGAATGTGTCTATATCTTAAAACTTTAAAAGTTTACAGATGTAAAAATTGGTATTTAGAATCTCCTTTAAAAGTAAAGGAATAAGTATTTTTTCGTTTTCTGTAAATCCCAATAGGAGGGGTGTAAAAGGGTGAATAGTGGGTTGAATGCCTTTAATGAGGATACATATATCTCAGAAACTGAATATATTACAGAACTAAAAATTTGTATATGGGATCTCCTTTAAAAATAAAGAAACGCGTATTCTCGGAAAATCCAATGAAAGGGGGGGGGGAAAGAATTCTAAAATTAATTGACTTAATTGTATGAGAATACATACATCTAATAAAAACTAAAGTTGTTACGGACGTGAAAATTGGTATTTTGATCTCCTTTAAAAACAAAGAAATACGCGTTTTGTGGGGGAAACCAAATTGGGGGGCGGGAGTGGAAAGGAGTTGAATTCCTTTCATGAGGACACATAAATCAAAAACTGAAGAAGTTAGAGTCGTGATAATTGCTATTTAGAAGGTCCTTTACTATTAAGGAAACAAGTATTTTTTGCCGGAAAATTCACTTAAGGGGGGGGGGGGAGAAGTGTGAAAGGAAGTAAAAACAAAGCGAATTATTTTTATGGGGATACTTATATCTCAAAACTCAAGGTAATAGACGTGAACATTGGGGTTTAGAATCTCCTTTAAACATAAAGAAACACTCCTTCTTTTAATTTTTTTGGGGGGGGTGGGGGTAAATTAACTTAACGGCGGTGGGGTGTAAAAGGAGGTGAGACGAATTGATTTTGCTGTTCATAATGTACTTATAAGGAGCCTCCGTTGCTCAGGCGGCAGCGCGCCGGCCTCTCACAGCTGGGTTCCGTGGTTCAAATCCCGGTCACTCCATGTTCATTCGTGCTGGACGAAACGGAGGCGGGACAGGTTTTTCTCCGGATACTTCGCTTTTCCCTGTCATCATTCATTCCAGCAACACTGTCCAATATTTCATTTCATTTGTCATTCATCGATCATTGCCCCAGAGGAGTGCTTCTGCAGCCGGCACAATTCCTACTGTCGCCGCTAGATGGGGCTTTATTCATTCCATTCCTGACCCTGTCGAATGACTGGAAACAGGCTGTATATTTTCGATGTACTTATTCTGATCATAAACCGATCTTTTTAATCTTTCCTGGGTTCGTTTTCAACAGCCAACTTTTCCTTCGGAGAACGTTCTTATATTACAGTAGATTCTCCTGGCATATGAATAAAAATTTAAACACATTTGAAATAAACGATAGGAATGAGATTGACCGTCCAATTGTTCACCTCTATAATAATGTCAATAATGCACGGAAGTATGTCATTCGTATCGCCAGAAATCCCGCACACTTGCCTACGCGCGACATTGGTGCTGGTCACATTCTCAACAATAACAATGGCAGCAGATGTAATTTACCGCCAAGTAGCGGTCTTGCATCTTGCTGTGGGGTACAGAACATCTATAATAATAATAATAATAATAATAATAATAATAATAATAATAATAATAATAATAATAATAATAATAATAACAATGTTCTGGACCGTCGTCAAATGTGCGGACCGCAGTGGAAACGGGTCCTGGGCGGGTAATGACTAAGAATGCAGTCTGGCCGCGGGTTCAGTACCGCCAAGGCACCCAAGACGACACCACGCCGGATCTCCTGAAGGATTTGTTCCATATTAAAAACGCTTATAAGAAAAGATGGCAAAGATTTAGGGACCCAACTGACAGGGTGGAATACCTGGACCTAGCCTGGGAAGTACGAAATCGATTGCTGAAAATAAAGATTGAAAAATGGGAGGAAACTTGCCATAATCTATTAGAAAACGAGTCAGATCGCGAATTTTGGCGGATTCTCGCAGAAAACGATTCAGATCGCGAATTTCGGCTGATTATATATCTAAAACAACATTCAATTATAAATTTCAGTATAATACCATAGCGAAGCACGGGTATCTTGCTAGTCTAGTATAGATGTCGTGCCTCTTGCTTCCCATGTGTATCTATGGCTGTCTCTGTGATTGAAAAAAAAAAGTTCATTACCTTTAACTGATTGTAAGTGGAGAAGTCTATTAATGGAATCCCGTTGTTGTTACAGACTTGTTCGCCTAATGTGTCAATTGACTATCCTACTTTCGCATTACCATCTCTTGCATTGAAGTCACCCATCATTAAGAGATGATCATTCTTATTAATTTCATTCAAAACCTGTTGCATTTTGTTGTAGAAATCTTCATTTTTGTATTCTTCGCCTTATACTGGGGTATACACTCCAATTATAGACCGGTATCCCTTAGATATTTTCATACGTATCTCTATTATTCATTCATTCCAGAAGGTGTAATCTGTTAATGGCAGATTTAAACCGTTCATGTACCATAATAATTATTCCTGCTTGTGCTCGATTTTCGAAAGTTACACCAGCGTAAGGGTACGTCCAAGATGCACGCTGGTTTTCTGAGTCAGACAGTCGGCGCCGAGTCGGCAAAGTATATCCTTTGTTGCTAAGCGGTACTGGCCATAATGCACCGGCGCGCAGGAAGCCTGCGCACTGGTAGTCTGACTCAGATGTTTACCGGAATGATTAGTTCATTCTGGTTTCAGACAACCTGCCGCGCAGGCTGTTGATTTTCGTGTTGAGTGTGTTTGACTTTTTGTTAACGATGGATATCGAGAATTTGATTCCAAAAGTTCATCTTAATTCTCCGATATGGGATAAGCGAATTAAAGATCATTCCAATAGGAACATCGTCGATGGCTGTTGGAGAAAGATTTCTATAGAAATGAAGTAAGCAAGTAACTGTGGGAAAAGGTGTTCGTACTCCCCGTAAATAGATCATAATTCATTAATTGGATGTATATCACTTCTCATTCGTTTTAACTTGGTTGTAACATTGTCACTTAGCAGCAATAGAGCTACAGCCTGTTCTCTTGTTAGTTCCATGCTACACTGATCAGTTGTATTTCATATATTTTCTTTTGTGGCAGCTCTGTCTGCGCTGACAACCAGCTTTCATAATGGCCACATCCCACCTGCCGCGCGGAGTCAGTCAGCGACGACTGTCTGACTCAGAAAACCAGCGTGCATCTTGAACGTACCCTAACACTGTAGGTAATTTTGTGCCTGTTTTGTACCTCGTAGTTTCGTTTTGGTCTCTTGATATTACGGCGATTGAGATTTATTTGTTTTAAGCAAAAATGGCGTCTAGCTGTTCATCTTTATGAGCTATATCTCGTACATTCCATGTGGCAAACTTCCTTCAGGGTGTTTTCTTTCTTCCACTGATTAGCCTTATTAATGCTGTAATACTTCTGTTCAAACTCAAGTGCGGAAGGATTCCAAGGACGCTCCGACTCATACTTACTGCAAATGTTGGGATTCCCCAGAACCCTAGGTCCTGATACTTTGCATACCGCTATGGTAGATATCTTTTCCCAGCTACCACCTGGGGTAGTGCTTTCTTTAAGTGGGTTTTCCATTCTGTAGTTGTATCTTTGTTAGACTTGAAAGCAAGAAAATGTCCCCCAACTAGTTGCTGACAAGGAGGTAAGATCAGTGGTGGGTCTGTAACCTTTCAGCTTTTGAACTAGCTGCATGGTACTGCATTTCCTCAGTACTGAGATGGAATTGTTATACAGCCATGACTCGGTCTCCAGAGCATCGTCTGTTAATTTTCAAATGAATAGTCATTTATCCTCATATATAGGAGGAGGAAGCAGATCACCACCACGGGGAGGTGAGGTTGCTATTTGGGTAGGGGATATTATAGAATGCACATGACTACCCCTTATAGACCCAATAATAATAATAATAATAATAATAATAATAATAATAATAATAATAATAATAATAATAATAATAATAATAATTTTGTTGGTTTATTCATCTTGCTGTGCCATCGAGGTTTTATTCATATGGGACAAATTAATAGGTAGGTAGTGATCTGTTTCGAATTCTGGGCCTCAAAAAACTCTTGTATCTAAAACCATATCTGCTTGTTTGATATTGCAAATAGCATAATCTAGTATAGATGTCGTGCCTCTTGCTTCCCATATTATTATTATTATTATTATTATTATTATTATTATTATTATTATTATTATTATTATTATTAATTAATATTATTAATAATAATAATAATAATAATAATAAATGAATGTGGGCGGATACGTTAGCCGTGTGCCACTACATTTATCGGCACGTGAATGCACTGCTGTGGGGGAAAAACTTCCAGCATCTGATTGTATCCGAAAATAGTAAAAGTAGTTAATGCAACATGAACATTAATATTTTAATATCAGAAAGTACCATCGTACCTAGCGAGGATCGAACCCGCAGACATTGTCTCCGAAATTGCCTGAACCATACTGTCTGACATGGCGAAGAATGATGATGTGCGGTAGTGGTGGTGATTGTTATTTTAGGGGAAACACCTACGAGATTATCAGCTTGTCTTAACATTCATCATAGATTTGTTTTTAAACCATGTTATTCAGTGATGACTATTGGAGCGAAAATATTGAACGGCCCAAAAGTTTGTGTTATATGAGTTCATCATGGAAGAGGTCGGCGTATATCTGATTTTTAGAAAGTTGAAGGTAAAGGCTAATGAAAGAGAAGGGCCATGAAAGGCAAGATAATGAATGATTTCCTAGGATTCAGATATATAATATTATAGGAGTCGAAAGAGAACAAAACTTCGTTAAGGGAGATCACATAAGAAAGAAAGAGAAATATATGTATTTAAAGTTAATTACAAGTAGGACCAGAGGTCCCTTTGGCTGTAACTACCTGCCACTTTAACTTAAATGTATCAACTAATATACACCATCTAATAAAAAGAATACATAAAAAGCGTAAGGTACATTTTCCTACTGAAGATATAAGAATATAAAAAACTAAACATCTAAGAGATTACAATAATACTTTTACCATTTTATAGACATATACTATACTAACAAGGAAGAGAAGACATAAGAGAAACGTAAGAATTTTAATGCTGAAGATGAATTAGGAATAAAACTGTGCATGTAAAATATATCTAGGAGATCATTATATTTCGTACTATTTAATTAATTTGGTGAAAATTCACTTACATGGTTAATAAGTGGAAAGGTAGCGGTATTTAAGATATTTTTTTCTGAGTTTCGTCACTACTTTGCTGTATTTCATATAGTTTAAGGTCATTGTATAATTGAGAGGCAGTGACAATGAACGACTTACTGAACTTTACCATACGATGCTGTGGAACCTGAAGGCTGTTAGCTGTAAACCTATTGTCCCGATCATGCACTTGACTCATCTGAACAAAGGACTTGGTCAAATATGATGGAGAATTAGATTTTAAAATTATCGGCAGTAAACAAGCAGCAGAGTATCATTGTCTATCCCTGAGTTTCAACCACTCTGCGGCTTTGTAGTAAGATGTTACGTGACAGTGTTTACGAATATTGAAGACAAAAATGTACTAATATTATGGTCCGTTATTGGACATTATAAATTTTCCAGTTAACTCATTCTTGGTTGCCTGCGTTTCGCCCTCGTGTGCTAAGTTAGGCTCGTCAGTTGGGACTTAGCACACCACTCAAGACGCAAGGCTAGTGCATACCGTGGAGGCCACTGCATAGGCTATTTGAAGCCACCAGCAGTGCCAATGCACTATGAGAGCTATGTCTCATTTCCAAAAAGTAGATGCCTGCCTGGCCATCAAATGATGTAGATGTTGATTCCCATAGGGAATCTACATCTACATCTACATCAACATCTACATCACAAGAATGTACTATACTATAAATATAAAGGGAAGTAATGTCAAGCTCAATTAGAGATCACAAGGTATAGTCTAAACACCGTGAGGAGAAGAAGAATGAGGTTATGTGTTGGTTTGTGTCATGAGGGGAAAAAACAACACAATTATTAACCCCAAAACTAGGATACCGGGGAAAAATTGAAAATACATGACTTATAATCAACATCCTACATTTTCAAAACTTTTTTATTAACTTGGGATTTTCCCATGTGTTATATGGAGTACCGATGTTTAGTTAAGTCTTGGCCAGGATTTAAGGCCAGAAGCTTTTCTTGCGGATACCTGCTGTCCTAGTGAAAATCGCATCCGTATTCAACGGATTCACAGTCGGAATTCTCGTTCTGGGAGTCTATTTCTTAAGGATACAGTAAGATCATATAGATCTCAGATCACGTAAACTCCATCATAGAGACTGCGTAAACATCAGCACAAAGACTGTGTAAACTCCAGCATAGAGCCAGAGTATACTGTCGCACGAATACAGTGTAAATTCGAGCACGGAGACTGAGTATACTGTCGCACAGAGGCTGAGTATACTCTCGTACACAGACTGCGTATACTGTCGCGCAGAAGCTGAGTATACTCTCGCACAGAGACTGAGTATATTCTCGTACAGAGAATTGCGTAAATTCCAGCATGGAGACTGAGGATACTCTCGTAGAGAGTCTGTAAACTTCAGCACGGAAACTTGTTATACTCCAGCACAGATACTAAATATACTCTCGCACAGAGACCGTGTAAACTTCCACACGGACACTGTGTAATCTCCAAGATGGAGGCAGTGTAAAATCCAGCCCGGAGACTGAATATACTCTCGCTCAGAGACTGAGTAATCACTACCACAGAGGGAGTTCTATGAGTTTTCTACTGACCTGCATATTTTTGTGACCAGCATGACAGTTTCCTTCACACTTTTGCAGACTTCAGGCTAATTATGCTCAATATATGGTTAGGTGCAGTTAAAACTGTTTAGTCATAGTTTTTTACGTCCAATAACTACATTTTGACAGTTTTTGGAGACTCCGAAGTGCCGGAAGTTTGTTCTGCAGGAGTTCTTTTACATACCAGTGAATCTATCGAAACGAGGCTGACGTATTTGAGCACCTTCAAATAACACCGGACTGAACCATGATCGAACCCGCCAAGTTGTGTTCAGAAGGCCAGCGCCTCAACCCTCTGAGGCGCTTAGTCCAGTATTTAAAATTTTTAAGAACAAAGAAAACCCTATAACACAACATCACCGAAGTGCCATGACGTACCAAGCGACCGGTGCTCAGCCTGAAGGCCTGAAGATTACGAGGACTGCGGCCAGTATCCAGTAATCGGGAGATAGTGGGTTGGAATCCCACTGTCGGCAGCCCTGAAGATGATTTTCCGTGGTATCCCATTTTCACACCAGGCAAATGCTGGGGCTGTACCTTAATTAAGGCCACGGCCGCTTCTTCCCTTCCAAGGCCTCCCCTACCCCATCGTCGCCATAATACCTATCGCTGTCGGTGCGACGTAAAGCAAATAGGCAAAAAAGAAAGATGATTACGACGAGTCATGTTGTCAACACAACGGATCCTCTCGGTCGTTATTCTTGGCTTTCAAGACCGGGGCCGCCATCTCACACTCCTCAATTATAATCACGTGGACTGAGTGGATATCGAACCAGCCCTCAGATCCGGGTAAAAATCCCTGACCTGGCCGTAAATCGAACCCGGGGCCACCGGGTAAGAGGTATGCACGCTATCTCTACTCCGCGGGACTGGCAACAAATGTTTACGAGCCGTTTGGAAACTACGAGTATTGCATGAAACACCACTACCTCCATTCCGAAAACATGTGTAGCGGTAGCCTCACGAGATTTCGTTTATTTTACATTTGCATTCAAGACTGTAGTTTCATAAGAGAAATTATATCGTAGAATATAATACAAAAGATTGTTGCACATTCATGTCGGAATGTGCTATGTTTTGACCCTCAAAATCGTGTGCCGGAATTAACATGTTTAGGACATTGTGCTACTTACCGCTTGGTGGCTACGATCGTTAAGTCGATGAAGTCTAAACGGTCTGACATCGTAGCTAGCCGGTTCGAGTCCCGTTGGCCGAAAAAAGTTTCATCATCAGAATGTTGCCCTGCAGGGTAGGGGAGGTGGTGGTATACAATTTCTAGTCGCTAGATTGCGTGCCAAAAGCCTGGATTAAATTCCATACCTCTAGATAATGCTCATATGAGTGAGGGCATATGACGTTTATGATGGTGATTCGTCCGTCGGATGGAGACATTAAGCCTTGAGCATACACGCTGGGGCTATTCGACAGGAGTAGGCTATGTGCCGGCACCGGATTTCACCCTCTCCTTTCCTACTATCACATATCAAGTAACTCCTTTCATTTCATTAACTCTTCTCATGAGGTTGACGCCAGGAAGGGCATCCGTTCATAAAAGCTCGCCACGACGGATTCATCTCACTTCATACCCGACTCCGTAGAGAAACAGGACATGGGGTGGAGAAACAAAAAAAAGAAAGAAACACAAACAAACAAACAAACAAACAAACAAACAAACAAAGACTTCGTGCTACTTAAAACTGAAGGAATTGTGACTGAATTTACTATAGCTCGAATTGCTGAACTACTGTACCAGTGCACAGCTCTTTCTAAGGTTTTCTCATTATTTTCATGTTAATAGATAGGAATTCAAATTAAAAAGCTACCTATCTACTTTTATTGTCAGAAATATCTCCCTGCAACATCAGTCGAAATCTATCACAGGGCAGTTGCTCTACTTCTTCGGTATTTCCACAATGATGTGATTAACGATATCTCAATTTACCATCCTATTACGCGAGTTTATTTCCCTGGGGCAAACAGACCGGCCTTTATAGTGTAAGTTCATAATGGTATGTATGAGATAATTGTGATTCTAACTGGAATTGCAGGCTCTGTACAGGTAGCGAAATGCAATGCCATCAATAATTCATCCCTGCTGTACGTTTGACATGAAACAGTCAACATGCTACTAATTTAAAGCGAAACGAGTTCGAATGAAACAGAATGAATGTACAATGATTGATACAATGTGTGGCATGTGTATTCCTCTCCAGCGCTCAATTCGTTCATTTGAATAATTAATCTTTTAATTGCCGCATTTAATCATTTAAAAGCTTATTAATATTAATGAGGGGAAGAGAAATTCGGTACGGATCTAAATAATCATGCTAAAATCCTTTGCATTTTTACATGCTCTTAATCATTCATGACTTCGTGTATATTTGATACCTGCCTATGCTAAATTTATTAATTCACATGTGTGTTTCGAAATATATACTAATAGAAGGAAGTCGGAAGTGCAATAATATCTAAATACAGTATAACTATATAATTGGAAATATACATGAATTAGCGTGACATTTATAGACACACTAGGAACTTAAAAACGTAGTTCACCGAGCTCGATAGCTGCAGTCGCTTAATTGCGGCCAGTATCCAGTATTCTGGAGATAGTAGGTTCGAACCCCACTATCGGCAGCCTTGAAAATGGTTTTCCGTGGTTTCCCCATTTTCATACCAGGCAAATGCTGGGGCTGTACCTTAATTAAGGCCACGGCCACTTCCTGTCCCATCGTCGCCATAAGACATGAAACAGTCAACATGCTACTAATTTAAAGCGAAACGAGTTCGAATGAAACAGAATGAATGTACAATGATTGATACAATGTGTGGCATGTGTATTCCTCTCCAGCGCTCAATTCGTTCATTTGAATAATTAATCTTTTAATTTCCGCATTTAATCATTTAAAAGCTTATTAATATTAATGAGGGGAAGAGAAATTCGGTACGGATCTAAATAATCATGCTAAAATCCTTTGCATTTTTACATGTGCGACGTAAAGTAACCAGCAAAAAAAAAAAAAAAAAAAAAAAGTAGTTCCAGAGAACCTAAAAGAACACTAATATTCCTAAAAACTCCCAAACCTCCCCATAGGGGTTGAACTGGAGTGGGTTTAAAATCAGAGTTCAGGAATAAAACAACGCAAGTACGTCAGCGTAGACATTTCTTCACAAAGCGGAAAATTTCGTTAGTATATCTGTAGTTTTCGTGGGATTAAAAATTCCATGAAAACCCATATTATTTTTAATATCTAACAAGGGAAGGACGCATACCGGGGAATCACGGTCTATACGTAACTTTTTCACATACGTTAAAGGAGCCAAGAAAAAGACAACGGCCGAAATATTTCTTTCGGAAATTAACTTCTGCCACCTACTGAAAGCGCTAAGTTCGCATATTTAAGTTGGCACTCTTGGCTACGCAGGACTGCGGCGCGTTGGGTTCACTCGTCGAGGAACTTCATTTCCCGCGCATTGATTTTCGTGACTAACTTGCATAGCCCATTGCTGGATGGTCAGATCGTGAATTATTTCATTATTTTGATGGAAAAAGTCGATTTTTTTTCTGAGAGTACATGTTATTGCCCTCAATTTGACGCGGCGCGTCCCATTGTTCTTTACATGCTGTTCCCACAAATATAAATCCTTTTTGCTTTTGCAACGGTGGAACTTTCGTTTCACCGACGAAAACGAAAGCGGGCACCGTTTACCACTTCTCCAATATTGAACAGCCTTTCTTTTTAAGGTGACACTCCGGAGATAAAAATCGATATTTTGGTCATTTTGGCAAGAATTTTAAGTCCAAAATTTTAGAATGTAAAATTTACACAAACTTTAGTACGATATATCTCCTTATATAAATTAAGTACAGACAAATCGATACGTATTGCTTTTAGAAGTATTATCTACCTAATTAAAAATTTACATCAATAAATTAAATTTCATGAAAAAATTGTATTAAAATTTCAGGAAATTCATTTTTTTTTTGGAAAAACTATTAATTGTTTGCCCATTTTGATTACCATTATGCAAACAATCACCAGTGCCATACATCGACTATAAACGTATGTCAGTGTGGCCTCAAATCAGCTGTTGAACAGTGTGAGTTGCGGGTAGGGTATGGAGTAGTGGCCTCTCGGCGAGTGAATCCAGCACGCGGTCCACTACTGCGAAGCCGAGAGCGCCAATTCAAACATCATCATCATCATCATCTGTTTACCCTCCAGGGTCGGCTTTTTCCCTCGGACACAGCGAGGGATCCCACCTCTACCGCCTCAAGGGCAGTGTCCTGGAGCTTCAGACACTTGGTCGGGGATACAACTGGGGAGAATGACCAGTACCTCGCCCAGGCGGCCTCACCTGCTATGCTGAACAGGGGCCTTGTGGAGGGATGGGTAGATTGGAAGGGATAGGCAAGGAAGAGGGAAGGAAGCGGCCGTGGCCTTATGTTAGGTACCATCCCGGCGTTCGCCTGGACGAGAAGTGGGAAACCACGGAAAACCACTTCGAGGATGGTTGAGGTGGGAATCGAACCCACCTCTACTCAGTTGACCTCCCGAGGCTGAGTGGACCCCGTTCCAGCCCTCATACCACTTTTCAAATTTCGTGGCAGAGCCGGGAATCGAACCCGGGCCTCCGGGGGTGGCAGCTAATCACGCTAACCACTACACCACAGAGGCGGACCAATTCAAACATACGAAATTTAATGATTTCTGTAGGTCGCACGAATTAATTTCCGAAAGGAGTATTTTGGCCATTGTGTTATTCTTGGCTCATTTAACGTGTGTGCAAAATTTACTTAAGATCGGCGATTCCCGGTACGTGCCCTTCCATACTATGAGTAAGAAGTGTTGAGGGAAAGTTTTCAGATATTATGAAGGTAAAATGTACATTAAGAAATAGAAGTCGTAGTGTAGCGATATGTGAAGGTCTGTCTGTCTGTTAGGTCATCAGCCCAGAGGCTGGTTGGATCCTCAAATAGCACCACCAAAGGTTATGCGGTTATCAGGAAACCGCAAAAACCAATGGCAGCACCAAAATGAGGCGTACTAGGCAAGATGAGGAGTGAGGTAGTTTGCCATTGCTTTCCTCACTGGATCAGAAAGTGCTAATGCAGCACGACTGACCCTATGAGCAACACCTTTCATAACACTCAGATGCACTAGTCGTGCTCTCAATGCCATTACTCAGCACCACCCATACCCCAGCAGCTTCCATATTGTCACAGCCATGGATGAGACTGGGACTTCGGTGAAAGCTACACTTTACTCTGGCCCGTGCCAAGAGATGGATAAAAAAGTACTGTATCCATCAAGAAATGGCAGCAGGCAAATGTGAAGGTATAAGAACGAAAATAAGTACGAGTTAAAGACATAATTTTAAGCATACTAAGAACTACTGAAAAAAAAGGTACCAGGTAAACTTAAAACTTCAAGATTCCATCACGAAAAGAAAATCTCTAACTTAACTGCCCCATACGGGCCGGCCAGGAGGGGTTTCGAAAAATGGGTTCAGGAGCAAAACAATGTATGTATGCAAACATGAGCATTTTTTCATCCAGTACGGGTCTGTTTTCGATGACCTATGACTTTGTGAGCTTAACATTTGATGGAAGTGCAAAGTAACTTTTAACTTCCAAGTCCGAGAGTCTTACGGGAAATTTTCGAGATACTTATGGAAAATGGAAGTGGAATTTTTCCGACCTGTAAAGGCAGGAATCAAAATAAAATATAGACTACATATTATGTGAAAGAACATGATGTATTGAAACAATGGGTATTTTCTTATCTTCCTGCCATAACTGAGTACAAGATGGTAAACTAACAACCAATTAAACAAAATATTCAAACTGTATGGATTATGAAAATTACGGCCTACTTCCGCTTTGTCGAAATTCACTACAAATTTTTGAATGTTTGGGTATTACAGGTCTTAAAGACGCCATTTGATATTCAATTTCTGTTAGAAAGTCACATCCTACTGTTAACAATATAATATGGATTCTTTGTTGCAGATCCAGGCCATCAACTAGTCGTGATTTCAACATCAAGGGAGGACAAATATGAACTGAACGACTTAATTTTATGAGCTGCGTAAGTGCGAATAATTATTTTCACCTTTTACTGCAATTAAACATTTGTTGAAGTATAACAGAACCTTATTGTTAGCATCTTGAATATTTGCTGACCGAGCTCGATAGCTGCAGTCGCTTAAGTGCGGCCAGTATCCAATAATCGGGAGATAGTGGGTTCGAGCCCCACTATCGGCAGCCCTGAAGATGGTTTTCCGTGGTTTCGCATTTTCACACCAGTCAAATGACGGGGCTGTACCTTAATTAAGGCCACAGCCGCTTCCTTCCAGTTCCTAGGCCTTTCCTATCCCATCGTCGCCATAAGACCTATCTGTGTTGGTGCGATGTAAAGCAAATAGCAAAAAGAATATTTGCTGACATCTATTTGTACATGAGCCCACTTCGGTTATCTTAGGTCCCTAGGCACAATGGCCTACTTTCTGACCGTGAGTAGACTCAATCCAGTTTTTATTAATTCGATTTTAAACTAGGCAAGAACCACTCGGAGATGAGACTATACAGGTATACAACATGCAGTAATACGTTTTCCCGAAACAAACTAGAGATTCACAAATATAATAATGCTCCTCAGGACCTGCTCACCTGATGAGTTAAACTGAGCACTGTCCTGCGTTGCAGGAGACCATAGCCCTTTATTATTATTATTATTATTATTATTATTATTATTATTATTATTATTATTATTATTATCATTATTATTATACGACTGTGAAGAAATTGAACACTAGGCGAGGTAGTAAAGGCGTGCTTTGTACACCTGGAAGAACGGGGGTTAGATTCTCCGTCAAGAAGTCCAGAAATCTATAAATGAGATTTTCACCTCTGGGGAAACTCGTTGACCTGAGGTTCATTCAGCCTACATCAGAAATGAGTACCTGAATAATCCCTATGAGCAAAGCCGGCTTGTCATAGAGCCGTAAAGATGGACCTCTTTGCATCAAGTCTTCCAAGGACACGCCTGTGTGTGGCACCTGATGAAGGACATCACGCGCTGATTTTACAGCACCGGGCGAGCTGGCCGTGCGATTAGGGGCACGCAGCTGTGAGCTTCCATCCGAGAGATAGTGGGTTTGAACCCCACTGTCGGTAGCCCTTGAAGATGGTTTTCCGTGTTTTCCCATTTTCACACCAGGCAAATACTGGGGCCGTGTCTAAATTAAGGCCACGGCCACTTCCTTCGCACTTGTATCCCTTTCTTATCCCATCGTCGCCATAGGAACTTTCTGTGTCGTTGCGACGTAAAGGAATTTTTTTTTTTTTTTGCTAGGGGCCTTACGTCGCACCGACACAGATAGGTCTTATGGCGACGATAGGATGGGAAAGGCCTAGGAGTTGGAAGGAAGCGGCCGTGGCCTTAATTAAGGTACAGCCCCAGCATTTGCCTGGTGTGAAAATGGGAAACCACGGAAAACCATCTTCAGGGCTGCCGATAGTGGGATTCGAACCTACTATCTCCCGGATGCAAGCTCACAGCCGCGCGCCTCTACGCGCACGGCCAACTCGCCCGGTAAAGGAAATTCTAAAAAGAAAAGAAATAATACCGGTGAGTAGAAGCTTTGTTTAGCTATTGTGTTTTACGCCGCACCGACTCAAATAGGCCGTAGGGCGACGACGGGACAGGACAGGGAAAGACTGGGGGAAAGTGGCAGTGTTGTTGCTATCACCCCTTCTTCCACCTTAACGAAATTTCTCTCATAGAGTAAGTAAACTCATATCCTCATCTGGAGGTGGTACCGTTCTTTACAGGCACACCCGCAACAGAAATAAGCTGTAGTACCTGTTTTAACGGCATACCGGTTTTTCCGCCATTCTTAAATCTCTGACAATATCAGGAATCGAACTCAAGCCCCCGAGGACAGCAGCTGATTGCGCTAACCGTTGTGCTACTAAAAGTTAACAAAATGTATAACGATTGTTGGGCTGCACCACTAATTCTTACTAATAATGATTTTGACCCTAAACCACCCAGCTGTAATATACTCGACTTAGGAGGCTTCCGGGCAGTATGCGCGAAATGCTTCTTTAACACGTAATAGCTTAATTATCGGGCAGAGAGATACTAAGACAGCGCATATCGATTGCCTTGTTTTAATACCACGTAAGTCCGACTCATTGGCTGAATGGTCAGCGTACTGCCCTTCGGTTCATAGGGTCCCGTGTTTGATTCCCGGCCGGGTTGGTGATTTTAATCGCTTCTAATTAATTAATCTGGCTCGGGAACTGGGTATTTGTGTATATCCTAACACTCTCCTGTTCATACTCAGACAACACACCACACTACCAACCACCACAGAAACACGCAATAGTGATTACTTCCCTCCACATAGGGTTGGCGTCAGAAAGGGCATCCTACCGTAAAACAGGGCGACACAGTTCGCACCCGCGATTCCACAGGTGTGGGAAAAGCGGTAGAAAAAGAAGAAGAGTTTTAATACTACACACCGTTACGTTCAATCTGATATGATTTTATTTGAAAAGTAATTATCAAGCGCTGCATAATTTGTCACATACGTATAATTTATAGAGCATTCTGTACATACCATAATATCATGTTCTCCAAAATTCACTTTCGTGATGTTTAGATTTATGTTTTCACGGCCCGTAATTGGGCCTATGCCCTGTCACGGAAACAAACTTTTCGCAGAGAACTTTGCTCCGCATCTTCAGAAGAAAACCTCGACCGTTCATGAGGAAGACTTCTTGTTTTTTTACGTCGCACCGACTCAGATAGGTCTTATAGTGACGATGGGACAGGAAAGTCGTAGGAATGGGAAAGAAGCGGCTGTGGCCGTAATTAAGGTACAGCCCCAGCATTTGCCTGGTGTGACAATGGGAAACCACGGAAAACCATCTTAAGGGATGCTGACAGTGGGATTCGAACCCATTATCTCCCGGATGCGAGTTCACAGCTGCGCGCCCTAACCGCACGGCCAACTCGTCCGGTGGAAGACTTCTCTAATAATGAAGGTTTGAATTTAAGAATGCTTTACTGTTGGTCTGTAGCAAGTGGTACTGGTGACGAATTAAAGTGCCACTTGCTAGAGACCAATGGTAAAGAAAAATTAAAAGCTTCCTAAATTCAAACCTTTATTATTATTATTATTATTATTATTATTATTATTATTATTATTATTATTATTATTATTATTATTATTATTATTATTTTTTATTATTATTATTATTATTATTATTATTATTATTATTTCTACACTTCTGTAATATTAGATCTGGGGTATCGATATGGACGTTTCTGTAGCAAAGTTCATTCTACATCCTGCGTATTTCTTTTTTTGACACTAATAACAATTTATTTGGCTTTTATCGGATAAAACTTTCGTTAATAGAGAGAAAAGTATTTTCTGCAAAAATGCTTCAGTCAGGAAGAAAATGCATTCGAACATTTATTTATTTAGTTGTAAAAAATTGAAATCTCACTTTATGGACTATTTGTAATAGGTCTAACAGTTCAAGCAGTATATTTTTTAAAGGTCTCACTTTCACAATTCTTTCCGACTATCTTTACTTTCCTTAAAACTGCCTAACCCCCTGATGAACTGGAATAATTATGTAAAGTGTATAATAATTGGGAAGAAATTAGTTTTCTAATGACCCCCTGTGGGTGGGGGACGCAGACGAAGAATATGCCCATGGTATCCCCTGAATATCGTAAGAGGCGACTAAATGGGGCAACCAAGGCATGATATTAGAATCATGAAACAACTCGTGATAAGTACCATTACGTGTGGAACATCATGGGTTGACATTACTTGCAACTATTACCACCTTGCGAGGTAAACCATGGGGCTACCGAGCTCGATAGCTGCAGTCGCTTAAATGCGGCCAGTATCCAGTATTCGGGAGATAGTGGGTTCGAAGCCCCTGAAGATGGTTTTCCGTGGTTTCCTATTTTCACACCAGGCAAATGCTTGGGCTGTACCTTAATTAAGGCCACGACCCCTTCCTTCGTATTCCTAGGCCTTTCCTATCCCATCGTCGCCATAATACCTATCTGTGTCGGTGCGACGTAAAACAAATTAAAAAACCATGGGTCTACGTTACATAGGAGCAGTATCATTATGCGAGGAACACTACGGGTCTGGGCGTTGCTTGTGATAAGTGTCATTGTGTGCATTCCACTGGTCGGTTCCACTGTGTTCAGAATGTGTCTGCTTACCTATGAGTAGTATCATTTTATGAGAAACGCCATGGGTCTACGTTGCTTGTGTTCAGTACCACTATGTTAGAAACACCACGGACTTAGTTGTCACCCGTGATTAGTACCACTATGTTAGAAACACCACGGATTTGGTTGTCACCCGTGATTAGTACCACTATGTGAGGAGCACCGTGGGCCTGCGTTGCCTGAGAGTAGTACCATTATGTGAGGAACACCATGGATTTGTGTTGCCTGTGGGTGTTACAATAATGTGTGATACATCGTGGGTCTAGATTGCCTATAATTAGTACCACTACGTGAGATACACCATGAGTAGACGTGGCCTATAATTCGTTCCACTTTGTAAGGAACACCAAGGGAATACCCGCGTCCGTGATTAGTCCTGCTATGTGAGAAACACCATGGGTCTGCGTTGCATATGAGTAGTACCCTTATGTGCGGAACACCATGGGTTTGTGTTGTGCCATTGTGTGAGACATACCATGGGGCAACATTGCCTGTGATTACGCGTAGTACCACCATGAGAGAAACACCATGTGACTAAGTTACCTGTGATTAGTACCACTATAGGAGGAACACCATGGTTTTGCTTTACCAGTGATTGCTATTATGAGGGGCCGGTGACCTGGCTTCTGGACCCCTTTGTACAACAAGCATCATCTCTGAAAATAAGGAATTGTAAATTTGATCCACTGATTGTTTTGGATTCATCGTCATTTTATCATCAATCGTTTGAGATTCTAGTCAGTGGATGCATTTTGAAGTTTTAATTATCGTATCACTTCGTTGCACCTCGTACCGTTAGGGACCGATGACCTAGATGTTATCTTTAAACAACAAACATCATCGTCATCAGTTTTCTAATGATGAAAGAGTGACTGAAATCGGTTGAAAACACGGGTGGTCTTACTGTACCTTCTGATCTTGAAATGAAATGGCGTATGGCTTTTAGTGCCGGGAGTGTCGAAGGACAAGTTCGGCTTGCCAGGTGCAGGTCTTTTGATTGACGCCCGTAGGCGACCTGCGAGTCGAGATGAGGATGAAATGATGATGAAGGCGACACATATACACCCAGACCCCGTGCCAGCGAAGTTAACCAATTAAGGTTAAAATTTCCAACCCTGCCGGGAATCGGACCCGGGACCCCTGTGACCCAAGGCCAGCACGCTAACCATTTAGTCATGGATCTTGTAACGACAAGTGGAGTTACGCAATGCCAGATCACAAAACAATATGATAAATTATTTTCAGGGATATTAAATGAGGGAGTATTAATATCTGATTGTGTAAGGAAAGCTGGAGGAACGAACGTTAAACAGATTGGTCAGTGATACCTGCAGGCTTCTTGCATACGTGAAATATATGTTTCAATAATTATCATAAAATGGTGAACAATTTTAGTGCCACAAACACATTTAAAACAAAATGATAGCTCTAAACCTTATTTTAAAATTACAAGATCCCAGGCCTAAGTATAAAAAATTTGCTGTCCACTTCCCTTTGATAAAATCAAATTATCATAAATATATCTTATACAGAGTGTAAAAATAAGATATGGCCAAACTTTCAGGACACATTCCTTATACGTAGAAAAAGAAAATTATTATATGGACATGGGTCCATGTTAGAACTCATTTTCTATTATTCTACATGGAACATTAATCATGGGAAACACCCAGGAATATACTGTATGTATGTCAATAAGCTTTCTAATTATGAAACTTACTGAAATTTGTTGATTATTCCTCATACCGTCTGAGCTACTCAATCCGAAAAAAACTCTCAAATTTCCTCTAGTACATCTGAGTCCAGTAGCTCAGACGGTAGGCCGATGGCCTTTTGAGCTCAAGTTGGCAGGTTCGATCCTGCCTCAGTCGGATGGTATTTGAAGGTGCTCAAATACGCCAGCCTCTTGTCAGTAGATTTACTGGCACGTAAAATATATTATGTGTACGTTGCTTGTGATTAGTACCACTATGTTAGAAACACCACGGGTTTGGCTGTCGCCCGTGATCGCTATGATGTGCATTACTGGGGTGTGGATAATCCCCATTGGGTACAAGAGGCAGCTTTTCAGGTGCAGTGGGGCGTGAACCTATGGTGTTGCGTTTCTGTCTATACGTTTCGAATATGAACCTCTACTTGGTTTTTATACCGGACAGGACAGATGATAGCCTACATCGTGTTCAGTTTAATTTCTATGTGTCTTCTACACCATTACGGGAATATAGATAATGGGATTTTAATGTAACTCTAGCATAACGCAAGTGGTATATTAGCTATAAGTTGTTCAAAAATGTTCTGCAAAATGGGGCTTCAGAGGGGGCCGAAATCATAAAACTTAACGTATCTCTCTTATGGTTGGTTTTACAGGAAAATTGCTCATGACAAAATTGATTTAGAATATTATTTAAACTATTCCTTTTGTCCTAACTTGTTCCAAATACAGTGAAAAATAAGGGAAATGTCAATAGTTGACGTCTGAAAGTTTATTTATAAGAGCCTATAACTAATTCTGCAGAGTTGCTATGGAGATTGAATTGGCAACATTTTAAATGCTTGGTTAATATCTCTCTACTTTTCCGATATGAACTTGCTGATGGTTTTTATACCAGAAGGAAGAGGTGAAATATTAAGAAAAAGTTGAACTACACAGGACCAGAGAGAGCCAGGAATCGAGTTCGTCACGATAAGCCGCTAACAAAGAGGCTACCCATCAACATGCTTCAGAATCCCAGCAGCAACACGAGGACTCGACAGAAATATAATCACGCACATGCTTAGAAGAAAATGGTGTTGTTGGCAAATCTGAGCTGTGACATCATCCCTGATGTACAGAGCTGTGGATTCAATATTGGCAGATTCAAGAACAATATTTCGGAAGTAAGAATGGCAAAATTCTGGAAGATTTATTCATTTCTCGAAATAATGATGTCACAGTTTCGATTATGTTATGCATATAATTAATAATGAAATATAAACTGATGAGCAGTTGAATTACAGAGTTGCGCGTAGCACCCTATTTCACCCAGATGACGATGGAAATGCGTCGTGACAGGGACGCTACAAGACACAGGAAGCGTAGAACGCACAGTCCCCGTTAATGTACAGAGATTGTTCGGAATAGGGTCATCTCGACAACTCTTAGATGTGCTCAATAGGATTGAGGTCGGGTAACCTTAAGGATTCTGCAGTCTAGGATTCTTCCCCTCCACCTCCATAGATGTCACTCTGCATCAGCCGCAGCAATGATGAATATTCGAAATCTTGGTAAGATATAGATCGTTCATTACTCTCCGCTAGAAGGATGCGATACTTTTTGAAATGATATCTTGAACCTGTCCAGATTACATTTAAGAGTTCTTATCTGCAGAAAGATATTTTTCACTGGCACAGTAAGGTACTCCCTTACAAGGTACGAACATCTCCCTTGGCAAGTTATCCCAATCCCTGACTCCCCTTCCTATAAACGAACATTTGCCCCAGTTTATCCTCTTGAATTCCAACTTTATCTTCATAATGTGATCTTTCCTACTTTTAAAGACACCATCCAAACTTATTCATATACTGATGTCCTCCCACGCCATCTCTCCACTGACAGCTCGGAACATACCACTTAGTTGAGCAGCTCGTCTCCTTTCTCCCAAATCTTCCCAGCCCAAACTTTGCAACAATTTTGTAACGCTACTCTTTTATCGGAAATCGCCCAAAATTAATCGAGCTGCTTTTCTTTGGATTTTTTCCAGTTCCTGAATCAAGTAATCCTGGTAAGGGTCCCATACGCTGGAACCATACTCTAGTTGGGGTCGCACCAGAGACAAATATGCTCTCTCCTTTACATCCTTACTACAACCCCTAAATACTCTCATAACCATGTGCAGAGATCTGTACCCTTTATTTACAATTCCATTTATGTGATTACCCCAATGAAGATCTTTCCTTATATTAATACCTAGGTATTTACAATGATCCCCAAAGGGAACTATCACCCCATCAACGCAGTAATTAAAACTGAGAGGACTTTTCCTATTTTTTGCCTTCTGTCCATCTCACAATATTATTGAGGTCATTTTACAGTTGCTCACAATCTTGTAACTTATTTATTACTCTGTACAGAATAACATCATCTGCGAAAAACCTTATCTCTGATTCAACTTCTTTCCACATATCATTGATATATATAAGAAAATATAAAGGTCCAATAATACTGCCTTGAGGAATTCCCCTCTTAATTTTTACAGGGACAGATAAAGCTTCACCTACTCCAATTCTCTGAGTTCTATTTTCTACAAACAAAGTCACCCATTCAGTCACTCTCTTGTCTAGTCCAATTGCACTCATTTTTGCCAGTAGTCTCCCATGATCTACCCTATCAAATGCCTTAGACAGGTCAATCGCGATACAGTCCAATTCACCTCCTGAATCCAGGATATCTGCTATACCTTGCTGGAATCCTACAAGTTGGGCTTCAGTGGAATAACCTTTCCTAAAATCAAACTGCCTTCTATCAAACCAGTTATTAATTTTGCAAACATGTCTAATATAATCAGAAAGAATTATTTCCCAAAGCTTACATACAATGCATGTCAAACTGACTGGCCTGTAATTTTCAGCTTTATGTCTATCACCCTTTCCTTTATATACAGGGGGTACTACAGCAACTCTCCATTCATTTGGTAAAGTTCCTTCATGCAAACAATAATCAAATAAGTACTTCAGATATGGTAATATATCCCAACCCATTGTCTTTAGTATATCCCCCGAAACCTTATCAATTCCAGCTGCTTTTCTAGTTTTCAACTTTTGTATCTTACTGTAAATGTCATTGCTGTCATAGGTAAATTCTAATAATTCTTTAGTATTAGTCACCTCCTCTATCAGGACATTATCCTTGTAACCAACAATCTTTACATACTGCTGGCTGAATACTTCTGCCTTTTGAAGATCCTCGCGTACACACTCCCCTTGTTCATTAATGATTCCTGGAATTTCCTTCTTGGAACCTGTTTTTGCCTTAAAGTACCTATACATACCCTTCCATTTTTCACTAAAATTAGTATGGCCAAATACTTTAATATGATAATACCGGACAGCTTGCTGTTTTCAGTGAGAAAGTCGATAGTGCTGCTACCTAGATGGCTTGGTGTGACCAACTCTTCAATAACATATTGTCATCTGTATGATTCTTGGCGCACTGCCGTGTTGTTTATAATGTATCAGTGTTTGTCACTAAATAATCTTACATTGCAGTTATATTCCAAGAAAAGTGTTACGCGCTGAACAAATTACCCACAAGCTAATGGGCATGGGAACTGATAAGGACAGCAAGTATTAAAAAAGTGATGACCTCGCATCTGTGTTGAGGTTACATTCTATGACCCTTAAGAAAATCAATCAAATACTCTACTGAAATGTTAGTGGGACGTAAAAACAATAATATTAACATATATGGAACTCTAGTATACTCAAACTTGAGGGTCCACATTGTTAAACAGTACCATAAATTTCACAAACGAAAACTTGTGGGCCTGTAGCGTAATAGTTATCGCGGTAGTCTTGAAATTGAAAATTGAAGGCCATGAGTTTCGAATCCAGTCATTTTTTTACTGTAAGAAAATAATGATGATAATAATAATAATAATAATAATAATAATAATAATAATAATAATAATTTTCTCTACGTCCCACTAAGTACTTTTACAGTTTTCGGAGACGCCGAGGTGCCGGAATATAGTCCCCAGGAATTTTTACATGCCAGTAAATCTACCTACACGAGGCTGACGTATTTGAGCACCTTCAAATACCACCGGTCTGAGCCAGGATCGAACCTGCCAAATTTGGATCAGAAGGCCATCGCATCAACCGTCTGAGCCACTCAGCCCGGCGAAAGAAATATTCTTCTTCTTCTTTATCTGTTTACCCTCCAGGGTCGGTTTTTCCCTCGGACTCAGCCATGGATCCCACCTCTACCGCCTCAAGGGCAGTGTCCTGGAGCTTCAGAATCTGGGTCGGGGGATATAACTGGGGAGGATGACCAGTACCTCGCCCAGGCGGCCTCAACTGCTATGCTGAACAGAGGCCTTGCGGGGGGCATAGGGAGATTGGAAGGGACAGACAAGGAAGAGGGAAGAAAGCGGCCGTGGCCTTAAGTTAGGTACCATCCCGGCATTTGCCTGGAGAAGGATGGCCACTTCCAGGATGGCTGAGGTGGGAATCGAACCCACCTCTATTCAGTTGACCTCCCGAGGCTGAGAGGACCCCGTTCCAGCCCTCGTACCAATTTTCATTTTCGTGGCAGAGCATGGAATCGAACCCGGGTCTCCGGGGGTATTAGCTAATGACATGAACCACTACACCACAGAAGCGGGCAAGACAATTATTTCAGTGTATTACAGGCATAGGCTTGAGCACTAGTCCAACTAATTTAATACGTGTGTATGGTAATGCTTCATGCATAAATTTGTGAAAGAGACTTTAGGAAATTCTGAACACTTCTTCCTTGTCAAGAACATCCTAGTTCACTCACCGTAACCGCAATGTATTATACATATTATGTATTTCTCTCTTCAGAGGTAAAACAGAAAATGCAAAGTACAGCAAAAACGAGAGAGCAGCGTGAGCTGAGTTCTCCTGTAGCATTCGGGAAGATCGGCCGTATCGAAGAAGAAGAAGAAGAAGAAGAAGAAGAAGAAGAAGAAGAAGAAGTCAAAATAATGGATCAGAACTCCTGTTCCTTAATTACAGCTTCTCTTTCCCAAAATTGTAATAAATTATGGATGTTGTTAAGTTATCTGCCCGCTCTGGCGCTTTGGCTGAATGGTTAGCGCTTCGTGCCCCCCGTTTTTATGATACCTTCATTCTTCGGAGTGTTGGATCTCTTCCATTTCCCTTCTGATTAGTGTTAATAGAGGAAGGCTGGCCAGTTGTACTTCCTCTTAAAAAATAATCACCACCACGGAAAGGTCAGCGTACTGGCCTTCGGTTCAGGGGACCCTGGTACGATTCCCGACTGAGTCGGAGATTTTATTCGCGTCTGTTAATTCCTGTAGACGGGGGCTACGGGTTTGTGTTCGTATTCATACGCATCTTCAAATATATACAACACATCACACGAGAAACAACCACAGAAACACGAGGTAGTGAATATATATCCCTCCACATACGATTGGTGGTTGGAAAGGCATCCGGCCGCAAAACTAGGCTAAGTCCATACAACGTCCTTCGCCAGGCTAGAAAAAACTGGAGAGAGTAGGTAGTTGTTAAATATTTTCCCCAGAGGATGGTCGGATCCTCAAATAAATGCTGTTTTTAATTTTCAAGACATAGCGAAAGGCACGGTTAACATAATGCTCGTTTGGAGGTTTATGAAAAAGGCATTTCATATTTTGAAATGTCATTCTTAATTATTATGATTATTCAATTTATTATTTTAACAAAAATATTTCCAATGAGTGTAGTGCATTCCTCTCAACTGTAGCATAGACGAGTATGCAGTTCACACCAACACGCTAGATGTCACCACCATCGCTGTTCGCACTCGACTCAATGCTGTTGAGATAGAGCTGTCCGGTATTGGTGTATTAAAGTATTTGGTATGGCCACCAATTATGCTTGCCATCATGTTATCCTTGATAATGATGATGATGCTTGTTGTTTAAAGGGGCCTAATATTGAAGGTCATCGGCCCCATGTTATCCTTAGCTTACTTCCTTGCTAGATTCAATTTCCTAGTAAGTTCCTTCAATTTTTCCTTACTTCCACAGGCATTTCTAACTCTATTTCTTTCCAACCTGCACCACCTTTTTAGTCTCTTTACTTCCCTGTTATAATACAGTGGATCTTTACCATTCCTTACCACCTTTAAAAGTACAAACCTATTTTCACTTTCCTCAACAATTGCTTTCAACCCATCCCAGAGTCTGTTTACATTTTTATTTTCTGTTTTCCACCGATCATAGTTATTAAAAACTCCCTAATGCCTGTTTTATCAGCCATACAGCCATATGGTACTGCCTAACAGTCTTAATTTTAATATCTTCCTTTCTTTCACATTTATTTTTAATTACCACAAAAGCAGCTTCGTGATCACTAATAATATCTATTACTTCGGTTTCTCTATAGAGCTCATCTGGTTTTACCAGCACCACATCCAGAATATTTTTCCCTCTAGTTGGTTCCATCACTTTCTGAATCAGCTGCCCTTCCGATATTAACTGATTTGCCATTTGTTGGTCATGCTTCCTGCAGTTCGCATTACCTTCCCAATTGACATTTGGTAAATTGAGATCACCCACTACAATGACGTTCCTTTCCTTATCGTTTCCCACATAGCTGATTATCTTATCAAATGATTCTGAATCAGCATCTGCGCTACCCTTTCCTGGTCTGTACACTCCAAAGACATCAAGTTGCCTATTATCTTTAGAGATGAGCCTTACCCCTAGAATTTCGTGTTTGTCATCTTTAACTTTTTCGTAGCTTACAAATTCTTCTTTCACCAGAATGAATACTCCCCCTCGACCATTCCTATCCTATCTCTACGATACACCCTCCAGTTCCGTGAGAAAATTTCTGCATCCATTATATCATTTCTCAACCATGATTCAACTCCTATTACAATATCTGGTAAGTATATATCTATTAAATTACTTAATTCTATTCCTTTCTTTACAATACTTCTACAGTTGAGCACTAACAGTTTTATGTCATCCCTACTTAATTTACAGTTTCCTGTTCCCTTAACACCGCTCACTATGCCACCCTGAACCCTTCTAAAAAAAATTTCTAACTTATATGTACCACTGCGGTTTAATTGAATGCCATCTGAGCGCAGATCCCTATCTCCTACCTACCCATTAGGATCTAGAAATTTCACTCCCAGTTTCCCACATACCCACTCCATAGTTTCATTTAAATCCCCAATCACCTTCCAGTCAGTATACCTCATACACAGTATTCCACTGATAAAAATCTCCGCTTCCTTAAACTCCACCCGTGCTGCATTTACCAGATCCCACATCCCCAACTATGTTGGTACTTATACCTGCTTGTCTTACGTTGTTAGTACCAACGTGAAACACTATCACCTTCTCCTTTCCCTCCTCTTCCTCTTCTACTTTCCTCAACATCTGCCTTAACCTAATTCCTGGATAACACTCTACCCTGGTACCCTTTCCTCCACACACTTTCCCGACATGTCTAACGATAGAATCCCCCATGACCAGAGTCTCAACCCTACCCACCTCATTTGATCCCCTCCCCTCCTGGTCAACCCTATCTTCTCTCACTGCTGCAGAAGCTACTTCCTCCTCCCTTTTCTCCATCCCATGACGCTGTTCCACCTGTCTTTTCCTATCCACTACTCCACATTTCCCTTTCCTACCTCTTCCCTTTCCCCTACCTCCACACTTCTCGGCAACAGTTCCCTGTTCCTCATTTTCCCTCGGTTGTTCGACCTGCAGTGACTCGTACCGATTTCTCACCGACACCTGTCCTGAATTTTGATCCTGAATGGAGCCCTTAGCCTGCACTCTCCTTCCCCTTAAAACATTAGACCACCTGTCTTCCACGGTGGCCACGGCTAGTGCGTGGTCCAACAACTCTGCACTTCGATTGGTCAACCGAGCAGAGGAGGGGTGGCCACGGCTCTACCGTAGCTCTACGTCTCTGCATTCGGGAGACGGGACAGAGCTGGACCTCACGGCTGGTCCCAACCGTCGGCCGCCCTGAGAATGGTTTTCTATTCTCCTGCACTGAGGCGAATGCCAGGACAGTTTCTAGTAAAGTCCACGGCCGCTAACTCTCCCACTTTCTCTGCATATCTCCATCTCCGATACAAATCTCCCGGTCTGAGAGACGGCATCACCTTCTAGAACAGAGGGTTCCAATTTGTAAGGGCTCGAGGGCCATTTTGGAAACCTTAGTCATGTTCGCGGGCCGCACTTGAATAGGCCAATTTTCGTAAAATTCTGCAAATAGTGCATTATGAAATAATATGTATAGTTCAATTGAAATGAGAGTTTGGTAATTTTAATTGCTTAAAACATTAAAATTGCATAAAAGAGTGAAATTTGGAGCCAGGCTGAGTGGCTCAGACGGTTGAGGCCCCGGCCTTCTGACCCCAGCTTGGCAGGTTCGATCCTGGCTCAGTCCGGTGGTACTTAAAGATGCTCAAGTACGTCAGCCTCGTGTCGGCATATTTATTGGCACGTAAAAGAACTCCTGCGCGACAAAATTTCGACACCTCGGCGTCTCCGAAAACCATAAAAGGTAGTCAGTGGGATGCAAAAATAACAACATTATTACTTCAAATTTGGGTTTTACATGTTTTAAAATAAAAAATAATCCGTTGAGAACAAGTGAATACTTGAAAAGAGGAACTAGTATTAAAGAAGAATTCGATTTTGACTTGGGTCTATAAGGTGTATAAAAATTAATACGTTTTTGAACGAGCCACTAAATATTTTTGTGACTTTTCTTCACATTATTTCTTACAGTGCTCTTCCGGGCCGCAAAAATGTATTCGCCTTTTGGAAACCCCTGTTCTTGAAGGCCCACTTCCCCGTTCAGGAGAGGAATGAATATATTGTAATAGTAGTAGGGACTTGAAAACACACTATTATTGCAGTATACCACATAGGTGGCCTACGGTTTCTCTTATTTGCTTGTGTCTATTAAGTATGGACAGAAAACTATTTGAACAATTTCCACTAGGTTTTAAATTTGTAACATTTTGAACCCGCGATCAAATTGGATACTCATTGTGGGACCAATTAATATCCATTACTTTCTAGTTTAATGATATTTTATCACGTTTTAAGTTTTCTTTGGATTTTGAACATGACCATTCGGTGGTCACGCGAGCCATTCGTAGGGATTAGACTAATGTAATACAAATCGGAAGATGTTTCAAAATTTCTGACGACCAGGAAGCATTGAGTGGAACATCTCTATGGATTTACTTGGTTTCCGTATTTATGCCATATCTATAGAAATATATTTGTCGGTATCATTATTTATAGACCAAGCGAGCAAGGGAGGTTGTTTTTGCTATTTGATTTACGTCGCACCGACACAGATAGGTGTTATGACGACAATGGGACAGGGAAGGCCTAGGAGTAGGAAGGAAGCGGCCGTGGCCTTAATTAAGGGACAGCCCCAGCATTTGCCTGGTGTGAAAATGGGAAACGACTGAAAACCATCTTCAGGGCGGCCAACAGTGGGATTCGAACCCACTATCTCCCGGATGCAAGCTCACAGCTGCGCGACTCTAACCGCACGGCCAACTCGCCCGGCAGGAAGGTTGTAATTTTACGTGGAATTAAGGGCAGATGACCTTGAATAGGACCAATATTTAATTATATTTTTACTCTTATTTTAAAAAGTGCGCCTCCGTGAACAACAATATACAGACTTTACAGGTATTTTTTGTGCAAATTCACAAACAGGTGAAGAACGGTATAAAGCTTCGTTCTGAGACAGGAGTAAGTGCAACTTTAACTGCAATTTTCTGCAAAGGCACATTTAGGTATACATAGCATGTGAACCGTTATATCTATAGATATGAAATCTTTCACATTCATTTACGACTGCAATGGGACTGTAAAACTATAATATTTTTAATATAGCTTCAAAATTATACTATTTCTAAAGTACTAAAATTTGTTGTCAAAATCAATATATTTTTGCAATTTTGAATTAAACTTTGAAGTCGTAAATATTTGTCAAACGTAAACATTTAAAAGTTCCATACAGCTATGAATATAATGTGTGGTAAATATTATTTGGAGGGAGTGGTACCAATACCACAGTAGAAGTGTGTACTTATATAATTACATGTTTCAACGAGATCTACAGTCCAACTCGTTGGCCGAATGGTCAGCGTACTGGCCTTCGGTTCAGAGGGTCCCAGGTTCGATTCCCGGCCGGGTCGGAGATTTTAACCTTAATTGGTTAATTCCAATGGTCCGGGGGCTGGGTGTTTGTGCTGTCCCCCGCATTCCTGCAACTCACACAGCACACATAACACTGTCCTCCACCACAATAACACGCAGTTACCTACAAATGGCAGATGCCGTCCACCCTCATCGCAGGGTTTGCCTTACAAGGGCTGCACTCGGCTAGAAATAGCCACACGAAATTATTATACGAGATCTACAAAAATACGTAATTTTTTAAAAAGTGCTTAGAACAAATAAAAAATCTGAATCCAATAAACTGTCATTCCTTGGAATATGTAAGGCTTTAAGTATATTTCTATCTTTAATATTATGGCAGGTCCGTATATTCCTTTCCGACACAGATGCGATGGAATAGGGAAGGGCTATGAGCGGGAAAGAAATGACCCTGGCATTAATTAAGGTACAGCCCCAGTATTTGCCTGGTGTGAAAATGGGAAACCACGGAAATCCATCTTCAGTTCAGCCAACAGTGGCGTTCAAACCCACTGCCTCCCGAATCCAAGCTTACAAATACATGACCAAAACCAGACAGCCACTCGCTCTGTATGGCAGATCCAGTGAGATATTGCATGATAATTTTATTTGACATTTTACTGTGCACTCATAACCAGTTGATTCGTTGTCGACCGGGCGAGTTGGCCGTGCGGTTAGGAGCACGTGGCTGTGAGCTTGCATCCGGGAGATAGTTCGAGTCCCACCGTCGGCAGCCCTGAAGATGGTTTTCCGTGGTTTCCCATTTTCACACCAGGCAAATGCTGGGGCTGTACCTTAATTAAGGCCACGGCCGCTTCCTTCCAACTCCTAGGCCTTTCCTATCCCATCGTCGCCATAAGGCCTATCTGTGTCGGTGCCACGTAAACCTACTAGCAAAAACAAAATTCGTTGTCGAACTCCAGAATGACTGGGGATCAAGGTGGGAGAAATAAATATACACCAACCAATATGCCAGAGTTCAACGACAGAGCAAGTTACAGGAACGGGATAGAGAAGCACCAATGGGGGAGACAACAGAGGAGGATGCCGAAAATCTCAGCTGAAGAACGGGAGATAAGGAGAGAGAGAATGAAGAGGTTCTGTGAGTAGAGGAAGAACACCAAATCACGACAAAGCTACCCGTGGTCCTACACAGGCCGTAACTAAAGAAGAAGAAGAAGAAGATAAAAGATGACCAGCCATTTCATACTAACGATTAAATTAAAAGAGTAGCGTTTTAAAGTAAATTCGATGTGTGTTAAAATAGTAGGGTTATCCTTATGGGAAGTAGGTATTCCCCTTCTCCATAAAAAGTTGGAATAATTGTATTTTATTCATAAATAATAATAGTAATTCGAGAAAATGTAATGTATTCAACAAATATTTTTAGGCTTACCTCTGAAGCTGATTACTGCCTCGCCTAACTTGTGAACGTGGATTGGTACCCTAACAACCACTTGTATAGTTCATATTAGCCCAAAAGTAATAAATCCAATCTCTTTCATAATAGAACATGCATTGAAAGACAGCCGAGACCTAATAAACTTAATACACTTGGGTTCGGAAGAGAACAAGTATTGACCAATGAAGATGGCCTTCTGTGGGTAGGGGCATAGAATACAGCTACGGTATCCTCTACCAGACGTGAGAGGTGACTACAGGACGCTCTGAAAACGTGGGATGGCGTCCACGAGACACCTAGACAAGTCAGACATTGCTTCACCTAACTTGAATAAACCTCTCCACCGTTATCGTCCCCATCTGAATGTATGTAAATTTTTTAGCACCTTCTAGTCATGTGACTTAATGTTGGCGCCTGCGCAGTAAAATGAAAACATTCTTAAATATTCCTAACGATAAGTTAAATCATAGACAGAAAAGTTAACTTTCATGACATTTGTAAAAGGAGCGTAAATCATTTAGCAGAACAAAGACAGAGTTTGTTTTTCTTTTTTCTCAGTGTAGGTACACAGGTGAAGCTGAACTCCACTGAGAAACTTTAGGAGGTTGTTCAGGGATAATAATAATAATAATCGTATGGCCTCAGCTACCGTGTGCAGACATTTCAATTTGACGCCATCTGGCTGTCTGCTCGTCAATTTCGACGTTCCGTTTTACTCTAGGCCCCCCACTAGATGGCAGACCGAGTAAACCGAAACTCTCTTGGGCGTCTATGGCTGAGATTTAATGAATTTTGTCGGGTAAACACCAAATGTGTCACCAGAGATCTTTTACATGCCGACATCGTACGACATGGAGTATACTGATATAAGGGACCCGCGGTTTCGGTGGCACGTTGCAGAGAAATTGCATTTCGTTTCGTTTGTTGCCCCAGTTAGCTTTGTATCTGTATTGCACTGAAAAATAATAATAATAATAATAATAATAATAATAATAATAATAATAATAATAATAATAATAATAATAATAATTTGTTTTAAGTCGGTCCTAAATGCTAGTTCTTGACAGACGCCGGGGTGTCGGAATTTTGTCCCGCAGGAATTCTTTAACGTGCTGGAAGCCAACGACACGGAGTTGTTACCTTTAAAACACTCTGTACAGTACACTGACAACAATTTGAACACACTGAGATAAAAGTATTCGTGTTTCATCTGACGTTTATCGCATTACTCTGTGTTTTGTGTTGGACATGTTGCTTATTGAATATTGCACGCTTTGCATTATTTTTGTGTTGTACGTTTTGGTTATTGAACAATACAGGCTTTTTCACTGTTGAGGAGATATTTTCACAGAAAGAAGGTTGATTGGGGGTAACAAACAGAATAAGTCATAATTACATTACCTAACCTTATAACGAGCCAGCAGAGACCACGGGCCCCTTATACCAATATACTCAGAAGGTGCCCGTGAACAACCACCTAAAATTTGTCGTTGGAGTTCGGCTTCAACCTGTATATCAGAGCAAAATTAATATGTGCAAGTGTAGTACAGAGTTCGTGGTGTAAAATACACATCATGTGAACTAAAAGAAGTTTGGAAACGTTTTGTCAGATCATTCATTTCAGAGCAACTGCCATTTTATCCCTATAATGATCCCATACTCACAATTATTAGAAATTATGAACAAAGTATGGAAAATAATAGAAAAATAATTCATGGTAAATTCCTCTTCAGAAGTGTAAACAGTATCCCAGATAATCCGTACTTCTTGTCGTTACTGAAATTCTGCCCACCTCTACCGAATTCAAGAACATGGACTGTATTATTGAGAACTGAATCTTTCATTATCTATCTTCCACAATAATTAACCTACTACAGAATTTGTAATAGTTTCAATAATGCTGTCTTACAAGATAAGAATCTAGACTTAATATTACCAAGCAATCAACAATTTATGGATTATTCTTCTGCCGTACGAAGAAGAAAGAATGCACACTACCATTTAACGCATGGACTAATATGATCAATGTACTATTAAGAGCTTAGACTAGCGTCTGATTAAAGCCGAAATCAGCCTGACAGTTATTATGTATCAATGTTATATATACTGTCATTGGGGTAAGCGTCCGTGCTATAAACAAAAAGTAAATAATTAAATAAAAGAATAAATACATTAATAAATAAATAAAATAAATAAATAACCATGGGCCCTATTAAAGAAGAAGGCAAGTACAGAATCAGGCACAAACATGAACTGTACCAACAATTAGAAAGCATTACAACATCTATGAGGAAAAGGAGATTGAACTTCTATGGCCATGTCATGAGAATGGACAATCAGAGGCTCACCTCCAGAATCTTCCACACCATCTCTAGAGGGAAAGCGACTAATGCCAAGTGGACAAGACTTGTCAGAAAAGACCTTCAACAATTGGAAATTGCTCCCAGTGAAATATATGACAGAAATAGGTACAGAACGTTGATCAAAACATCAAACTCTCTCCAGTCACTAACAGAAAATACAGTGCGTCCGGGAGAAGGTGTGAAATGGACTCAAGGAGCGGAAAGACGTTCACAGTGCAAGAATGAGGGAGTACTGGTCTAAGAAGAAATCTGCTTGAGATAAGAACCACGTGGTTCATAGCAGATCCAAACGGAACTAAAATAAAATACAAAATAAACCAACTTAACATTCCAAAATAAAATATTTCGTAATGAACGATGTATAATCATCTTATCGAGATGTAAAGGAGAGTGCATATAAGTCTCTGGTAAGACCCCAACTAGAGTATGGTTCCAGTGTATGGGACCCTCACCAGGATTACCTGATTCAAGAACTGGAAAAAATCCAAAGAAAAGCAGCTCGATTTGTTCTGGGCGATTTCCGACAAAAGAGTAGCGTTACAAAAATGTTGCAATGTTTGGGTTGGGAAGAATTGAGAGAAAGAAGAAGAGCTGCTCGACTAAGTGGTATGTTCCGAGCTGTCAGCGGAGAGATGGCGTGGAATGACATTAGTAGACGAATAGGTTTGAATGGCGTCTATAAAAGTAGGAAAGATCACAATATGAAGATAAAGTTGGAATTCAAGAGGACAAACTGGGGCAAATATTCATTTATAGGAAGGGGAGTTAGGGATTGGAATAACTTACCAAGGGAGATGTTCAATAAATTTCCAATTTCTTTGAAATCATTTCGAAAAAGGCTAGGAAAGCAACAGATAGGGAATCTGCCACCTGGGCGACTGCCCTAAATGCAGATCAGTATTGATTGATTGATTATTCTACAGTCCGACCCCGCAGTGTAGGGGGCAACGCGTCCACCTGTCACCTGGCGGCCGCGGGTTTGATTCCGGACTGGGTCAGGGGTTTTTAATTGTAATGATTAATATCCCTGGCCTAAGGACTGGGTGTTTGTGACGTCCTTAATCTTCCTTTCCTCACACACAACATTCCACACTACCGCCATTCCAATTTACACGCAGGTTCATTCAATATGGTGCCAGTAAGGGCAAAAGATCCACATGGGTCGACGCCCCGAACAAATAGCATTAAAAAAACATATTCTACATCTATGTTAGTACTCTGACGAAATATATGCCCTTACCTAGATGCATTCTGTTTTACGACGATGAAAATGAAATGGCGTATGGCTTTTAGTGCCGGGATGTGTCCGATGACTTCGGCTCGCCAGATGCAGGTCTTTTGACTTGACACCCGTAGGCGACCTTCGCATCGTGATGAGGATGACATGATGTTGAAGACGACATATACAGCCAGTCCCCGTGCCTGGGGAGTTAACCAATTATGGTTAAAATTCCCGACCCTGCCAGGAATCGGACCCGGGACCCCTGTGACCAAAGGCCAGCACGCTAACCATTTAGCCATGGAGCCGGACGCTTTACGACGATCTTTTTTAGTTGTAAATTGAAACAGTAGGTGCAGATCTTAACACTCGGTTTATAACCTCGTTCATATTTATACAAGTTAGGATATAAAACGCAGTCTATTTTCAGTAACTGAGTACATATTTTGATACCTCAGCAAGTAGCCTACTTCAGCAAGATTGAATTTAATATACAGAAACTAGTTCAAATGGTGTTATAAACTGACTTGTTTGCGCGTTCCTTCACGCATTTCAACATTCTCTTGCTGGAGACTAACCCATATTTGGTTCTCCTTATATAGCGGCAACGAGCAGCTATTGTGCAACTTACGTTGTTATTCCTAAGTCATGAACAATGCAAAAAGCCGAGCTACCAGGCTGACATATTATGCAAATATTAAAAAGTTTATCTTCGTAAGGGAGAAACAGATTTAGAAGGGAGTGGATTTTATTCGGAGCGAGAGAGAAATAGGACAGAGGTACAAAAGAAAGGAGGGAATAAAAAGAAATCATTTCAACTAAAAGATGGCTTCCTTCATATTGCTCCCAGGGGAGGATCAAAATCATTAGAGTGGAAAATGTGTCTCTCAGTTTGAATGCGATTGGTTCAGCTGTGCATCAGTCTTACCCTCCCCTCCGAGTCCTTTGATAAGCTCCATGGCGGTTACTTGCCCCAGATTACTTTTTTCCTCCATATAAAATATTGTTATGAGACAGTAGGTAGGAGGCGGTCGGCTTGACGGCCTGTGAAAACAGGCCTTCTTCACCTCACTGGCCACATTCTCAGCGCTAATCTCTTCATAATGAGGTCTGCTATATCCCTCAGGGGTGACCGACACGAATGGTAGCTTTGTTGTCAGTTGTAAGCCAGAATATTTAGCAAGGGGCGTGGGTTAAAATTTACAGTCTCGCCCTGCTTCTGTGCTACGTATACGTGGACGTGTCTATAACTTCATATGATGATAATTTGTATCCGTGAGTATAGTTCTCGCCTTTCCTTCATGGAAGTGTGAACTCCTATCCACACTTTCTTGGATCGTTCCCTTCTTCATCTTCAACATATAGTATTTTCTTTCCTTTCTTGGATTTACGTTCCAAGGCAATGCTAATTTCGTAGTTTTCCGCTTAACACGTTCGTCAACATCCTGCCAGTAAATATTTCTTTGCTGGCCAATGTTTGTGTGGTTGAGCGAATATATATCAATTTGCATACTAAAGAAATTAGAATTTCGTCAGTTTGCATGATTAAATGTATCTGATCTCTTACCGCTTACCACTTTGACAAGCTAAACTGCTTAAACTGCTAAGGTCATAGTTTAGCTTTTTTATGACATATTTAGCTAGTTTTAAGAGGATATTTTCTTGCATATTTTGGACTTCTTTGGGTTATAAACTTGCAACCCTAATCATCACTTAACAGTCTGGTTCGATGCAGCCTTCATGCCACCCTATCCTCTGCTAAACGTTTGTTTTCTACTACATCTCCTCTAATCTATTTGTCATGTTCATGCCTTGGTCAACCCCTACCGTTCTTACCGCCTACACCTCCTCTAAAACTAACTCAACAAGTCCTAGTTAAATGTAAAAATGTTGTATTTAGCATCTTGATTTTTTGTTTCATGTATTGGTGGAAATTTTCAAGCTATAAATCAAAACTGTTTCCAGAAAAGCAGGATCATAATGAATGCCATTATTAAAATGTCACAATTAAAAAAAGCGATACCAATAGTGAAAGCAAAATAAAGTTAGAATCGTTCTTTGTTACTAAATCACTGTCTATTCAGTCGGTACTAACATTATGTAGCACGTAGGCTACGAAGGTTGCAAAATTTCAGAAAACCTCTGGCAGACACATCGGGATCTAAGGTGTACTATATGTAGAGGCATGGTTTTTTTGCAATAAGGGTAAACGCGACAAAAAATATTCTGAAGCGATTTTGAAATATCCTAAAGAATCGTATGATTCTTGTTAATAAATCAGTGATTTCTTTCGCGAAATACAGCGAATTAAAATGACAAGGCCAGTTTAAAATGAAATACACTTATTTTGCGATAAATGCGAAAATGCAGCGAATTAAAGTGACAAGGCCAGTTTAAAATGAAATATACTTATTTTGCGATAAATGCGAAAATGCAGCGAATTAAAGTGACAAAGCCAGTTTAAAATGAAATATACTTATTTTGCGATAAATGCGAAAATGCAGCGAATTAAAGTGACAAGGCCAGTTTAAAATGAAATATACTTATTTAGCGATAAATGCGAAAATGCAGTGAATTAAAGTGACAAGGCCAGTTTAAAATGAAATATACTTAACCTATTTAGCGATAAATGCGAAAATGCAGCGAAATTCGTGGAAAATAACGGTCTTGAAATTGTATTCCAATATAACGTGTGCGAAGGGAAACAGAAGACAGAATAAGGATTTCTCAGTTCGATAAAACTAGCTTCGTATTAAAATTCTATAAAATCCCTTAATGGTATGCCCATGTAGGGTAAAAGCTACGGCCGTGTAGAGTGAAATTAGTTATTAATCTTGATTAAGGCTCTATTATAGTTCTAATAAAGATTACATAAGAAGTAATTAATTATCAGTATGGTTTCTGAGCCTCCGTAGCTCAGGCGGCAGCGCGCTGGTTTCTCACCGCTGGGTTGCGTGCTTCAAATCCCGGTAACTCTATGTGAGACTTGTGCTGGACAAAACGGAGGTGGGGCAGGTTTTTCTCCGGGTATTCCGGTTTTCCCTGTCATATTTCATTCCAGCAACTTTCTCCAATATCATTTCACTTCATCTGTCATTCATTAATCATTGCCCCAGAGGAGTGCGACAGGCTTCGGCAGCCGGCACAATTCCTATCCTCGCCGCTGGATCGGAGCTTCATTCATTCCATTCCTGATCCGGTCGAATGACTGGAAACAGGGTGTGAATCAATATTATTTCTCTTTATCTATCTTTCACACAAATAATTCAAAAATCCCATGAATTAAACATTTTATGAATAATTTTAGGAAATGATTAAAGTGAAATTAAAGCGCTGGGGTCAGCCCTATTTCGCCAAATAGCGCGATTTTTTTCCTTTTCGCGAAATCGAACAAAAATTAATACGAAAAAATCATCCCTCTAACTATATACAATGGAGTAGTTAAATAATCCTTCCAAAATATATGACCATCAACTCCTTGCGGAGCCGAAAATAGTAGGAATGTTACTGATACAAGCAAATGAGAACAATGCGAGATGGGATTCGCAGTGAAAGAGATAAAGATGAGTTAGGGATGACACATTGGGTGAAGTGTTTGTTACTCACTAACTGGCCTCAGTGTTGGTGTCATGCGAGGTGAGAGGAGGAGGAAGAGGAGGAGGAGTATTAGTAGGAGGATAGTTAAGTGGGGGAATGACGGACTCAGCCATGGAGGATAAGAGAAGCAAATATGTGTACCGTGAGTACATAAATAAATCTCAGCAGTATGGATCTTGTATGTTCAGCGCCTTATGGCTGTCAACGTGATTGATTACATCAAACAGAACTGAGATGTATCACAAGAGAATGACTCTAGTAATCGACGTTATCGTTCTGTATACAAAAAAATAGTGTTTATTTTATAGAGGAATCTCTTTCAGTCAGAAGCATACGTTTGAACTTCATCGGCTAAACAATCATTCTCTCGATTTATTGTCAGGCTTGTGTAGGATCTATGTTCAAAGGATCAAAAGTAGGCGATGAGGAAGTTGGAGCATTAAAGTCACTGTTATATTTGATACATTCCAACAGATTAGCTGGCAAATGTTGCTTTATCTTTTGGATACCCACATTTCTAGCATGTACACAGGGGCGATGTAATCACTAGCTCGGTACATTCGTAGCCAAGTTTCTACATGTCCGAAAACATGCAAACTTGCCATGATGAAACAGCACATCGTGTGAACTCTCCAAAATTAAATTGCAATCACCCACGTTGTCAGGTGAAACCTTACGTACACAATTTCCTTAAAAATCATTAAAGCCGCGATGCATTTGTCTTTTTTTTTCTAATTCACTTGTAGACTATCATATTTTGACACAGAATACGCCCATCGGATTTCGAGCCACTCTTTCGTCCATTGAAAGTATAACCAAATGTCCAATTTTTTCTCTACTTTCAGTTCCATTCTGGAAATTAAATAGGTTTGATCCCTGGCCGGGTCTGGGAATTTAACTCCGTCTGACTAATTCTTATGAATCGGGAAATGAGTGTTTCTTCCAATACACACAATACACCATTAACACGCAATAGCGTTGCGTTGGGATCAGGAAGGGCATCCGGCCGTAAAACTGAGTCAAATCTGGATGTGAGAGACATTGGCATGATGCAGGAAAAACGCGTTCGAAGAAGAAGAAGAAGAAGACATGAGTGTGGATCAGTGGTAGAGTGTTGGCCTCTGGATCCCAAGACATCAGGTCGGAAGGTCGGAAGAAAAGTCTATTGGACATTCCATGCCATATGGTGTCAGCATGTAAAAGATCTCTGGTAGCACATTTGGTATTCACCCGACAAAAATTATTTAAAATCTCAGCCATAGACGCCCAAGAGAGATTCGGTTTACTCTTGACATCTAGCCAGACGGTGTCAAATTAAAATGCTTACATATGGCAGCTGAGGCCATCCGATTATTATTATTATTATTATTATTATTATTATTATTATTATTATTATTATTATTATTATTATTATTATTTATAGCTATTGTCTTTACCTATTTCATCTTCTGCAAAATCATCAGGGATCAAACTATTCCGTCGAAGGATTTCACTCGGGATTCCAGAAAATACTTAGGCCTATGACTTATCACTCCAGCGTTTGGAGATTAATCCACAACTTGCAGCAATAACATCGTCATACAGTAGCAAGCAGGATATGACAACAGGAGGCAGCCTATAAAAGAAATCCCCATAAATCAAACTCGTAATGAAAATATTGTGTGGAATTATCATGCACATAAATCTTCTTCGTGGCCTATTTACTAATTTACTGTGGTCGGTACTTTTATGTGGATTTGGTCAAATTTTACGGGCGGGTGCCCTTTCGGACACCAACCATATGTGGAGGAATATATTCGCTCTTGTGCATTTCTGTGGTCACTGGTATTGTGGCGTGGTGTATGTGTATTAAGAGGAACACAAACACCCAGTGTCCGAGCTAGAAAAATTAATCACTCGCAGTTAAAACCCTCGGTCCGGCAGAGAATAGAACCTTGGTCCCCCGGAACCACTGACCAACACGCTGACAAGACAATTTATCCGTGCGGTATCATACTGTATGATTTAAAAGTAAATGTACCAGTCATAGATCAGCAACAAGACTAAATAATTAATTAAGTTATGAACTTATAAATATATAAATATATAACTTATAAATAATTTTTTGGACATTTTTCTCAGAGTATTAGACCATTTACATCTGGACATTCTTCATTGTACCATCAATTTTTGGATGTTCTGGAATAGATATTTTTGTTTGTGGATATTTTTCTTCATGGACATTCTTTCTCATCAACATTTGACTTGGACACTGTGATCGGGAAGGCGTCCATCGTTTCGTTCTGTTGCTGGGTCCCACGTTAAAAAAACCGTGTGTCCCAAAAACGACTATCCACTTATTGTGATCAGCGATTGACAGGAAGAGAAACATCGGAACAATAAGGTTTGGGTGTAACATTCCACGGGTTCAACAAGTTGATTCCAAAAAGAAGAGGCACTAAGAACGTAAGAACCATGTTTAAATATTTTGAAGAAAAGTATCAGGTGCTGGGAAGTGATTGGGTCAAGTGAAGACTTATCACGAAATTTTCAATTAATTTATTCCTTGAATGGTATTTCTATTTCGTTTTTAAAATATATTTGTTTAGGTGTTTTACGTTTTTCACTGTCAATAGTAAATAACCACTTATACGGTAGGCCTAAATGCAAAGAAAAATCAAGTATTCCTTGTTGGGGATAGCTGTGTAACAGTGGAATTTCAAAATTAAAAATATATAAGCTCCTTTTATCCTGTAAATTTTGTGAAAATTTGAATGGCATTAAGTACATTACTATCTATTTTATGCTTTTACTATGCGGTACCCCTTATTCTAGGACAGAACGAGAGTCAGACCACACCCCAATGCACAACATTAGTCAGTGAGTGTAACGAAATCTGTGATAAAATTTTGGGACTTCAAGCGCTGTAGACCGTTACATGTTACATTCTTCCGGCTCTACGATATTTGAACATTCGAGGACTAGGCTTTCAACTCCCCTTTTATGATTAATTCTCCCTACTCTTCAAGTGATTATTTCCTCACCTTTATCTTCTTCATAAATTGGGAATAATAACCACGTCATTTAGGAGCTTATACAAACAATCATGACATACCTGCTGAAATTAGGAGCGTGTCAAACCACCTCCGCTTTAAGAAACTCTGTCAAACCTGGTTAAAAAATAATAATTATTCATAACATTCGTTGGATTAGATCATAGCTAAGTATTCAGGTTAATTAAAACATGTAAGTGATACCTTAAGATATTAAATTGTAGATAACTTATTTATTGTATGGACGGACAGAATTGCAGGCTTCATAGCCTGAGTCCCGCCATATAAAACAAGACAATAAATAATAATAATAATAATAATAATAATTTTTGTTTGCAGACAACTGCACAATACTTCCCGTCGTTGATATACAGGATTGTCGGAAACAACGTTGACCAGGTATATGAGCGTTAGAGGGGTTGGTCACGCTGATAAATACTTTGAAAGAAATAATTCAGTATCTCGCACTGTTGTCATTTTATCAGTTGTTGAAGTTAACCGATGAGATCACTTCGCGGGTGAATTCAACTGGGCTTTGGGAGGTGATGCTGCCAAATCTAGGTACGTGACTTCAGACCGGCATGAGAGCACCAGTCGAGCAATAAAACTTCGTCAGGGGTGGGGTTTGAAAACAGACCTCCAGCATCGCGCCAAAGGAAGTAAGCAACGGTGACACTTCGTGTGTGCTTGTTTGATGGTGATTTCTCGACATGGCTCTCCAGGCGTTTCACAGGAGTTTCCCCATTTCACATTGGATAGTAAACTCATAATCTGTGACGTTTGCAGCAAATAGGTGAGTGAAATATGTTTTATATTTTCCCCTAAAGAGTTATTATCAATTTAGGAAAATAAAAATGATACTTTATTTTATAAATGCGTATTAAAATACGTAAAATTGAAGCTGCCTAAAGTATATTTTTAGAAACTATTTTTTCATACTGCATTTGAAAGTCTAATTTAGGCACCTAAAATAATTGAAGGTTACAAACTTCATTTCGAATGGTCCGTATTGAACTGAGATTATATATATATTAAAGTAACATTTACTATTCCACCTTTTCAATACAGCATATTTTTGCAATGCTGTTTTACATTACAGTTAAATATTTATTTGGTACCAGTTTCGACCCTGTTCGGAGTCATCATTAGCCATAAACATAAATTGTACAATTCATTCGAAATGTCCTAAAACAATACAATTTTAACATAACATTATTATGAAAATAGATAAATATGTTGTCATTAATGCTTTCACGGCCCGTACTTAAAGACATGATAGTGTACAGGCTTTTGGGCTTATGCCGTGTCAAGAAAATAAGGTAAAATTCTTAACGTTTCGCAGGGAACTGTGCTCTGCGTCCTCAGAAGAAATCTCGACTGTCCACGAGAAAGGCTTCTTAAACAAGAAACGTTAAGAATTTTACCTTATTTTCTTGACACGGCATAAGCCCCAAAGCCTATACAGTATCATGTGTTTAGATAAATATGACATTGTCGAGTTAAAATGTTAATGTTGTTAATGTTGTATTGAAAATGTGGAATTGTAAATTTTACTTAAATATATCCTACCTAAAATAACTTCTTTTTCACCTAAAAGCCTGGTCTCGTGCGGTTTTTTGCAGCAGTAGAAAACCTTGAACTTTCTTTCTTGAGTCCATTGACTTGCTGGAGGCGGTGTAGTTAGTGTTAAAGAAAGTTGCACATAGATCTTACGACGTTTCTCTACAGGTATCTACTGTTTTTCAGTCGAACCGATTTTCATTTGGTCCGGATATATTTTAAATTTGTTAAATCCATTTGCCTTCGGGAAATTGTTTTGTAGTTTTGACATTTTAACAAAGATATAGTTAGCAGTTCTGGAATATCTAATTAAAGGTGGGGAGAGAGGGGTGGCATATAAAAATAACAGAAAATAGTATCGAATCCATAGTTTTCGGAATCGCTCAGATGAACAGTGACACTCCGGATTTCGTTTAAGTTAAAGCTCAACCACAATCAGAATAGGAGTTAGAAGGGGTGAAAATGAATGTCCAAAATGACAGAGATTATCGGTGTATCCTAAGCGTGTATGTTTCGTCCGGCTCATTGGCTGAATGGTCAGTGTTGAGGCCTTCGGTTCAGAGGGCCCTGAGGTCGATTCCCGGCCGGGTTGGGGATTTTAATCGCGTCTGATTAATTCTTCTGACCCGGGACTGGGTGTTTGTATTTGTTCCAACACTTTCCTCTTCATATTCAGACAACACACTATACTACCCACCACCACAGAAACACGCAATAGTGATTACATCCCTCCATATAGGGTTAGCGTCAGGAAGGGCATTAGGCCGTTAAACAGGGTCAAATCCACATGTGCGACGAAGTTCGGACCCGCGACCCCACAGAGGTGGGAAAAGCGGTAGAAGAATAATAAGAAGAATGCACGTATGTTTCAGCACAACTCTCAACCAAACTCTGTACACATGACTTACTAAGTGGAAGAAAATACTGTGAGGGTAAAGACACCATTAGGAATGTGTGTGTGGCATGTAAAAATGATTGAAAATGACCGATATTAGTGTCGAATCCATAGTTTTCGGAGTCACTTGGTTGGTTGGTGACAGACAGTCTTAGTGACAGCTGGAATTGTGTGCATCGTATTTAGCGCGACTCTACATACAAACAGTTATAACTTACTTTTATTATTTGAAAGGATCATCTACTTCGCAGACAATCTGAGCTTCCCCAGAGATAAAGTTAATGCGAAACTAAATAATATCAACCTAAAAAAAATTTGTAAAATATCCATTAACATCACAATAAGGAAACAAAAAATCACTATAGACAGGTTATATGAATCCTAAAATTTGGAGTTTGAGACGATCAAAAACTCCTTGAAACGTATTCAGAAAATTATGCTGGTAAAGTTTTTCATTGTGTCTTCTATACACTTCTTCAACTTCGACTCAATACTACTAGGTTACATTAATATTTGACAAAAGTAATAATTTCGTATGGCTATTTCTAGCCGTGTGCAGCCCTTGTAAGGCAGACTCTCCGATGAGGGTGGGCGGCATCTGCCATTTGTAGGTAACTGCGTGTTATTGTGGTGGAGGATAGTGTTATGTGTGGTGTGTGAGTTGCAGGGATGTTGGGGACAGCACAAACATCCAGCCCCCGGGCCAATGGAATTAACCAATTAAGGTTAAAATCCCCGACCAGGCCGGGAATCGAACCCGGGACCCTCTGAACCGAAGGCCAGTACGCTGACCATTCAGCCAACGAGTCGGAGATTGGACAAAATGTCACCTTTCTTTGTGAGACCTAATGTTTACAAAGCACTATGTCTTTTGGTATGGGCTACAACAATTTTTCCTTTGATTGGCATGTGCCGGTCTCATTCTTGTTTACGACCATATGAAAGTGACTTGAGGTATGAGCGATGCTATTGATACTATTCCTTATGCGGACAGTCCCTGCTATGAATGATATGGAAATGTCGCTCTTAGAGTCGTTTTGAAGTGTACATTTCCGTTAGCTTGTGGGACTGATAAGCAATAGCAACTTCTTTAACTGTGACGAAAGAAACGGGAAACTACTTCACTAGTACACCTCTCCAGCGACGCCTGGGCCATCTGTGACATCTGGTGGTGGAACTGTTGAGGATCTTTTGAGTTGAATAATCAGCATGCATATATTTTTAAAAAAATCTCTCACCATTTTGTGTTGAAAACATATAACAAATGTTTGGAGTACTAGTCATTTTACATCATAATACACGTGCTATATTTAGAAAACGTAGCTAATAATAATAATAATAATAATAATAATAATAATAATAATAATAATAATAATGTGTGTATATTGGGTATTCAACCCGAAGGCTCGTTTGATCCTCCACAGCTCCGCCAACAGCTGTCATAGATAGCCTAGGTGTCACTGAAGAGACATACTAGGGAAATGAGGAGTGATGTAGTTTCCCATTGCTTTCCTCACTGAGCCAGAAGTTGCTATTACAAATGAGTATGCCAAGCCCACTGAAATGCATGCACCAACCGATGCTATGAGCGATATTTTCACACCATTCATAGCAGGGACTGGCTGTATAAGGAATGGTGTTAGTAGCACCACTCATACCCCGGTCACTTTCATATTGTCAAAGCCGAGAATGAGGATGAGACAGGTCAATGAGAGTAACAAACATCAGAAGATATAGTGCACTGTAAACGCTATATCTTGTCAGCAAATATATAGTAATAATAATAATAATAATAATAATAATAATAATAATAATAATAATAATAATAATAATAATAATAATAATAATAATAATATGGTTTCAGCTAACGTGCGCAGGCTTCTTGTACTGACGCCATCCACATTGCCTTTCCATCCACTTCGACATTTATGTTTACCCCCACAGGTGGCAGAGTGCACCTGATCGATTTGGATGATCTATGGCTTTTTTAATTAATTTTATCAGGTAAATACAAAATTTCTCACCACACATCGTTTAGTTGCCAACATCGTTCGACATGGTGTGTCCAATGGACTTTATTCCGCGCTTGGACAATCTGACTACCTCAGCCGGTTGCGAAATCGCGATCTTGAGATCAGAAGGTCAACACTGATCCACAGATCCAACTTGTAAGTGGGGTTTATGAATTACCATTATGACCTCATGAGAATCACTTCACTTTTAACGACATAATACACCCCCAAATTGAGTGGATCACTTCCTGAAGGATTGGCCACCCCTAGCGCGCGTAATGCGACGCGACGGGGTGACAACGTCCCCACGCTGAAGCCGTATGCTCTGTGCAAATAGCTCTGGCAGCCAAAGTAAGCATATGGCAGGAACACAATGCTCGGACATGTCACTGCCATGTTAATACCATTCACTGTATCGAATACATGAAAGACAATTTTCAATCTCTTCCCCATCCCCGTGGACCATCCGGTTAGAAAATTGAGGGATAAAATACATAGGGGTGGAGTAAGGGTGGCCCAGAGGGTGGGACAGAGGAGGAAAGTTTTGATGCACCACTGAACATGTGTCGGAGGATCACATACAATGGGATACGGGAGAGTATGAAGGGAACAGAGAAGAACAAGAATAAGAGAAGTATTTGGTTAGAGACTGTAAATACCACACTACTGTATGATTGTCCCTCTTAATTGTGTAGGATGAGATTAGATAGAACATAGTCCCTTGCGATACGTGCTCCTATCATGTCATCCTAATACAAATTTTATTAGTCAAGGAGTAATTTTCAGGTGGAAAGATCGTCATGGAGCACTAATTTTTACCTAGTACTAGAAAAGAGAAAACCCAACATAGGAAATGAGTGCTATTGGCGTCGTTTGTACCTTTTAACATGGACATAGTCGTTGCGCCTAGGAAAACCACAGTGTGATAAGATTTCAGCTTAGAACTCTGACCAGAAAGATTCTGTCATTAAGGTTCAGTATTGCATGAGCTATGCCAATGAATTTTCTTTCGGTGATACATGTGCTGCGGGTCAGTATTTCCCCCTTATTGTTACATAGCGGTCTTTGTAGACGCAACGACGATTTGTTTTTGGGCTGTGGGTCCATCTGAAATTATCGTCATCAATTTAGCTTTGACAATATTTTGCGTGGACAGAAGATCGTCACCATGGTAACAAGGCAACCAGTATTCGTCATCTTCTTTCTTACATTATTGCCGTGTGCCGAAACTCCCTCGTCTATATAGAGTAGGTACAAATGGTGCAGTTTAAAACGAGTTTCCACTGTCTTTGACTGGCGTTTCGTCTAGGTCACATTACACCTGGCAACGTCACCGAAGTAGGTAGACATTTTCTCATAATACGCAAAGTTATCCCAGTTATTTCCGGGGTCGCTGGAGCCACCCTCACTCATTTTAGACTTGGACGGGGTTTAAGGCTGATGCTCCTCCTTGTGCCATGCGATTCTTGAGATAAAAATTTCAATCCAGGAATCCACCGGGATTCGAAATGTATGAGAAGCCAGAAGCTAAGCCACTGAGCTAATCGCGCCCTCTTTTTCATAATACGCACCTTTGCTAAAATTTATGGCCATTAAATTGTGTGCTAAACCAGCGACCATTTTGTTGGACGTAGATCCTGATAGGTTGAGCTATATTCTGACATGACATGGGAAGGTTGTGTGCTAAATATATTATTACAAGTTGTTTTACGTCGCACTGACACAGATAGGTCCTTTCACGACGATGGCAGGAAAGGGCTAGGAGTGGGAAGGAAGCGACCGTGGCCTTAATTAAGGTACAGCCCCAGCATTTGCATGGTGTTAAAATGGGAAAACACAGAAAAACATCTTCAGGACCGCCGACAGTGGGTTCGAACCCTCTATCTCCCGAATACTGTACACTGGCCGCACTTCAGCGACTGCAGCTATCGAGCTCGGTATGCGTGTGCTAAATCAGTAATCATATTGCTGGACGTAGACCCGACTCGTTGCCTGAATGGTCAGCGTACTGGCCTTCGGTTCAGAGGGTCCCGGGTTCGATTCCCGGCCGGGTCGGGGATTTTAATCGCTTCTGATTAATTCTTCTGGCTCGGGGACTGGGCGTTTGTGTCCGTCCCATCACTTTCCTCTTCATATTCACACAACACATCACATCACACTACACTACCAACCACCACAGAAACACGCAATAGTGATTACATCCCTGCACATAGGGTTGGCGGCAGGAAGGGATTCCGGTCGTAAAACACGGCCACATCCACCCACACGTGTGGGGAAAAACGGTAGTAAAAGAATAATAATAATAAAAAGATTGCTGGACGTAGATGATGATGCTACATAGAGTATTTCTTTCGATGTATCGGAACACACTATCTCACCTGGAGGTGCAGTGAAAGGGTTCTTTATCTATAGCCCCTGCATATCATAAGAGACTACTAAAAGGAGAACAACCAAAGAATCTTTACTCACTCTCTCACCTTCTCAGCCGAAAAAATCCATGATTCCATGGTTTTCCGTATAGTGAAGACATTCATATACATCTTTTTTTGTTTTCTATTTTGTTTAACAAGGTCTTGACATGATTCCTGCGGATGCAGTGTGCAGCCTTTAAGCTTATTGTACTACCGTGTTTGGAATTAATAACAGTTCTCAATTCCTCTGTTCTTAGAATATTCATTCCCAGTAACGAGTCTGTATTTAATTCCTTATGTTCTTCTTCTTATTTATCTATTTACCCTCCAGGGTCGTTCCCTCAGACTCAGAGAGGGATCCCACCTCTACCGCCTCAAGGGCAGTGTCCTGGAGCTTCATACTCTGGGTCGGGATACAACTGGGGAGGAAGATCAGTATCTCGCCCAGGCGGCCTCACCTGTTATGCTGAACAGGGGCATTGCGGGGGTATGGGAAGATTGGAAGGTATAGGGAAGGAAGAGGGAAAGAAGCGGCCGTGGCCTGCAGTTAGGTACAATTCTGGCATTTGCCTGGAGAAGAAGTGGGAAACCACGGTAAACCCCTTCCAGGATGCCTGAGGTGGGAATCGAACCCATCTCTACTCAATTGACCTCCCGAGGCTGAGTGGACCCCCTTCCAGCCCTCGTACCACTTTTCAAATTTTGTGGCAGGGCCGGGAATCGAACCCGGGCCTCCGGGGTTGGCAGCTAATCACACTAATCATTACACAACAGAGGCAGACCCATTCCTTACGTTCATTGAGTGTATTCCCAAACATGGTAGCCTACCTTTTGCGGGCTTCAGCCTCGCGTGTAAATAATATATGATCAGTTGTTTCTAACTCCTTCCTCCTTGATCTTCATACTTGATTGTTCTTTAAAATTCCTATGAATGGACCGACATGTTTTGTCTTAAGTTCCTTTTCACATTTGAATGTCTTGTGAGGGGTGCTACTAAGAATCTTAACTGAGTTCTACTGCACTCAAGTGTTTCACTTGTTTTCTTACAGGGTCATTTAAGAACGTTTCTCATGTTAGATACCTGCTGTTGTTTTCCACCTTTCAATTTGTTCATCATAGCCTCCGCGTCTCAGGTGGCAGCGCGCCGGCCTCTCACCAATGGGTTACGTGGTTCAAGTCCCGGTCACTCCATGTGAGATATGTGCTGGACAAAGTGGAGGTGGGATAGGTTTTTTTCCGGCTTTTCGGATTTTCATCATTCGAGCAACACACTCATAATCCGTTTCCTCATCATAATCATTTTTTTAAAATCCTAATCAGTGGATATATTTTAAATGTGAATCTATTATTTCTTTTCATCTCGTACTCAGGGGATGATGATCTACACTAGGCCCCTTTAAACAATAAACATAATCTTCATCATTATCGCTTTCTCGACCGGGTCCGCTGCCTCTCTTATCAACAGTTTCTTATCATTTAAACCTCTGGACCGGCAAGGAATCGAACCCGGATCCTCCACGTGGGAGGGAAGAACACTAACTTTGCAGCACGGGACTGGTTTAAAGTTTATCATCCAAGGAAATAAAATCTAAATATAACATCTATATTCAGTAGTTATTCTAAAATATAACTGCCTGCGCTCGGACACTTTGTTACATTTTCAGCGAGGTAACGTTGCTTGAGATGGGGTCGCTGTATGATGGGATGAGGTCTAAGTAGCCCCTCTCAGTACAATAGAGGGCATGGATCACTCTTTCCCCAATGGTTGCTTCAAGTGAAAGTATCTTACCAACCTGCCGGCGTGCACAAAGGAGAGGGCTGAGTTAAGCATTATATTATTAGAAGATTCTTAGTCCAGTATTGTGGAATTTTTGTTCGTTCCGCTCTGCTGCAGACTTGTCATAACCACGGGGAGGCTGGGAGAGGCGACCACGCAGAAGACAAAGCCCCTCTGACATCTACCAAACTTATTAAAACTCGGCTCTAACGCCTGTTTGTCACAGGAGATTTTTGTCTCCTAAAATACAATCAAGTTAGTGAAGAGAACGTATTTCTTGAGATCAGGGCCTACATACTGTACTGATCATCATCATCATCATCATCATCATCCATCCTGTCCCACTCGTTGGCTGAATTGTCAGCGTACTGGCCTTCGGTTCAGAGGGTCCCGGGTTCGATTCCCTGCCAGGTCGGGGATTTTAACCTTCATTGGTTAATTCCAGTGGCCCAGGGGCTGGGTGTTTGTGCTGTGCCCAACATCCCTGAAACTCACACACCACTCATAACATTATCCTCTACCACAATAACACGCAGTTACCTACACATGGCAGATGCTGCCCACCCTCATCGGAGGGTCTGCCTTACAAGGGCTGCACTCGGCTAGAAATAGCCACACGAAATTAAATTAAGAAAGCATGATCATCATGATCATAATCATCATGTGGAGCTATCTCGGTGAAAAAGAACTATTGTGTCCGACTCATGATCCTTAAGATCTCTGGTTAATTTCAAACCGACGTGAGATAGCAGAACTTAGTAAGGGTGACCGACATTTTGGCCTTCCATCTCACAATCGTTAATATTGTTACGAATAAAACTCCATCTGTTTCATTACTCTAATTTATTTCAGTATGACCTAATAAATGCACACACACACGCACACACACACACACACACACACACACACACACACACACACACACACACACAGTTCTAATCAGTTACGAAAGGCCACACTTGCTAATTAGTTAATTACAAATCTATTAACAAGTCCTTCTTCCTTACGGCGCAACAGGCGCTCCAGCTCGTTGCTATACCTGTGGACGCATAACCCTTACTTCCACTTCCCCAAGACCGGTCACCTCATATAGCCGCTGTGTGTATACCGCTGGACTTGAACACAGGGCTACGGGTCACTGTCACTCGACATGCGATGACCGTTCGTTCGTTCGTTCGTTCGTTCGACTCCACAGACAGTCCAGTAATTCACACAGACACATGCAGTGAACAACTAAACCCCTGAACAGTATTCAACAGCAGGACAATACTCAAAACAGCGAACATTAACACAGGTCCATTCCCCTTACACTCACGATAGTGGCTTCCCTCGCTGACTCACCCCGAGCCTCAGTCTACAGAAATACATGAACACACAGTACAGCCTTCCCTTCCGTCGTCTCCAGCCCACCCACTCACTGGTCTCTCAGACACCACAACAATAGCTCCTCGTTCAGAGCTCGGTGGGACACTAGCGACAGCCAACACCACTATCGCCCTCAGCGCAGCCACCGAACCCCTCTGACTTCACCGCGGAGTCCAACTGTGACTGACTGTCCGCGGCTAGCATCCCATTTTATAGCTTGGGTGATATGAGCCAGAATTTTTGCGAGGTAACTAGAGGCAGAACATTCCCGTTGAATCTCCAAGAAACTTATAGTTAAGCCGGCCGACGAGAACAATACACGAAAAGGCCGGCCCTACCGCACAAGCCGAATGGGAGATTCCCGGTCGTCTGATTCACCAGCCCTTTCCTGGAAGTACCGAAAAGGCTACCAAGGGGCTGGTACGTAACAATATGTTAAAGATGTCTGGTGTCACACTCACTGTTCTCCCGCCCTAGGCACTGTCCAGTAGAGATCCCTTTTCCCTGCTAGACGGCACTGCAGTCAAATCTTCGATATTGTTACATTGGTTGCGTAAATGCCACAACTTACAACATCGTACTTAATGAGACTCTTTTATTTATTTATTTATTTATTTATTTATTTATTTATTTATTTATTTATTTATTTATTTATTTATTTATTTATTTATTTATTTACTAGCTTCGCTACGGTATTCTACATTGTATACAGATTTCTCCGTAAATTACTGTAAAGGCAGTGAGTAAGAATAAATTGCACCTACAAACGGACTTCATCATCAGACGCCTCGTTCAGTGTTCTACATGGTTGGTCCTATGACACTTTCTCGTATCTCCTATATTTATGGGTTAGATTCAGTTAGTCATTGAATGGGGGTAAAATTTGGTACAGTTTTCACATACTACTTTATTTTTTTGATACTCGTGTGGCACTGGAATCATACAATTTGGCGAACATATGGCCACTCACTGGTCATGTCAATATGCGTGCCCAATTTCATGATTGCATCTTTCCTTTAAGTGTGCCAAAGGATAACATATACGTGTAAAAAGTACAAAATTAATTTGAACTCGAGAATTACAGTTCTATTTAGCGTATAAGGGATAGAGATACTACAAAAAGTCTTAGGCCCTAAGTTGTAGATCTTTCCAAATTGAAACGCGATTGTGCTTTCTCTTTTGTGATACGACTTACCATTTAGCCACCAATTATTCTGAAACGAAGGTCTGAACCGTCGTTAAAATTGCATCCATATTCCGATATTTTCCGGAACCAAAAGTTATACATTTGCATAGCTTGGAATATTTCCTCAAAGAATAGTGTGTCCAGGTTTCGGGATTATCACTCGCATACCTACGGAGCAATTAAGGAAGAAAGTAATGCAGTTGAGAAATTTGAAATGAATAAAAAATAGGATTATAACTGAGGACAGCCGGATAGGAAAAATACGTATATACCAAATGGATGTATTGGAAAATCAAATGTCCCTCAATAAACTATGAAGGTATGAGTAGCGGATATAAGACAGCGATAATAGAGGAGAAATTTAGGCGCTGGGATTCTTAGGTAAACAGATACGAAGATGACTAATGGTGTTATTACTTAAGCTATTCGAGGACAGTTATAACCTCAAAAGATATTTCACCAATATCCCGCAGAATGGCCGATTGACGTCTCTCTTGTTTTTCACCCAAGGAGAAACCACGAATTTACAGGAATGATGACCAAAAATGGCAATACGTTACTTCCCTGCTGCAAGCAGTCAGATATTGCCGTGGTAACCTGCAGGTCATTGTGATTTTCTCCGTCTTTTGTAGGGGAAGGTAAATTATGAACATAACAAAAGTTGTTTATAATGAAGAGACGTTTCACATACAGTTCAAGGAGTTTACATAAAATCAATAGTATAAGAGAAAATGGAGGAAAGCCATTCTGGTTTTCCTATAAACTACCCGTCTATTCAAATATTTTAAAATGATATGCATATAAAAACCTTCCACGGGATGAGTATACACTAAATATGACGTTTGGTCGAGATCTATCCAGACGTTTCGCTGTGATGGTGGAACAAACAAACGGACAAACAGACATACACTAAAAATAAAAACCACCGATTGAGTCTTGAGTTGACCTAAAAGGGTTGGCGTCAGGAAGGGCATCCTGCCGTAAAACAGGGCCATATCCACACGTGCTACGCAGTTCACACCCGCAACCCTCTAGAGGTGTGGGAAAAGCGTCAAAAGAAGACGAAGAATTTTTCTTTCACTTGTACATTTTCTGTGGCTAGAAAAATCTCACTTACCTGAATTGTTAACCCTACAATGAGCCCTTCCGGTGTGAGAGTGAGGACTGTCTCCTTGGAGCCTCCCTGCCAATGGAAAACTTTGGCGGTGAGCTCACTTTGAATCTTAGGGTAATTCTGGATACAAGGCAGTGGTGAGTGGCTGTGGTGGATTTTATTTTCGGAGGGAAATTCGATGGTTAACGCTCATTATAGAAAAAAAAGAAAGTGGTTCTATCCTTCGAGGAATGAAGGTTTAACGATCACGGAAGGTTTAAAATAATATATTCAAGGACTCACATGTTTAACATCGTTTGGTTCGAAAGAGAACAAGAGTTGGGATGTCGAATAGGAAAGATGGAATTGTGAAACCTGGTACAGGTCACAATAAATGGAATCAGTGCCAGACTCACCAAGTGACCTCGTGGGGGCCAATTCTCGCTCTCCAGCTTAGAACCTCTGAATTCACCCTTTTAACGGCAGGGGATGTGTTGAAGCCTATGTGTTCTACTGTATATTCGACCTACAGGGGTGATAAGCAGTACGTGCGGGTTCTTCAGTCATGCCCGTCATTGAAACGAATTCTCTTCTTTCAAATTCGTTGATCACGTGTCATTTCATCGGAATCTCTTAAATTGCCATATTTTTGTGTTCTTCTTGGCCCTTCACCTATCTTAACTGTCATGGGGAATATACAATTCCCTCTGAAGATTAAAAAAATTATTGGCTACCAGGCTGTGCCTATTCATCCAAGATTCTATGTTACAAAATAAAATACAAAAGTATCAAAGACCTACAATATTACAAGAGTGAGTTCTTCCTTATCACGTAAACCTGAAAACAAACACAAGACAAGTAAAACAGATCCGCACTAATAAGAGTCAAACTGATAATAGATCTTGTAGAAACACACATAATAGTTCATGCGTTTGCTTGTTTGATCCTGGCAGTAGAGATATAAGTCTTGTTTTTAGTGTGTAATCCAGTGAGACGAGTTTCTTGAGGAGAGTAGTAGACTGGTCAAAATGGTGGATGCAGTTGAAAAGAGCATGATTCATGTCGCCGTTAACGGTCTGACAGCGGGAACATATAGGCGACTGTACAACTCGTATGTGGTGAAGATGATGTGTCCATGTGTCCATGATTGAATTTGAGACGACCCATATTAACTATAAACTTTCTGGAGCAGGAATATTTCTTGTACCAATGAGTGGAAGGAACCAGATGGTGCACTTCGTAAGAGTGGTGTCATCTTGATCGTGATGAGATCTGCCAATCATCATTCCAACCCAATTAGTTCACCTTTTCTGACAGTCCCTCACTTAATGATATGAGCCGTCTCCTATGAAAGCTTGAAAACGGCCGTAGCCGTGTTGAAACACCGGATCCCGTGAGATCTCCGAAGTTAAGCATCATTGGGCGTGGTCAGGAGCTGGATGGGTTGCCACGCGCTGTTGGTGGGGGATAAGAGAATCGAGGAGCGGAAAGGAACGGCCACCCTAACGCACGTAAACTTCGCCTCAGGAACACCTCAGTGGAGGTTCGGACCTGTCCTTGGGCAGAATACACCCTTACCTTACCTATGAAAGTTTGGGACTTCCTGTAGAACGAGTATTTACGATTCATAAAGTATGTTTCCTAATTAGATCATCTCTGCGGAGATATATTATTATTATTATTATTATTATTATTATTATTATTATTATTATTATTATTATTATTTAGAGTACACTCTGGCTTCTGGTATGGGCTAGAACATATTTCTTATTCTCTCATTTACCTATTTCATTCTAATAAACGTTATTCTTTACGCAGCGAGTCCCTGCGATGAATAATGTGACGCTGTATCCTTTTGGGTTCGTTAGTGTGCACATTTCTGTGGATTTGATACAGTTTGTTGTGATAGAACTTTCTGGCTTGGTAAAGAAAACAAGGGGAAACTAACTTACGTCTAAATTCTACAGTACGGCCCTTCAGTGAATCCGAGTTCTTCTGGTTATTTAATCACCCTTAACGCACATTAAGAGTGACGATGTTTCTGGTGGTGGTGTTGGTGGTGGTGATGATTATATTTTAAGAGGAAGTAAAAGTAGGCATACTCTCCCTCTTAAGACTAATCAGAGGACAAAATGGACCTTTCCAACCTTGCAAAAAAATAAAAAATAAAGAGTAATACGAAGGGCGTCGAAGTAGACAAAACACTAAACCTTCTACCGTCGCAGTCAGAAGAGAGAAGTAATTTGTTCATGGAGGTCAGACAGAAAAGATGAACGAGAGGAGACCGACACAAGTAAGTGGCAGCAAAGCTAGACTCGGCTAAAGGCCCTGTAGTCGCCAATCCAAGTTCCCAAAATGACCCCTTAAGATGTCACTTACGATACGTGTGTTCTACGACCCTGTCCACAGAGGTAGGTCTTTGTTGTAATGAGTACTATTTTACAGGGCTATACTGTAGAAGTTAATCACGGTTTGTTACTCATTAATCGCATTTGTTTTGCCCTTGTTGTCCTAAATTTTCATCTTAATCGAGCTAGTTGACTGCTCGATTTGACTGCTCGGTTTGACCGTGTAACTGTTAGCTTACAATACAGAGAGATGGCGGTTTCCCATCGTCACACCATCTTCACACCAGGCTGTACCAAAATTTAGATCACGGTCGCTTCCTTCCCAGTCTTATAGCTGTCTTATCCTATCGTCTCCATAAAACCTATCTTAAGCAGGTGCAGCGTAAACCCAGCTCTACCTATTTCTTTACAGTGGGCACAAAATGTTATGAATGTTCTCAGAGCACATTCGTCGCGTAAAATCCGAGGAAGTTTGACTGGGCCAAACTTTCGTCCAATTGTTGCTCGCGGCCACGCGTTGCTAATCGAATGCTGGAGCTGTTCACCGCTTCAAGTTTTGCTCTGAAGTTATTGACAACAAGTAATTCTTCTGTGGTATTCCTCAAAGCAGTCTGCTTCACAAAATTAATTTTCTCCTGTACTGTTGCTGTTCAGATCCATGAGTTCTCGAAGAGTGACCTTGTTCACTTTCCCACACGCATAGAACACAATCTTACAACAGTGTTGTACACTTCTTTTACATTTCCGCAGATTTATACATACTTACGTCAGTTTTCCTTTTTGCATTACAGACATTCGATCAGCAACTGTAACTTTCACCTGTTCACCAGGTGGACCTGGGTCTCTCAAATTACGAGCGTGGGTTGGCGACCGTGGTTCCCGTAGCGGAGCCTGACATTGCTTCCATTTTCTTGTCAGGCTTTCACTTTTACCTTACCTATCCGACCTACCTTGGCTAATCCTTGTTCTTTTCTGAACCCGACGTTATTAGGTTTCCGAGGCCTCGGGAATCTCATTTTCACGACCTGCGTAACCCTTTCCTTTCTTTAGCTGATACTTTCATATTTCGAAGTGTCGGATCTGTTCCATTTTCTTTCTGATTAGTGTTAATAGAGGATGGTTGCTTACTTGTACCTCTTCATAAAATAATCACTACTACCATCACAGCTACACCAGGCGTAAAACTGGCTGATGTAATCTGCTTAATAGTCTCACAAAAACCAAACCTCATGGTCCAATAACACAGAAAGGTCATGGCCTACCAAGCGACCGCTAGTCAGCTCGGAGGCCTTCAGAATATGAGGTGTCGTGTGGTCAGCATGACGAATCTTCTCGGCCGTTAGTCTTGGCTTCCTAGACCACGGCCGCCATCTCACCGTTACAGCTCCTCAATTGTAATCACGTAGGCTGAGTGCTCAAACTAGCCATCGCATCCAGGTAAAAATCCCTGACCTGGCCGGGAATCGAATCGGTGTAAGAGGCAGGCACGCTATCCCTACACTGCGGATCCGGCTTTCTAGTCTCACTCGGGCGGAAAATATACAGTAATAAAGTAGACATTGTTTAATTAGAACGTTTTTGAGAATAAATAGGTACATATTACAACATAACTACTGACAGTATGAGACTGATATTTAGCACGCTTAATGTATAAATATTTATGTCGCACTTTGTGGGGATTGATGAAAATGTAGGCGCGGTGATTTGATTTTTGGCAACAGGAGTACAATATCAAAATAAATGCTCCAAAAAATCTACTCATATCTTAATAAATGTCATATACCACCTCTGTATTTTTAATTATTGAAAATTTCAAATGTCATAATCGTAGTTTCAGAAGAAAGTGCTCCTATGTGGCGAAAAACTGGAAGCATAGAAAACACCACTTGAAGTTCTTAGTGATGTCGTCCTATTAAAGCAGCATCAACCATATGGTAATTTTTAAACTATTTCCCCGAGGGAATATAGGGTTGAAATTTTCACACTATGTGTAGAAAACTTCATTAATTCAGAAAACGTTAGTTTCAAAATTTTGAATTTTTGACCCATGGCCAGTTCTAACTCCACTTGAAGTTGATAACGGCGTGGTACTATTAAAGCAGCAACACATTTCTGGTGATTTTTAAGAATGATTGAGGAGTGTCTGCTCAAAAGGTGCTGTAGTTTTTCCGCTTCAAAATTTTGTTTAGTATTTCGTCCATATGCAATGCAGTAGATGAATACTATTGAATGTCATTAGCAATCTAGACCAGAAAGATGTAATTCTTTAAATGTAGTAGGGTACGTTCCATGTGCCTTTTATTATACGTTTCCTTGCGTTTTACGCAACTTTCTTAGGATGGAAATAGCACCTTTTGAACTTAAATTCCTCAATTACGTTGAGCTACAAAGTTGAAGTTTTCAAACAATGTGAAGAAAACGTCATTAAGTCAGAAAACATGATTTTCAAAAATTCGAATTCTTGATCCCTGATCGGTTACATTCCCCTAATTTACAGGAAAGACATGCTTAATGACGGAGTCTTTGATAATAATAGGCTTTAACTTGCGTATTGTGTTCCTAACATAAATTATTCACATTTCACTGTTGTTTTATCCCTCTTTTTGGTCGCGAAAATGAATTGACTTTGACACTCTTGTCCTTTAAATTAACGTTCGACTTCCTTCGCGTGCATGATTGAAAATCATCTAATTTCTAGGCTAAGTCCAATGCCAGAGAAACGAGGTCTTTTTCAGTACTACCTTCGGAGTAATGTTAAAGCGATCCATAGGGAAGAACCTGATTCCGATAGCACGCTCGGTGATCTCATGGTTAATTTGAGAAAGACGATTGAAAGTAGCTCGCTTCAGCTAAGCCTGTTCCTTTCTTAGTGGCAACTTTTAATAATAATCGATACAAAATGGATACCAGTGAAAATCGCGCACAGTTGAAGAAAATGCCCAGCAGTTAATTCCCAAAACAAAGATACTAGGGAAGAAGGTGTGCAGGAATCCCTTCGCCTCGAACTCCTCCACCTTTTTCTTTACCATCATTAGACCTGATATGACAAATTCAACAATGTGTTTACAAGGCAGAACCCTAGACGTCATCGGATGAAAACCGAAGCAGAGAACGTAGCATGCTCTCTATTGAGGGCAGAACTGAATATGGAAGGGGAAATAAGGAAAACAGCCTACACGAAATTAGACGAAACACACACACACACACACACACACACACGCACGCACACACACACACACACACACACACACACACACACACATTACGAGAAGAATGATAATATCATAGATTGCTTAAAACATCTCCAACTTCGCAAAAACTTGAATAATTAACAAAATAAAAGAAAGCTGAAAATTAAATATAAATATAAATAATGTTTAAGAAATGTAAAAAAAATAAAAAATAATGTAAATAGTATCTTCCAATAATGATAGAGGTAACACTAGACTGCAAAAATTTTTGAAGATGCTAACAAGCTGATTTTAAACACCGCTCAGTGGCAAAATATATTTTTGTTACCTCCAAAGCTTGGATAACGTATAATGGAAATCAGTTTCATACACTTTGAAATTTGAAACATACACACCCAAGAATATGTTTTATTGACAGGTATGTATCGTATTGCGTGCTATTTACAGGACACCACACTTCCAAGTATGTGTTTGACATATTTACGGTAAGTATACGGACCCTACTGCTCGCGAACTTCACTGGGCGTTGCTAGCGATGTAGAAGACGTAGTATCCGTATAACAGTGCATGTTTTCTAGTCGGTCTATCGACTGCAGAACTTCGGGAGCAGCGGTTTTTCCATATTCGGTATGGAATCAAAATCAGAGTGGTTTAAGTCTGACAAGTATGGGAGATCATAGAGGAATTTCGAGCTCCATCAAGCGTATAAATCAGACACCTGCAAAATGATACGAGACGTCTGCAGGAAGTGTCCGCGATTACTGCGCAACGCTGGTCGCAGAGGTGTTTGGAAAATGGAGAGTAATACTACATATTTGCGGTCTGTTCTTGGGGTACGGTAGGCCTATGCGTTAGAATAACGCCATCACAGTCGTATACCAGAATCAGCATCACCTTAACGTTTCTGGATTATAACATTTTTGTAGGTACTAACTGTTCGACCGATCTCTCACAGACGACGCTATTCTTCGCAGCAAAGTCCAGCTCCATGGCTAAATGGTTAGCATGCTGGCATTTGGTCAAAGGTATCCCGGTTTCGATTCCCGGCAGGGTCTGAAATTTTAACCGAAATTGGTTAATTTAGCTGGCACGGGGGCTGGGTGTATGTGTCGTCTTCATCATTATTTCATACTCATCACGACGTGCAGGTCGTCTACGGGAGTCAGATCAAAAGACCTGCATCTGGCCAGTCGAACTTGTCCTCCGACACTCCCGGCACTAAAAGCCATACGCCATTCTTTCGCAGCAAAGCGCATGCGTGGATCGTTGAATAGACGAGTCAATATATATTACAATTTGCTTTACGCCGCACCGACAGAGACTTATGGCGACGATGGGCTACGAAAGGCATAGGAGTGGGAAGGGAGTGGCCGCGGCCTTAATTAAGGTACAGCTCCAGCATTTGCCTGGTGTGAAAATGGGAAAACACGGAAATACATCTTCAGGGCTGCCGACAGTGGGATTGAACCCACTATCTTCCGGATGCAACCTCACAGCTGCGCGCCCCTAACCGCACGGCCAGCTCGCCCGGTAGTCAATATATTGTGAGGTAGCCGCGGTACCACCGGTTCCATTTCCTGGTGTGCATAAAGCAGTGTTGCTACTAATAAAGAAACCACCCTCGTAGAAAGGCATAGAGAGAAAACTGTGTGGAATTTTATTTTTTATCTCAGAGATAGATTCATTTCATTCTACATGTGCCAAAAAATTCTGGTGGCAACACCACAAAATACATCACTTCTTTAAAAGTGACGATATTCTGCAGTGGTTTTCAAGTAGGCTACAGTATTTATTTGCAATATCTGGCCAACTAAAATTCGGCGAAATGTATACAGTCAGATGCAGGTGTTTGTGGAAGAGACTTGTTGTTTAGAAAAGGTGAAAAATTTCGAAAGATATGTACATACAGTCGCTCAAAAAGATTAGCACATGGTTTTGTGCGTGCTCCTCGCAGGTATACTTTCCCAGAAACAGTGTAACCTATGGATATAATGTTCTCTTCAAAACGTAAAGAATTTCACCTTATTTTCTTGACATGGCATAAGCCCAAATGCCTATATCATGTCTATATATATAATATTTGTTGTGGGTATCCACAGGGTTCGTTATCTACATGGGGGTGAATTATATTTTGATAATAATTACAATTCTGACAAAATATTAAATTTGAGGATCATACAATACCTTGCGCTTAGTCTTTATTTCGAGTCACTATACATACTTAAATGGCGGTGTTTTATGGCGGTGTACAAATTAAGTGTCCGGGAAAAATAATATTACATGCAAATAATGAAATAGCAGGATACAAGAGTGATCATAACCACGAAATTAGTGAAGAGGACATAATAAAATGAAAATTTCTCTCATCTTACGAAAGAAAAATCAGGCAAGCAACTCAATGTTGAAAACATCCTAGGGATATGAGCTACGAATTTTAGGTAAATAAAATATAATAAATAATGAGAATATATTTTTTATTTATTCCTAAAAATCACAATCCTTTTCTTAATCATCGTTATCCGGTCGATTAGACTAGCAGTTTGCCTTTTCTACCACTTCGAGTGCTAATGTGAGTCAGCGCATTGTTTCACTTAATCACCACTAAACCGGGCGAGTTGCCGTGCGCGTAGAGGCGCGTGGCTGTGAGCTTGCATCCGGGAGATAGTAGGTTCGAATCCCACTATCGGCAGAACTGAAGATGGTTTTCCGTGGTTTCCCATTTTCACACCAGGCAAATGCTGGGGCTGTACCTTAATTAAGGCCACGGCCGCTTCCTTCCGACTCCTAGGCCTTTCCCGTCCCATCGTCGCCATAAGACCTATCTGTGTCGGTGCGACGTAAAGCCCCTAGAAAAAAAAAAACTCACCACTAAGAGCGCTAATGCGAGTCAATGCAGAGTTTCACTTAAGCCCTTGTAACTACATTCGATGTGGAAATTAAAAAACGCCAGAGGGTATTGAAAAAAGGAACACATTACAGAAAGAATTATGTAAATAGCTTAATTTGGCTAGGATTTGAATTTTAAAAAACTAGTAAAGAAAGAACCGATTTTGGGCTGTTTTTCTGCATTTAGGCTGGAATTGATTTTCGAAATTTTTTTTTTTTAGTTTAATGGAGCTATCCAAGACTCATAATATTTGAAACCTTTCCCGGCCCTTTAGACCTTCAAAGGCACAATTGAGGAAATTGCTTAATTTTACGTTTTTCGTAATATGGGGACGCCTACTTTGTCTGTTAAGACATATTTTCAGCATTAAAACGGTTGAAGTTGCAGAACGTCCGAGTAATTTAATTGCAAAATCTTTACAGGGAATGTACATTGGTGAAAATCATTCCTGCACTTTGCGAACATCCATTTCGTGAGGCTAAGTATAGAGAGCGACTCAAGTTTCTCCCCATGTACAGAGGCATCAGAACAATTTAATTTCGAATATAACTAAATTAAACGTATATAACAAATAAGTGAACGTTTTATTTTATATAATGCGGCAGAAATGTTAAAATGCTACAATACCACAGTACCTTTCTATATAGCTCTGAAGTAAATACAGTAACATGATTTTCCCTCTGCAGTCCTTCTTTTAATAAGTGGGGTATCAAGCTGTGCTTGCCTAACTTTACTGCCAATGCAATAAAATAAAATAAAATAAAATAAAATAAAATAAAATAAAATAAATAAAATAAAATAAAATATTTCTACAAGCGTCTTCTCTACCTGTTGTAAAGTGGCTCGAATCCCGAACTGAATCGCAGTGAAGTGGCTAAAAATCATCTGGCCGTTCAGGTATGTAACTCAAATCTGTGGCTCCGGCTATCACAAGTGGTCAGATTCACTCGTGTAGATCCGAGTCCGGTAGTTCTATAGATTAGAATAGCGTACTTGGGGGGAGTGCAGCAGAACACGCCACTCCAGCGCGCCCAGGCGGAAGCTCAAAGGGCCACCGACGAAGGGAGGACGCGTTATCATTTTTCCATTGCAGCGAGCTTGCTTGTATACAGCTATCAAAAGCGATCTTGTCAATAAACGATGACACGTCTATGTAAACACGAGAACATGAAGGGAGGGAACCCTGGGGCAGCCATACAAAAAGTTCTATTGTGTTGCGTGCTTTGTTACTGGTGTGCAAAGTCATAACCGTATCACTAAACGCGTCATAATCGTTATGGACCAGAGGGCAAACTGGACTAAAATAGAAAATAAAATAACTTTACGATAGGTGGGATTATGATAACACCTATATTTATTTAGCGTATGGCGCATTCACATCGTAATATTAATATAAATAAAATTATAATTGTAGGGCCTCCGTGGCTCAAACGGCAGAGCGTCGGCCTCTCACCGCTGGATACCGTAGTTCAAATCCCGGTCACTCCATGTGAGATTTGTGCTGGAAATGGCGGAGGCAGGACAGGATTTTCTCCGGATACTCCGGTTTTCCCTGTCCTCTTTCATTGCAGCAATACTCTTCATTGTCATTTCATAAGCATTTATCAGTCATTAATAATCACCTCGGGAGTGGCGACCCCGTTGTACTAATAGCCTATACTGTATATGGTTCATTCATTGCATCCCTGACCCGGTCAAAGACTATAAAATAGGCTGTAGGTTTTCATTTTTCAAAATTATTATTGTATACCTTAAATTATTGCCATATATTTCGTATTTATCTCAGTATTAAGTATAAACTTGTTTACTTCATTTTTTGTCTGTCTGTCTGTCTGTTTTCTTGTGTTTTGGTTTATTTTTTGTATGTTTGTTTTGTTTGTATTTGTTTGATTGTTGTTTTAAACCACCAAAAAAGCCGAAATTGTGAATATATAATCCTCCACATAGGATTGGATTCAGGAAGGGCATCCGGTCGTAAAAATAGCCTTAATCCACGTAAGTGCCGACCCCAGGTAATCAAAATAAACCAGGAAAAGGAAAGGCCATTTTTGTGCGTGTTCGTTTAGTTTATGTACGAGGGTGAATCAAGAATTAAGTTACACTTCCAAGTTATGACCATTTATTAAACCACCTACACATAGGCAACACGGCTATAACAATCTCTGGTACCCAAGAGACTGTAAGCATTTCTCGAAAAGGTCAACCAACGTTTCGATTCCGGGCGAGTAGAAATCACCTCCAGCGCTATGTAACCAGCTGAAGACAGCTGCTTTCGCCCCCTCATCGTCTCGGAATCGTCGTCCTCTGAGATCCTTTATCAGCTTACCGAACACATAATAATCTCATTGCGCTAAGTCTGGATTGTATGGAGGATGTTGCCATACTTCCCACTTGAATCGCTGCAGCAGTTCGGACGTTTGGGGGGCCGTGTGAGGTGTTGCGTTATCATGCAGCAAAATCACACCGGCGCTCAATTTTCCCCGCAGCTTTCCTTTAATTACCTTACGCAACCGGTTCAACGTTTGACAGTACGAAGCCGAGTTGATTGTCGTGCCTTTCGGCATAAATTCCGCGTGCACCACACTCTCCATGTCAAAGAACACTGTCGATATTATTCTTCCTGCTGAAGGTTGGACCTTGACCTTCTTTCGTGGTAGTAATGTGGTGTGCACCCATTCCATTGATATTCTCTTTGTTTCGAGGGTGAAGTGGTAGACCCACGTTTCATCCCCCGTGATGATTCGCCGTAGAAACTCGTTACCCTTAACAGAATACCGTTGAAAAAAATGCCAGTGACAACTGGAAACTTTTTTCCCTTGTGAATATCGGCGAGCAGACGGGCGTGGAACCCATCTTTGACACAGTTTACGAAATCCAAGGTGCTGGTGAACAATGGAGAACACACTGCCATACGAAATGTTCAGCATGCTGGTAATTTCCTGCAGTGTTATGCGCCGATTCTCTCTAATGATCCCATCCACACGGTCAACATTTGCAACGGTACCGGACGTTGCGGGCCTGCCTTCGCGGTTTTCGTCCATGAGATCCGTGCGTCCTGCGTCAAATTGCTTATACCTTTTTTACTAGTTGTTTTACGTTGCACCGACACAGAAAGGTCTTATGGCGACGAGCTTATATTATTTTACAATACCTGAGCGAGTGCACGCTCAGTACAGCAGTGATTTCACGATGAATGTCCATGCAATTGAGCCGTTTGGAGTGAACATCCAGTTGACGCGCCATTGAGCCTAGCCCTCTCTGCACATACAACACGACGGGATACCTCATCAGTCTTCCTATCGGACGTGTCAGCAGTTACTGTACCTTGCTCCGCATAGGCCACGGTCACGACAAACAGCGTGCTCCCACGGCGAGCTAGTATAACTTACTTCTTGATTCGCCCTCGTATTTATTTAATTCATGGGTTCGTTTTGTTTTCTTTGCATGGTTTTTGTGGTTTCTTTTTGTTTGTGTTTTGTGTGTTTAATTTGTGTATTTCTTTGCATGATATTTTGTGTGTTTGTGTAGTTCGTGTTATTTATTTATTTATTTATTTATTTATTTATTTATTTATTTATTTATTTATTTATTTATTTATTTATTTATTTATTTTATTTATTTATTTATTTGTGTGTGGATGTTTGTGTTTGTGTTTGTCATGACATCAAGGAAAAACAGCTGAACAGAATTTCTCGAAACTTGACATCTAAGTTCAGGAATATCTGGGTTATGCATTAGAATATACATTGTTTGATAAGTATGCAGTAGCATAGGGTCAGGTGGTAGAATACAGTTCATCAAATAAGTTAGACCTAAAAAATAATATATCCAGAGTACACACACAATCTACCGCATCAGTCAATACAGATGATAGCCCTACATGCCAGTAACTGGTGTGAAGGTGGAGGTTCCACCCATGCTCAGATCGGCAGTATTTGAATATGTTCGAAAACAGTAGCCTCATACAGATTTACTGACTCGTAAAAGAACTCCTACGGAACAACATTTCTGGCACCTTATCATCCGCGAAAATCTTAAAACTAATAATATTTTATTAGTGAAATATCGTGTCCTACAAAGTCACGAGGGATTTTCCCCTCTCCTTGTGAAGGTTATCTGCACATGTACGAAGTTCCGTGTTTATTTGGCTCCTTGTACGCACGGGCTAGGTGGAAACCTGACGAATTCCCCCGAGTTACAGAGTAAGATTCGACAGTGTGGAAGCAAATTTCGTACATACCACCGCAGACTAAGTAGTGAATATGTCCCTACATACAGGTTTAGCTTCAATCAATCACCACTTCTTTCCATTTATCGCAGATTCCATATCAGTTGTCCACCTAGTCTTTTAATAAATGATTTCAAAAAAGTTTGAACTTTAACAAACAATTCCCTTGATAACCTCTTCAGTTCCCAAATTCCACTTCCTATAAATGAATATTTGCCCCAGTGAAGTTCGCCAAATGCAGATGTATTGCTCACCTTTGTAATTAGGAAAGAGGCAAGGAAAAAGTTCTGACGAACTATTCAGTGGAAATCGCTGGAAGTCTACATCTTAAATTTGTTTTATTACCAATAGGTTGCGTAATTTAATACCAGAAACTGAAAATGCCTATAATCCTCTAGTACTGTAGTAAAAGGCTCTCTTCGTCTTTCTGCAGGGGCCTGGTACAGTGAACGCAGTCTGGAAGTTCTAATTAAATCTATTATTTCACAATGTAGGAGGAGACTGACAAACGATATATTACACTAACAATTTCGCCTTTGTTGACCATTGGAGGTACAATCAGTATTTTCATTTTGTGAGCCACGAGCGTTTAAAATGCAAGCTGCAGGTCTGACAAATAAAGCGAAGTTGCATTACTAGAATACATGCCACTATGAAAATTACCCAGAATCTTGTAGCAGTTAATAATTACTCCCTTTGAGAAATAGCAAATTAGCGTCAATTCAATATTGTTGAAGACTAATATGAAACTTTTAATTCATATCTAATTGCAAGTATTGAAATTGCAGATGCATCTTGTGTCTTCAATATCTTGTCGTGATATTTTTATTTTTTACAAAATGCTTTACGTCGCACCGACACAGATAGGTCTTATGGTAACGATGGGATAGGAAGGGCTAGAAGTGATAAGGAATCGACCGTGGCTTTATTTAAAATACTGACCAAGCATTATCTGGTATGAAAAGTGGGAAACCACGAGAAACCATCTTCGGGGCTGCCGACAGTGGGGTTCTAACCCACTATCTTCCGAATGCAACCTGATAGTTACGTGACCCAAACCACGCGGCCAATTGCTCGGTTAAATATTCAATGAATAATAATAATAATAATAATAATAATAATAATAATAATAATAATAATAATAGGCCCTAATAATAATAATAATAATAATATAACCAGTCGTGACGTAGGGGTAGCGTATCTGTCTCTTACCCGAGGCACTGGGTTTGATTTTTGGTTTGTCCAAAAATTTTATCCTTGTCTGATATCTGGAACGGTGGTATGAAATGGCGAGTAAAACTAAGAAGTTCTTTGATATGAGAAGCAGCGTACCTGGTCAAGAATGTCAAGCAACGTACCTGATAATATCTGCAGATCATCTTTTTGGGTAGCAGTCATTTTGGTAGGCCGTGAGGTGCTGCTGCTGGTGGTGGTAGTCTTAAGAGGATGCGCCAACCAGGCAACCATCCTCTATACAATACTAATCAGAGAGAAAAATTGGAGGGATCCGACACTTCGAAAAATGAAGACATAGGCCAAAGAAAGACAAGGGACACAGAGGCCGTAAAAATTAAAGTCTCCCTAGGATTTGCAACCTAATACCGTTGGGGTCGAAGAGAACAGCAGTTGACCAAGGGAGGTCGGATAGGATAAATGAAAGTGAGAAGCTTGCCACAAGTAAGTAGAAGCAATGCCAGGACTCAGTTAAGGACCCCGCGGTCACAACACACGCTCCCAAGTTGAGAGATCCTGGGGTCGCTTTTAATTGCTTCTTACGTCAAGCAGTAGATACCGCGGGTGTTATTTTACCTCCCCCACCCACAGGGAGCAGGTAGACCGCGATCTTTAATGGGCTGCATGTTTCACAGTTTTTCTCTGTGGTGTAAAAGTATGGACCTGGAATGCGACCTCCATAAAGAAACCAGGTACTTCTAAGATGTAGGTCTACTGGCAGATATTGAATCTTTCCTGGGTTGATCATCTATTCAAATATGAAGTATTGATAAGAAGAATAAAGGGCATAGAAAAAAAGAAAGACATCAAATAAAGGAAACTTGAATGCCTGGAGCATGTGATGAGACTTCCAACATATACGGGCGCCTTGTTACTTCAAGGAGCCGGGCTGAGTGGCTCAGACGGTTGAGGCGCTGGCCTTCTGACCCAAACTTGGTACGATCGATCCTGACTCAGTCCGGTGGTACTTGATGGTGCTGAGATACGTCAGCCTCGGGTCGGTAGAAGTACTGACACGTAAAAGAACTCCTGCGGGATACAATTCCGGCATCTGGGCGTCTCCGAAAACCGTAAAAGTAGTTGTTGTGACGTAAAATAAATAACATTATTATCTTACTTCAAGGAGAAATAGTAGGCAAACGTGGACATAGAAGACGACGGATTTCATGGCTAAAAAATGTAAGAACGAGTTTTAAGACTTCATCTATTGAATCAAAGAGACAAGACTGCCACATGGACTGCCAACACCTGATGACGAATCGGCACGTGACGAATAAAAATAATAAGAAGCAGCACAAGACGAAAAAGATTCACAAGATTACTTCTTACCGGGCGAGTTGGTCGTGCGGTTGTGGCGCGCTGCTGTGAGCTTGCATCCGGGTGATAGTGGGTTCCACCCTCACTGTCGGAAGCCCTGAACATGGTTTTCCGTGGTTTCCCATTTTCACACCAGGCAAATGCTGAGGCTGTACCTTAAGGCCACGGCTGCTTCCTTCCCACTTCTAGGCCTTTCCTATCCCTTCGTCGCCATAAGACCTACTGTATCTGTGTCGGTGCGACGTAAAGCCAATAGCAAAAATTATTATTATTATTATTATTATTATTATTATTATTATTATTATTATTATTATTATTATTAGACGAATGGGTGGGTAGATAGACACTGCAGACAGATTGGTGGTGGCGATGTTTTTTGTTTTAAAAGATGAGGCAGTGATAGGGCCTACTATCGGTTTCTCATATCACTAATTATTGGATAAAGTAGGACCATTAAAATTGTAAAAATGGAAGACTCCATAAACCTTGCAAAATTTTGACCCAAGCAAGCTAGCAAAGAAAGCTCGCTGATTTACGTGACTGCTGATTGCCACGGTACCTCCAGTTTTACGTTGATTCCGACACATAGGAGCATGACTTTTTGCTTTCATTCTCCCACACGCAATATCAGACTCAGCTAGAGCCTTGAGCTCGTCACTCCACACCCACAAGTTTTGAGGGAAACGTGAGCGTTCCTCGTAGCGAAATTCAGACCTCTACACAGGTTGCCCTTAAAAGGGTGCAAAAATTAAACAGGAAATAGGAGATAGTTTACTCAACATTTTCAGTAGCAAACCTAGGATCTGAGAAACTAGCTTAAGTAGATATGTGAGTAAACATCTATTGCTATAATTGTCTCCCGAAAGTTTTTAAAATATATTTTTACTTATATAGACTATAATAAAATAATAAAGAATACATTTTAAATTTCGCTTCCTCCAACCGGAGGCTGCTACTCTATGTACAAAGCATACCAAAAAATCAGGGAGAGAGGAATGAAAGACATAAGAAATTTAAAAAATAATTAACACAATTTTATTCATTTCCTACACAGTGCCATGCAAACGATTGTTCAGAATTCAAAGTTGCTTTGAGAGTGCATAGGATGGCTCTGTTGATGGAAGAATTGTGTAACTTGTAGGCCTACTCCCTGCAGAATTTTACAAACAAACCAGTAATTTTTTCTCGGACTCGTTTTTATATCATTTACAGTTGTTACTGTACTGTACCACATTATGAATAAATTGCATGAAAAAATAGCTGTAAATAATAATAATAATAATAATAATAATAATAATAATAATAATAATAATAATAATAATAATAATAATAATAATATAAAAATATTAAAATTATTATTATTATTATTATTATTATTATTATTATTATTATTATTATTATTATTATTATTATTATTTCGTGTACCTATTGCTAGCCTGGTGTAGCCCTTATAAGTCAGACTCCGTCACGAGGGTGGGCGGCATGCGCTGTGTATAGGAAGCTGCGTGGTAGTGTGTGGGTTGCAGTGATGTTGAGAGCATCACAAGCACTCAATCCCCGAGCCAAAGAAATGAACCATTCTAGATTAAAAGTCCCTTACCCCCCCCCCCCCAGCCGGGAATTAAACCCTCCTCCTCTAGATCCGAAGGCCAACATGCTGACCACTCCACTATGGAGCCAACACACTAAGAGTTAAAGACCACCTCAGGCACTGGGTTTCCTATCTCAAAATATTTAGTAGAGTATCTATTTTTTATTTCAGTTTTAGTTTTTTCACAGTTTCACTGAAACACCCCACATAGGCGAATATTTTATATGCTGCTATGAGCGAGGTTGTTTGCTTCGGACTTTCCCCGTCTCGCCTAGGATCGAAATGGTAAACATGTGCAGAAGGAGGTTGCGGGCCTACTGTTCAGCCACAGAAATAGTAACAGCAGCTAAACAATTTCGATAACATCTCGGTTACAGTATATTAAAGACATTTTTAAACCAGAACGTCCTCTTCACGACACAAAACTAGGAGGGATTATATTGCGGTAAACAGATGACCTAAGCTCTGCAGGGAGTTATATACCTGCACCTTTCACGCAGCTTACACAAGCTCTGTTCTGACAACGAAACACAATATTGTCCCGATACATAGCTGGTGTTGTTTGTCATCTTCGAGGTCGTACGGAGGCATTTTAGACGACCCCTTTCTGTGACAATACCTGGGGATTGTGCAGAAAGTGTAACAGTTCTCTTCCACAATAACCCCGGTATGCAACAGCGAGGGGCTAATACTTGTCTGTCTCCGGCCATTGATATGCCGCGTTCTGCAGGACACTGGACAGCAAGCCGCCTCCTTTGTCACCACCCATCACATACGCTCCATCGCACTGTCCATATACAATGCTTTGAAACCAATATTTTTGAATAATACTGTAAAAATTTCAACGTAATTGCGTAGTTTTAGAAAAGAATGGTCACGGTTTTCAAATTATGTCATTCCATCTTCATAGAATTCCGATACTCTTCGAGGACACTAAGCGGAACTTTAGTGAAAGCACAGGCCATTAAAACCTCATGCAAGAGAAGTGCTTACGAATGAAGTTGGAATTTGTGTGTCATGGCCCTAGTCTTTGTAAGGCGCGGTATGCTTTTGCCGTCTGAGGGATGCCATTCTCTCCAGAAGAAGACAAAAATGTCATCCGACGATGGGTTCGAAAGGAGGCATGGAATACCTGTTGATTTCTGTGCAAATACCTTGCTCTTATACTTGACGAATAAGGAGTTGTCATATATTAGTAATCGGAGTTTGCCGGGCTGAGTGGCTCAGACGGTTGAGGCTCTGGCCTTCTGACCCCAACTTGGCAGGCTCGGTCCTGGTTCAGCCCGGTGGTATTTGAAGGTGTTCAGATGTGTCAGCCTTGTGTCCATAGATTTATTGCCACGTAAAGGAAATCCTGAGGGACTAAGTTCCGGCACCTTGGCGTCTCCGAAAACCGTAAAAGTAGTTAGAGGGACGTAAAATCAAGTGTTGTAACTTTAAAACTTTCCAGTATATCGAAAGGACTAATTACAGCACATGAAACACTATAACAAATCTGTAAAATCATCCACATGCATCAATACCAACCAGGGCGACTGTGGGGGACCACTGCATTCATAATTTTTCTCACTTTTCCCATCCGCACGTCGCCCAAACCCTTCGATGAGTTAGTGTGACATTATACTACCAGTATAAAAATAAATAATTAAAAAACTAGACTACGACTGCGAAGAACCTACCTCTATTTAATAACTACTAGACGTACAAGCACCAGTATAGATTTCATACGGACACTCTGGCGTTGTAGTTTAACCACTCGTCTGCCTACTCTAATATCCCGGGTCGAATCTCGGCGACTTTCGGTTCGAGGTTCGGTCTCAACTGGTAGGGCCTATTCGATGGTGTCGAAATGTAACAAGTCTATGTTATTGGCTTCCAGCATACTATAGAACGCCTACAGGACAAAATTCGAACAGCTGGGTCTCAAAACCTATAGCAATTGTAGGGACCTTAAATTATTATTATTATTATTATTATTATTATTATTATTCCCGTGGTGTAAAAGTAGTATATCTGCCTCTAAGACGCAGGCCGCGTGTTCTATTCCCGTTCAGTCCAAGAATCCTGGACTGAGGATTGTAACGAGGCTCACACCAATGTATAAATTCAACTGAAGAGCTGGATGATATGAGAGACATCGAACCCGGTCAAGAAATTGAACCAATTCGGCTGGGAATGTCGTTACAGTGACCTTATGACATTCCTAGACCTGGCTATCTTGACAAGCCAAGCCTTTAATGGGCCATAACCTATCTGTGACGTTATTATTAACAATTGACTAGCTCCTTGGTTGATTGGTCAGAATCGAGGCCTTTGATTCAGATGGTCCCGGGATCGATTCCTGACCGGATCGGGGATTAATTTTTCTGGTTGAGGGCAGGATATCTGTGTTCGTCCTAATACACACATCTTCGTAAACACTCCGCATACAGTTCATATCTCCACATGTCCGCCTCTGTAGCGTAGCGGCTGCCGTCCTTCGTGGGCCTGCTTCCATTCCCGGCACTGCAAAAGATTGTAACATTGTAGGAGGGCTGGTGTGTGGTTAAAATGGTAGCCTACAAGCATTTCACTTCTACTGGAAAGAGAAGTACTAGGCACACGAATTTATTTTATTTGTATTCCTGGGCATCAGGAAGGGCATCCGACCGTAAAACAGGACTGAGTCCAAATGTACGACGCAGTTTACACTGTCGACCCCACCAGGCTGTGAGAAAAGAAGCGAAAGAAAAGATATGATTAGGAATGCCTCCTATTTTTGAAGTGACTATACCAGGAAATCGGAGAGCATATTTAGAACCTAATCAAAGTTTGTGCCTAAGGATCGGCAACTAAATGTTCATTTAGCTATCCAGTGTTCAAATATTAATTTCCAGGTACTGCTTTTTTGATTATACTTTGCTAGAAATTCAAGATTAATGGTTAATTTGCGTTTCAAGTCTCATTGGCTCACGAATGTCCATAAAGTAAAATTATAATGAAGTGGTCTTCAGCCCCTCCTTTGGAAGTATGATTAACGTTGTGTAAGGTGTTCTCATCTTGAGGTGGACCATCCCACTGGGAGAAGGGAAGGCGTAGCCACCTAGCTCGGCTCCAATCCCCGCAGTACCACGTCAGCACAATGTTAGGAGAGCGGCAGGCAAGTTATGACGGCTGCGGGAATTGGGCTGTACCCGTTCGCCGGCACGTTCTGCCTCCTCCACCTGCTACTAGCCAGCTCAAAAAATACAGCCTATGCCCTAGTGGCGGGCAAAACGTTCGTAGCTTTGGAATGACGATTTTTTTATTAATCGGATCGCCTAAAATATTTAACCCTTTTAGGACCAAGGTGGTTCATGAACAGGGTGTCTGAAAGGATCGCTGTTTACTAGCTGGTGTGATGAAAAGGACTTCGGTCCACTTTGAAGCTTTCCTTTCACCAGTCCATAACATAGGTTTTTAACTAACATGCCGGTATGATTTTCTTCCAAAATGTTGAGAAAACTGTCCTTTATTCTCCAAGATTAAAAAAATGCGAAAAAGAAGACTATTCGGAGGATCCCGGGTTCGATTCCGGACCAAAGCGGGAATTAACTGCCCGCCACCGTAGCGCAATGGTTGGCAATACTAGTCCTGGTTCCATTCCCGGCACTGTAAAAGTTTTACCGAGAGAGTTACGGGTGCGCAGCTGTGAGTTTCCATTCGGGGGATCGTGGGTTCGAACCCCCTGTCAGCAGCACTGAAGATGGTTTTCCGTGGTTTCCCGTTTTCACGTCAGGCAAATGCTGGGTTTGTACCTTAATTAAGGCCACGGCTCTTCCATTCCAATCGTAGCCCTTTCCTGTCCCGTCGTCGCCATAGGACCTATGCGTCGGTGCGACTTAAAGCCAATTGTTAAAAAACTGTAAAAGTTTTAAAATTGGCAGGAGGGCTGGTGTGTGGTTAAAATAGTAAATGCAACTCACCTCCACTGGGAATGTACCTGAAAAGAGCTGCTCCACCTCAGGCCGTGGACACGAGTTTACTGCTCTTTATTACTGTACGTGAGAAGATAGCAACGGGAAACTACCTCTCTCATCATTTTCCTACTATGTCTGTTCATTGACGCATAGCCTATCTATGACAGCTGTTGGTGGAGCTGTGGAGGATCAAACCAGCCTTCGGGCTGAAAACCCAACATACATTCCTGTACATAGGGCTAGCATCAGGAAGGGCATCCTGGCGTAAAATATCGTGAGCAGTTCCTTTTAGCTAGTGCAGTCATAGGTTGCCAATAGGCCTACATCGTAAATTGTTTTTCTTCCCCTTCTTCTTTTTCTCAACCATAAGGATGGTCTTTTAAGGGTTAATATACCTTAGTGCTCATTGAATTCGTGAAGCCAGCTTCGTGGTGTAGTGGTAGCGTGCCTCCTCTTACCGGAGGCTACATGTTCGATACCCGACCAGTCCAGATATATTACTTCTGGACTAAGTGCTGGAATGGGGTTCACACAGCTTTGTGAGACCAACAGAGTAGCTGTTAGATACGAGGTACAGCGGACGCGGTCACGAAAACATAGTAATAGGCTAAGGATGTCGTCACGCTGATCACTTTCACTTCAATGGTTTCAGAATTTTGTATGGACAGCAGCGCTTTGGCAGGGCAAGACCCATAACTGAATGGACTGTTCTGCCACGGATGTGTTTGTTTGTTGTTGAATTCGTGAAATTACCCGTCATCTTGGCAGCGTAGAGGCCTGTGGAAAAAGAGTCGCGGGATCGAATCCTGATCGGGGGAGGGGGAATTTTAACTGCGTCGCGTGAATTCCTCTGGCTAAGCAACTGGTTATTTTTGTGCGTCTTAGGGCCTAATACAGGCAACACATAACACTACCAATCAAAACACACACACTCTCTCTCTCTCTCTCTCTCTCTCTCTTACAGTGAATGCAACCCTCTACACAGGATTCGTGGATGGAAGGGCTTTCGGTAGTAAAATCTGACCAAGTCTACATGAAGTACCGAAGAAGAAGAAGAAGAAGAAGAACTGTATTCGTGGAGTTAAATTATTATTATTATTTATTATTTAATAATTACAGCGTATGTTTGCAGCAAGAGAAAAATACGAGTTGAATTCCTGCAAATTACCGAGCTCGATAGCTGCAGTCGCTTAAGTGCGGCTAGTATCCAGTATTCGGGAGATCGTGGGTTCGAACCCCACTGTCGGCAGCCCTGAAGATGGTTTTCCGTGGTTTCCCATTTTCACACCAGGCAAATGCTGGGACTGTACCTTAATTAAGGCCACGGCCGCTTCCTTCCCACTCCTAGCCCCTTCCTCCCTCATCGTCGCCATAAGACCTATCCGTGTCGGTGCGACGTAAAGCACATAACAAAAAAAAAAAAAAATTCCTGCAAATTGACCTCCTCAGTGGCTTTTATCCCTTACGAATCCTCATCAGCTTCTTTATTGCCCATTGTTTGGATAGCTGTTGGTATGAGAAGGACCTTGTGGAATCGACCTCGCTTGCTCCTTGCAGTCTTTAATGGACATTGCAACTCTGTGACACCAACTATTGCATAGCCCTATTGCTTGTCTCGCTTATAGACTATAGAAATGCCGGGCTGAGTGGCTCAGACGGTTAAGGCGCTGGCCTTCTAACCCCAACTTGGCAGGTTCAATCCTGGCTCAGTCCGGTGGTATTTGAAGGTGCTCAATTACGACACCCTGTCGGTAGATTTACTGGCACGTAAAAGACCTCCTGAGGGACTAAATTCTGTCACCTCGGCGTCTCCGAAGATCTTAAAAGGTAGTTAGTGGGACGTAAAGCAAATAACATTATTATTATTATGACTACAGAAACGTATTACTTTTGCTACATCACAGCCAACTCCTACTAATAGTAGGCTACTGTATTATAAGAAAATATAATAATATTATATAATAATAATAATAATAATAATAATAATAATAATAATAATAATAATAATAATAATGACGGAGTGATAGCTGAGTAAAAATGTCCCTGAATTCTCATCAAACCCATCGTGGTTCGAATCCCAGCCAATCCTTGTGGAATTTTTGGAATGAAAACTCTAGTTTTGATTCCACTGGAATTTCCATGGCTATGATCACGCCGATATTAGCATAATATATCGAAATTTATTTGTAATAATAATAATAATAATAATAATAATAATAATAATAATAATATGAAATGTCCTGCTCCATGGCTAAATTGTTAGCGGGCTCGCCTTTGGTCCAAGGGATCCCGAGTTCTATTTCCGGCCAGATCAAGGACTTTTATCCGAACCTGAGGGTTGTTTGGAGGTCCATACAGCGTACGTGGTTACAGTTTTGAGGATCTACCTGCCGGTGAGATGGGGATCGCGGTCTACATGGTGTCTCATATATCCAGACCGAGCGCTCGGTGTTAGTACTCCGCGTTACAGCAGCTGCCTCCGCCCAACTTACGTCGCGCGCGGCCGCCTTCCTTTAAGCGTGCATACAATCTTATACGAAATCTTACCTTAAAAAATATGCTGGAAGTGGCATCCTTCATAAGGTAGACTTCATAATCACCATTAGGATTTTCTGCACACCAATAGCAAGAGTTATGACTTTCACACGACCATTAAGATGAAACCAGGCCTCATCCGAAAAGAACATAAGCTGTGGATTGAATAAACGATCATTCAATGATACAAGATACTACTCATAATATCTCACTCTTGTGGTTGGATCAGCAGATTTTAAACAATGGGCCCGAGTAAACTTGTACGGTTTGCTGTGTAACAGGTTTGCAGCTCTATTTGCTGAAGAAACAGAAACCTCTACTTGTGTTAATTTTGTGAATGATTTATTCGGTGACCGTTCAAGATTCGCACCAATGTCATCTAACACTTTTTCTCTGTTAAAACAGTTCGTGAGCGCGTATGTTCTTTCTTGAGCACTGAACCAGTAGTTTCAAATTGATTTACAATTACGTGAATCTTCTTGGGATGATTTCAGTGGTGTTCTCCCGTTGCCTTCCACTGACCTCCAAAACCTGTCTGCTCACCGACTCAGTTTCCCGCTGGGGTTGGTTACCCAACCTTCCACTGAGTTGCTCGGCCTAACAGGGGCACAACGTGTAGGTAGGAAGTTGGAGAATTGAGGTGACAGAGGCTAAGAGAACTCTCTTGCCGAGTTCTTATAATCGCATATCACCCCCATTTTTTGCCAAAGTCTCAAGGTGTTTGCAGAGACTCCCCCAGGTCATCTCCCGGGTCCATGGACATTAAGGAAGGAAGAACGGAGAAGAATAGAGGCATTTGAGATGTGGATTTGGCGAAGAATAGAAGGTGTAAAGTGGGAAGATAAAATATCAAATGGGGAAGTTCTGAAGAGAGTGGGGGAAGTGAGGAGCATGCTGATCATAATCCAAAATAGGAAGAAAAAGTGGATAGGGCATAATCTAAGACACAACACCTTACTACGAGTAGCAATTTTTATTTTTATTTTTTGCTAGTTGTTTTACGTCGCACCGACACAGATAGGTCATACGGCGTCGATGGGACAGGAAAGGGCTAGGAGTGGGAAGGAAGCGACCGTGGCCTTAATTAAGGTACAACCCCAGCATTTGCCTGGTGTGAAAATGGGAAACCACGGAAAACCATTTTCAGTGCTGCCGACAGTGGGATTCGAACCTACTATCTCCCGAATACTGGATACTGGCCGCACTTAAGCGACTGCAGCTATCGAGCTCGGTAAAGTAGCAATTGAAGGGATGACAAAAGGAAAACGAGGAAGAGGAAGGAGACGATATCAATTATTAAACAGCATTAGAAAAAGAAAGGAAGGTTTTGCAGAAGTGAAGAAAAGGGCACAAGATCGAGAGATATGGAGATCACAGCCATGATTGGACCTGCCGAATGGCAGAACAACCAATGATGATGATGCTGATGATGATGATGATGATGATGATGATGATGATGATGATGATGATGACGTGAATCTGTACTTATGAAGGTGGCACGCACTTCACCAGTATATTGCTGAACAAATGTATCGCAAACCCATCGAGCCGACTCGTACTTGAAATAACTGTGAAAATACTGTTTTGCTATGATAACTGTCTCAACATGTTAACAGCTTAGATTCAAACTGGCTATTGATACTTGGTCGAACACGTGTATACTCCTTGCGCGGTCAAGAACTAGGCGCGCATCCCGTACTTCTGCTTAGGTCTCCGAGAGTAGACACACCGCTGGACGGCCTGAGTTTATAAGAGAGACCAATCCTTCTGGGATTTTTGGAATTCATCGCACAGACCATGCGTCAACTCGTAATCTGCAGGTCATCGGACTTAACAGCGGATGCTTGCTAGGCTAAGGCCCATTAAGGCTGTTGTAGTGTCATGGGATTGGTTGGTTAGTTCCTGTTAACGCTCACATAGAGGATATCCTTGGCACTCCTAGCCAATTACTTCGATGATCCTGACAATTTCACGGAACTTCTAGCCATATTTTATCAGTCACATTCCGGAACAATTTATCTACACTACTTTCGAGGGACTACAACTCAAATTTTGTGGCAGTCATGGGAAGTTCTATGGTACTCCAAGAATGTGTTGAAACCCTTGGATATAGTTTTGTATTATTCCTATTCAGATGAATGGTATCCAGCCAAATAGTATAACACTCCTAGGCAGCTTTGTTTCTTCTGGTGAACTTAGACGCTACTTATACAATATTATGCAGTTCTTTTAGCTACATTTGTAAAAATTGAATTCAATAATGAGATGTATTGAGCCAGATTTATGAAACTGCCAACCATGAACCTACTACGCTGGCGTAGCAGGGGGAGAGGTGATACTCCCACGTGGCATGTCCCAGGGGGCGGATAGGGTGGTCCTAACCGGATTGCCGGCGGACTTAAGCGAAATAAAATTGCTCTTGCGGACCAGGCACACAATCCCTGTGCGTTGGGGACGCAGAGGAAGAATACACCCATGGTATCCCCTGCCTGTCGTAAGAGACGACTATAAGGAGCGACCAATGGATGATAGATTAAAAAACCATGAGACTACTTGTGATTTGTACCATCCCACGGCGATCACCATGGCTTGCCTTTACTTGAGAGTAATACCACTGTGTTAGGTACACAATAGGTTTGTGATTAGTAGCAGCAGAGAGCGGTTCAGTGTGGGTTTACTGTACCTGTGATTAGTAGACTACTGCTATACGCGGAACTCCACGGGCTTGCAATGCCTGTGATTAGTACCGCTATATGAGCAATACCGTGGGTCTGCATTGCTTGTGATTCGTACCCAATGTGTGTAGAATACCACGGGAACACAGTCGCCCGTAATTCGTATACCTATGTGAGGAACACCATGGGTTTGCGTTGGCTATGAGTGGCACCATTATGTGAGAAACACCATAGGTCTTCGTTACCTGTGCGACGTACTTTACTTGTGAGTTGTATCATAATGTGTGGGACACCGTTCGCTAAACGGTTAGCGTGCTGGCCTTTGGTCACAGGGGTCGCGGGTTTGATTCTCGGCAGCGTAGGGAATTTTAAGCATAATTGGTTAATTCCCCTGGCGTGGGGACTGGGTGTATGTGTCGTCTTTTCATCCTCATCACGACACGTATGTCGCCTAAGGGCGTCAAATCAAAATACCTGCACATGACGAGCCGAAGTCCTCGGGCACATCCCGGCACTAAAATCAATACACCATTTCATTTGTGGAACGCCGCGAGTCTACGTTACTTGTGATTAGTACCGGTACATAACAAATATCATGTTTCTATTTTACTAGCGTTTAGTACCATTATGAGGGGTCGTTAGCCTGGATTTTGGACCCCATTATAGAAAAAGCATAATCAATTCAGGATTGTGTTTTGGAAGCAGCCCCTTGGACAGTATACAAGTTACTATTGTTTTAAGATAATTATCTTATTATAATTTCTGGGAAGGTGGGGTGTTTAGTGTCTGGTCCACTGATTGTATTCATAATCATGGTTTATCATCGTCTGTTGGAATCCTAGTCAGTGGATTGATTTTAGAATTATTTTTAACTTTCAATATTGCGAGTTCGATCCGCTGATTGTTTTAAATTCTTTAAACAACAAAAATCATCATCATCATCATGAAACTGCTAACAAATCATGAGTAGCCTAGTCGTAGGCAACTTTCTGGGTATTATCAAAAATTCCCCAAACAGTTTAAACTTCACGGCATACGGAACAAGATTTTGTGTACACAACCATAATTTTACGGCACTGCTCGCAGATTCAAAAAATTCTTAGCAAAGTTCTCAGTTGTTTCATTTACTTTCATGATAATCGTAACCAAGTAGTGGGCTTTATTTCTCCCGATGTTTTCCGGTAATACTGGTCAGACAGCGATCAAATCTTTCGCTATCCAAATTCAAGGCACTCCTGGCCAATCAAAAAATGGCATGGACACTAAACAACTTTATAAACGTATGTTAATCCACTGTTTACTGAAATATTTCGGGCCGGGGTGAGTGGCTCAGACGGTTGAGGCGCTGGCCTTCTGACCCCAATGTGGCAGGTTCGATCCTGGCTCAGTCCGGTGGTATTTGCAGGAGCTCAAATACGTCAGCCTCGTGTCGGTAGATTTACTGGCACGTAAAAGAACTCCCGCGGACTAAATTCCGGCACTTCGGCGTCTCCGAAAACCGTAAAAGAGTAGTGAGTGGGACGTAAAGCAAATAGCATTATTATTATGAAATATTTCGGTAAGTTCAGCCAATCACTTTCATCATTCTGCCGTGGAATCCGATGGTATTGTTCATGGTGTCATACATGCGTAAGAATTGCTAAGACCTGAAGTGTTACGAGCTGGTTCTGTAATTTTATCCGTGTAGGATCGCAAAATCTAATCCATTCCTCTACTCCTGCAACAGTTTTTGTTGTCAGTTATTGTCGATATAATAAACTATACATTAGTTACTTTTTAAGCCTTTAAGGGACTTATATTTAGGTTTTCTTACATTAAAGAAATTTTGAGAAATATTGGCATAACTTAAAATTCAGCTTGAATACCATGATCATTGATTTCTGTTTCTATTTAGCACTGCTGAAAGGCACGAGGGAATGGAGAAGAAATATGTAAAATCTCTGTACTTTCCTGCCCATTTTATTGTTTCATTCTCACAGAAGTGTTATCCAATTCCTTTTCACATCGTGCTGCCACGTCAGACCATATTGTCTCATTCCGTCACGTGTAGTTGTTTCACCACGTTCTGTTCTAGTAAATTGTTTTTTTTCCTTAGACAATCTAGGATGTGTTCTAGCCTGTAATTAACGGGGGATGTTGACTTAGGCCCACGGTCAGTGATGTCCATAAAAAGGACGGTTGAGTTTGGCCCATGGTCAGCTCTGAGTGAGGGTCGAATTGCCCCCATGGGACTGCCCCCAGTAGTCACAACTTTTGGAAATCAGTTAAAATATATACAGTAGTTAAAATAAGTTTTAAGTGTGGTGTAGAGTCCGTACTCAAAATTAGGTTAGGTTTAGTAATTAAGTAATTATTTAATCGTAAATGAATTTGTTAACATTATTTCATGTTTCTTAAAAATACGTTTTAATTAAGACGATATTATGTTAACCATTAAATGGGAATGTAATAATTTCAATAACCATATTTAATTGGTATTAAAATGTAATTTTGATACTTGTTAATATTAAGGACATTCAAATGAAAATGAGCAGCCGAACATTAACAAATAGATAAACCTACCCCACTGAGCAGGGGCACAACTCGAACGTGAATATGTATAGACACTGATCGTAGCATGATTGACATTATTGAGCAACACTCTTGCCTCACTAGCTTCCATTGCATCACACCCATGAATGAGACTGATAGTAAAGGCTACAACTTTTTACGTGTGCCAAAAGATAGTAGGAAAAAAATAGATCATTAACCCTAGTAATACCAAAGGGGGATTACCTTATACCGACCTCCTCTATTATTTAAATTCTGCCTATCTACTGAATTCTGTGTTAAAGTGAAATTATTCTTGAAAAATATCAAGAGAGTTTTATTTTACTGTATTATACGCAATATGCCTTTAAAAGATAGCACAAATGGTTAGCGTGCTGACATTTGGTCACTGGGATCCCGGGTTCGATTCCCGGCCAGGTGGGGGATTTTAACTTCGTCTGGTAAATTTCTCCGGCTCGGGGTCTGGATGTTTGTGTTCGTCCCAAATATCTAAGTTCAATTCATCAAAGACAATTCATAATTAATAACCAGACACATACAAAATTGTCAATTCATAATTAATAAACCAAAAAAACCAAATCCACGGCATTTAACGCCCTTGAAAGGACCTTGGCCTGCCCAGCGACCGCTGCTCAGCCCGAAGGCCTGCAGATTACGAGGGGTCGAGTGGTCAGCACGACGCATCCTCTCGGCCGTTATTGTGGGCTTTCGAGACCGGGGCCGCCATCTCACCGTCAGATAGCTCCTCATTTCTAATCACGTAGGCTGAGTGTACCTCGAACCAGCCCTCAGGTCGAGAGAAAATCCCTGACTCGGCCGTGAATCGAACCCGGAGCCTCCGAGTAAGAGGCAGGCACGAGGCCGGCATAATTAACAAACAGAAACATTTAAAACATTGTAGCTGGCTAAATGGTCGTTAAGACCGAAGGCCAAAATTTTTAGTAAAAATAAAAAATAAAATTATATACTTGTAGCGGTTACATCATAAATAATCCGCTATTGGAAGTTCATGATTTTTGGCTTTGTTTGTTTGTTTGTTTGTTTGTTTGTTTGTTTGTTTGTTTGTTTGTTTGTTTGTTTGTTTGTTTGTTTGTTTGTTTGTTTGTTTGTTTGTTTGGTTTGTTTGTTTGTTTGTTTGTTTTATTGTGGTTTAACGTCGTAATAACACATCGAATGTTTTCGGCGATGCAAGGATAGGGTTGCGAAGGATGTGGCCGTAGCCTTAATTAAAGCACAGCCCCAGCATTTGCCTGGTGTGAAAATGGGAGACCACGGAAAATCATCTCTAGGATTCGAAGCCACTATCTCTCGAATGTAAGCTCACACTACGCGCCCGTAACATCACGACCAACTCACTCGGTACATGTTATTTGAAATTCTTTGGTATTGCTAGGGTTAATCACGAGATAGGCTAGTAATAGGTAGCAAACTCTACTCTCTATATTCCCTGGCAATGAGGTAAGAGAACTGATGATTCATTCCTTTAGCTTAATAGACGTGTAGGACCCAATGTCTTTGATGCGGGTAGAACAGAGAGCAAAAGGCAGGCTGGGAGAATGAAATGATAAGGAGTTCCTGGAAGCACGAAAAGGCAATGGGTGGGTGGGGGTGACAAGGGCAGATGGGGCGGGTTCACTGCTTTTGCTTTATATACGGGTTTTTATATAACTTTCCTCCAGGAGCTTCGATTTTGCGAAAATGTCACGTCTTCTGGCATCCAGAAACGTGCGCTGTAAGAGCGTAAAGTTTTGCCGAGATAAGAAAGAGGAAGGAGCGAACGATTTCATCTCTCATGGGACAACCACCTCGTTTTATCTTATGTTTCATGTCTCTTGACGTGTAGGGGGAAACCATACACAGTGCACGATCGTGCCGGGCTATCTCTTCTTCAGAATCACGCGGTTATCTATTTATTAAATGCTCTACATCAGTCAACGTAAGGTGAACGGGTCTTCAGTGCACAAAATATAATAGAGAATTTGGTATGAATTTGAACGTCATATCGTCATAACTAGGTCTCGGACGATGAAGACCTATAAATTGCCCAGAAAAGATCTGTAAAAGGACCCAAAATATCCCAAAGAAGACCTAATAACGGGCAAGAAAACGTAAAAATTCGATACAAATTAATTAATAATTTTAGTTTTAATTATATATTTAAGGAAGGAATGTAGGAAATATGAAGATGAAGTTGGAATTCAAGAGGACAAATTGGGTCAAATATTCGTTTATAGGAAAGGGAGTTAGGGATTGGAATAACTTTCCAAGGGAGATGTTCAATAAATTTCCAATTTCTTTGTAATCATTTAAGAAAAGACTAGGAAAACAACAGATAGGGAATCTGCCACCTGGGCGATTGCCCTAAATGCAGATCAGTAGTGACTGATGAACCACACAAGGGTTACAGAAATTGGAATTCGGAAACCTTACCTCAAAGGCTTTGCAGTATATCACAATAGTCATCTCCAGGTTCCTACGTGTAAAGGATCGTAGGTTTTTCAGACAGCACATTGCAAAACATCGAGAAATTTCTCTCCACATCATCAACAGATGTTAAGGTTTCATACTTGAAGCAAGTGAGATCTTTCTTTTCAAAAAAACTCACATACAAATTTTCTCCTTTCAGTATTTCACTTACTTTTCACATAATTTGATACCCCTATTTTTTAAGCATTAGTTCCATTTTCCATTTCATTTTAATGTCATTTTCTCTTTTACTACAGAAAAGACGTTTAAGAGGCGATGGATGAACTAGCGATGATTGGAATTGAGAATGAGCTATAAAATAGTCGAAAGAAGGTGGAGTTACAAAAAAAAAGTCGTTAAGACCTCTAAAAGGTCTAAAAAGGGCCTATTAAGTAAAAAACGCCGAAAAAGGCAAAAAAGAAGACAAAACCCACGGTCTTCTGGCCTACCATGTCCCAGAGTGAACATATACACAGTTAAAAAATGTAAAGGAACATGTTTTGTAACGTCTGGTATATGAACGTTAATTTGGTAGGTGGGGTTCCAATGATCATACAGAATACCTTGAGACCTTAGCTACTCAGGGTATGTCAAATTGAAGTTATACTCCATCTGTAGGCGTAGCCATGCATTAAACTGTCAGGTGACCCCTCAAAGCAAAGTGAATAGCTTGCGTCCGTGTGTCGTTGTGATGTACACAGACTACTGCGGTCATTTGAGCACGTTGTACGTAAACCATCACATCCCATGAGACATCTTAATGATGTTCAAGTCGTAAGGGCCGTCACTTTGATCCAGGAAGGATTGACTTTTCGTCGTGTTGCTGTGTATCTCAATGTCTCTCCGTCACTTATTCAACGCTTGTGGAATCGCTACATTGAGACAGGTAAGTTCACAAGAAGGGTTGGACAAGGTCGTGTACGCATGACAATTCCAAAGGATGACCGATATCTGACCATCTCTGCGTTGCAGCGTCGTTCAGCAACTGCCAAAGAACTACAACAAGACCTCAGGAGGGTCATTGGAGTCACGGTGCCTGACCAGACAGTAAGGAACAGGTTAAGAGAAGTGTCCTTATGACCCAGACGTCCCACAGTGTGCCGAATCCCCGATCTAGGTGGAAAAAATTAATAACGTCGTTAATATTCCTGGGATCCTATTAAAAGTTGGCACTATACCGTTTTCGAGGTCGCTGAATTCATATCTGGCATCGTCTAAAGTGTACGATGTTCGGGGGTTATTATATAAGGGGTGAGGGGCAAGGGGAGGTTTAAAAAATGACCGAAAGCAACAAAATAATCGTCCATTTACGGGAGTAAAAACACGATTTGGATGTGTATATTATAGTTTATAACAGTGGTAAACATACTATTTAAAACTGGATAAAATATGAATAACAATGAGAATTTCAGTCCAGTATTCTTGTTACACCTTATTTGAGGGAATAGACGAAGGCAGTGTATGTAAATTCTTCCAGATTGAAAACGTATTTTAAATGCGTAGTTTTAGTAAAACACACCTTACACACGAAAACAATATTATATATATATTATATTTCCATATAAAAAAGTTAAGATTACACTCAGAAACATTTCATAAAAAACGTGAAAGGATCATATTACAGTATTTGCAAGTAATTGTCTCATCAATCTCATCCTGTTCATAATAACAACATGTCCAATGTTCAATCGTCCCCTGATTCGTCTGTAGAGTCCAGAGAATCGTAGTCGTTGCTATACTGGTCTTCTTCATTTGATGTGAAAGGATCTTGGGAGTCAGTAAGTAACTCAATAGCTTCCATAGGTAGATTACCATGAGTTTTACGTGGCATTGTTCGGTACTTGTTTATTAAGGGATTTGATGTAATCAACAACATCTTAAGCTGCTACATTTTAGAGTATGAAGTTCACGAAACCTCCGACAATCTTTATTTCTAGCTTCTTGAGCTTCTTCAGATAAAGTTCTTGTTGGCACAAGAAAGTGTTTAATTACTTGAGTAATGTGTACTAATATGGTATGCACAGTTACGGGCATATAATTCCATGGATATAGTTTGACATACAAAGCCGCGGTTTGCGCACGAAATTCTTTGAATTTATTCACATTTATTTCAGAGCCAGAAGAAAGAGCAGCTAGTAATACACGATATCGTTTTATTAAGCTTTCATCTTTTCCCGCTTGATCGAAAAGAATCTTCAGCAGCAAACGCGACTTCCTCCAAATTACGCGATTCGGTAATATCACAAACATTTTGCTTCTTCGTCTTTATGGAAGAGTCCTTAAATTCCTTAGGGTGACGGCCGGCTTTGTTAGGTACACAACTTGTTTTTGGATCATACGCTGGATCAATGTCGTCTTGTTCACTTAACACGATGAAATCCGTCACATTTCCCTAATCACCGAATTTTTCTCGGAATCGTTGTTCTCTTCTTTCTGCACTCTCCCATTTTTGTTGATATTACGGGATATCAATTTAATTTTGTTTCTTAGCTCCAGAAATTGAGTGTCAGTAAGATTTGTAGGCTCTAATTTATCCATAACATATTGAAATATGATTTCTAAATGCCCCTTTTTACGACAGGACCGCCACGCGTTGAAATATTCTTCTCGCGGTAACGCCCACATAGTCACTGAAAATAAGAAAATAAACCATCATGCACATTCGTGCGCAACCAAACCGCTACAGATCCTGAATCTACATTAAATTTCCCATCGAATGACGTTTAAAGTAAAGTGGCACTATGAGGCACTCATAAAGTTTTTTTCGAGCAAATCGTAAAAACAATCTAATTTTCTACAACTGCTTCCTTTTACAACGCACTGTAAATAACTTGTTTACTGCAGAACGCTTGTATTATGCTTAAAATGAGAACACATGCCTCTTTTCACTATTCCATGAACCACAGAATACAACACCTCGTTGAACTTACTAGAAACACAATGTTCGGTTCTCTCCGACACCTCCTATCAACTGAGTTGATAACTGCAAGGAAGATGTTTCAGCACCTGTCGCATCCATCCTACGTACCAGAAAGCGAAAAGAAAGACTGAAGGTCAACATCTGGTTTGTTTACTATCGAATGAGCCAGGTTGCGCTTTGATTGGCGACAGTGAATTTTTTCCACCTAGATATGGGATTCGACACACTGTGCGTCCTGTTCATTTGCCCCGTTTAACGCAGCAACATCGCGCAGCTCGCCTTCTATTTGCCCGAACCCACGTCAACTGGCAACTTCGCTAATGGAGACCTGTGTTGTTCACAGACGAGTCCAGATCTCCTCATGACACAGCATGTTGGACGTCAACGGGCATGGAGACGCCAATGTGAGCAGTACATGCCAAATGTTGTTCAGGAAGGTGTCGAATTCGGACAAGGTTCTTGATGCTGTAGAGTGGCATCAGTTTTGTTGGCCGTACGGATCTTGTCGTCGTTCGTGGTAATGTTACCGCTGCGGGGTACATCGAGCAGACACTGCTACAGCATGTGTTGGTTGCTGCATACGGTGTTGGCCCTGAATTCGTACACATGCACGACAATGCCAGGGCTCATGTAGCGCGCATCACCAGAGCTGTCTGGCGAGAACTGGACATTCGAGAGATGGAATGGTCTGCAGTGAGTCCCGACCTTAATCCCATCGCGCATGTGTGGGATAGGCTTGACAGAAGTGTTCCTGGGCGTCATGTTTCACCACAGACTCCCCAAGACCTCGAACAGGCTCTCATTGAAGAATGGGACCTGATATCGCAACGTGACCTCCATCGACTTATATACGAAGCATGCCACGTAGGTGCCAAGGTGTAATAAATGCTCGTAGAGGAAATTCAAAATACTGAAGCTCTCCAACTGTGATAAAAATCCACCCTGGAGGACTGTTTTCACTATGTTTTCGCCCCTATTTGGACATTTCCGTTTGTGTTCTGAAAATTAACGCGAATCCATCGATGTTCTTTTGTATACTTCAACGGTAAAGAATAAAGATTTTTTTGTTAATATACCTGGGTGTGAAGTATTGTTTTGTGGAGCATGGCATACATTCAATAACACGATCCCCTAATTTTTCGAACTGTGTATTAGGCTGGGCTTCGTCTTCGGACACTCGAAGGAAAAAAAAAAACTTTTCCTCAACTGCCGAGCCCTAGTCATAACATATCTTGAAAGACAGTTACGCTCATAAATAGACTAAATCATATGCAGTGTTTTTCCAAAAATGTGGGGATTAATCGGGGCATGGACAACATAAACATCACAAAACGTTCCTTTGAGCACACGTCCTATGGTCGATGGTTAACGAGTTAGAAACATTACAGAGTAATACTAAAAACTGGTAATAACCCCAAATTGCACATCCCGAGCGAGTTGATCGTGCAGTTAGGACCGCACAACTATGAGCTTGCGTTAGGGAGATAGTGGGTTCGAATTCCACCGTCGGAAGACCTGAAGATGGTTTTCCGTGTTCTCCCCTCTTTCAAATCAAGAAAATGCTGGGTCTGTACCTCAATTGAGGCCACGGCCACTTCCTTCCCGCTCCCAGACGTTAACCAACTTGTAGAAAAACATAAAGAAAAGAAAAATGTGTCGGCTGTTGTGCTCTGAGTGTTGCTCTTAGTTGTCAAGCTCAACTTTCGCTACATCGGCAACAGCGCGTTCAGTCTTCTCTCTCTGTCACACCAGCCGACGGAATTAGCGCTCATATCACTTGGCTTCCAGGGTCTTTATTCAACTTGTGATAAACTGTTGACGGTGCCACATTTGAAAACGTGCACACTTAATTGTTCCTCTGCAATAGACCCCATGTCTGACTGTGGAAATTTTATAATTGAAACTGCCCTTACCCGAAAAACTGTGTAGGCCTATGAAGTAGAAATAGGTGTAGATTTATTTAAAATGAAAATACAACTTGCTATCACTCTCTCCGTGTTTGTTAAAGCACGGTGTATATATTCCTCATTTGTTCATGCGCCTCTCATTGTTATTAAACTACACTGCCGCTCAAAAGTTTCTTGAACACCTTTCATTCTTAGGATTCACTGGAGAAATGTTAAATATTTATTCATAAAGAGTTACTTAATGGAACTAAAGATTACCTTCTAGATTTGCCTTTTTCAACATAACCTCCATTTGCTAGATATCCATTCTATCAACTGTGCCAAAGTCTATTCGTAAATGTACCCCTCCCCAGATTCCTTCTGTAAAATATTCTACAATGCATTTACATTAGTCAGGATTCTCTATCCAAACGATCCCAAATAAATTCTGTTGCGTTGGAGACTTTGAAGGGGCCATACCATGATTTCAGTTCTTTCCTCGCTTCTAGTTCTTCAACATCCTCCCTGAATAGTGAGGTTGAATGGTTAGGATCATTATCTTGCTGCAGTATGAACCCCTTTAATTAAAAGTGCCCCAGATGGTTTTGCATGACTTTGAAGGATGTTGTGATACTGTTCGTTAATCATAATTCTCTCAGTATTGATATCATCACCTGTATTACTGCCGCCAAAGCCACCAGATATCATCACTGATTCCCTTCCATGCTTGGCTGTCATGGATATGCATTTATATGCCTTGCGTGCTCCTCTTAATAATGTCATTTGCTTTACGTCCCACTAACTATTTTTACGGCTTTTTGAAACCCCGAGATTCCGTAATTTGGTCCCATTCTCCTGTGCCAGGCAGCTTGAATTTCAATTCGTCCATAACACATTTTACCGTTAATGAATAGTCCTACTTTAATGTTGTTTGGTCCAATACAGTCTTTTCCTCTTATTGACATCCCATAGAAAAGGTTTCTTTACTGCAATACACTCTTTAAGATTTGCAACCTGAAGTAATCTTTTTTACAGTAGAAACCCTAACAGGTTCATCCCTCAACTGATTAATTTATGCTGTGGCCGTGGTGAGTGGCTCTGACGGTTGAGGTGCTGGCCTTCTGACCCCAACTTGGGAGGTTTGATCCTGGATAAGTCCGGTGGTATTTTAAGGTGCTCAAATACGTCAGCCTCGTGTCGGTAGATTTACTGGCAAGTAAGAGAACTCCTGCGGGACTAAATTTCGGCACCTCGGTGTTTCCGGAAACCGTAAAAGTAGTTAGTGGGACGTAAAGCAAATAACATTATTTATTCATTTATGATGTCGAATGGGTGCTGTTCTGAGGCAATCACATGTGCTAGTCTCTACCAACTATTTGCTTTCATGCTTCGACGTCACTTTAGGCCTTCCCTTGCGATAAAAATCCTTATTATTCGGAGCAAACACAGTCATATCTCTTGATTGTATAGCCTAAGGATCACTTCCCAAAGACACACGTTTTTGCTTTGTTATTTCACGCATCTTATGACCTGCTGTGTTTAAGCTACTGCTGCAGCACGTTCTTCTATTGAAAGTTCTGCTCTCTTGCCTACTGTAATGTCTACGCTTTACACAAAACAATGCCTACGTTAAGCTTGCTTGTTAAGTACCAAACTTCTTTTAACTGCCAATACCTATTTTGTCAGCTTATGTGAGCGATGTCTGGTGAATTTCAGACACATTCTAAGTTCTAAACCATTTTCTTTAAGTGTTCCCATTCATCTTAAAATATCCTATATCATTCATCAAGGAAAGGTAGAATATTTGTATAAGCCTATATTAATTTTTGCTTTCACCTTTAATAATAAATTGGTTCTGTTTGATTAATACTATTATCAAAGGGTGATCAAAATCTTTTGAGCGGTAGTTTAGGAGAAAACTGTCTCTCGTTACCTTCAACTAGTCAGAAGAAAGTTGAAGTGAAAATCTTAGACGGACCACCTAGTATTCTGTAAACAACTAAAGTAAAAATACAAATTTTGGACCCATAAGGTATTGACTTTAAACCCCCACCCCCATCACCTCTTAAATCAGTCGTACAATAGTTAGCCATTTATTTAGCGATATAAATTATCTCTCTTTGAGATGCAGATTGATGTTCTCCTTAACGTTGGCAAATCTCGTGTTAGAATAGCACATTCGAGTAAGAGAATGATTGAAATTAATGTTCTTCAAAGTAGAAAGAGCTCGCTAGAGAAAGACGGCGCGTACTTGTATTCCATTTCCCCTGCCTTTCTATGCACTGCTATGCTGTATTGCCGCTGTACAACGCTTCAGTGACTATAATATGCCGCTTAATTGTCTCGAAATGAGAAATTCGTTTCCAAGTTATAATTGGATACGCGGCACCGTTTTCCTTAATTCCATTTCTGTCTTCTCCCTCCCAAGCCCCCCCACGTCCCTCCCCTTTTCTTACCCTCAATTCATCTTAGAATCTTCTCCTCAGCATTTTGATGATGGGACATTCCTTGTATATACACACACACACATACATTCACAGCGAGAATGAGTTGCTTTCGGGAATGTGCAGGGCAAGAACTTGGAAGTTCTCGACTGTCTCACTCATCTCTTCGTTTCTCTTTCCCTCCGCCTCTTATTCGCGGTCTTAAACTCTGTCTTTCTCTTGTTCCTCCACCTTCAGGTAAGATATAAGACATCTTGATTAATGCGGAAACGAAGACGTAAGGCAATAATAAGCAAGGTGACAATGTTAAAGGAAGATGTAAAGTGGAATCCTGGATGACAGAAAGATAAGAGGGAAGGGAAATGTGTGCGCAAACACTTCTGTTTATGTCATTTTCGTAATTTCATACGGATTAAATTTGCAAGACAAGGCAAGAAGAGACAGACGGAGGAGTGTGCTATATAAAGGCCTATTAAATTCAAATGAAATTTTAATGAATTGAGGGCAAATCTTACTGTTAATTCCCCAAGTGCCAAATGGAATTCATAATTACATCAAGAAAGACGTTGAAACAAGTGCACGCCTACAGTGAAATGAGACCCTGTGTAAGATAGGGTGAAAACCGACTGTGTTCGTTACAACACATGGCGTACGTTAGTCCATCAGAACAAGGAAAGTATTACTTTAATCACCACATTCCATGAAACGTCGTTCATGACAGTTATCATCATCATCATCAACATCATCATCTAACGCCAGCGCTTAAATGTGTCAAATTAATTCAGACACTAGAATTGATTATTTTAAACTGATCATATAACTAATATCTTCAAACCGACTCTTGATTTAAGAAGACGCAGTACATCCACTCGTGTTGTGTGGATCCCCTCTACTCAAGGTATCCGGCATGTGTACGTAGTGGACCTACTTGCACAGAAAGCTACGCCAGGTCATCAAACACCGAAAATTCCACTATATCTCTCCCAATCCGAATTCTCCTATTATATTGCCTACTCTTCCTTGGCCTACTACTAAATACCAGTATCCCATCACAATTAGATTCTCGTCACCTTTTACACATTGTATTCATCTTTTATATCTTCATATATTCGTTCGATTTCCTCATCATCCGCTGAACTAGTAGTCCTATAGACCTGCACTATTGTGGTGGGCATTGGCTTGGTGTCTATCTTGAAAATAATAATTCTTTCATTATGCTGATCGTAGTAGCTTACCCGCTGCCCTATTTTCTTATTTATTATTATACCAACTGCATTCCCCCTGTTTAATTGTGCGTTGATGATTCTGTAGTCGCCTGACCAAAAATCCTGCTCTTCCTACCAACGTACTTCACTTACACCAACTACATCTAACGTTAGTCTATCCAGCTCCCTTTTCAGATTCTCTAACCTACCACAACGATTCAAACTTCTAACATACTATGCTCCGACTCGCAGAATGTCAGTATCCATCTTCCTGATGATCTCCCCCTCTCGTGTAGCCCCACCCGGAGATCAGAATGGGGGACTATTTTATCTCCGGAATATTTTACCCGGGAGGAAGCCATCATCAGTACATTATTCATACAGGGAGAGTTGCATGCCCTCGGGTGTTAGTTACGGCTGTAGTTTCCCGTTGCTTTCAGCCGTGTAGCAGAATCAACACAGCTAAGCCATGTTGATTATTACTACAAGGCTATATAAGTTAATCATCCGTCAGTCGGTCAATCATTCATCGTAGACTGTCGCTCTTGCAACTTCCGAAAGGCTGCTACTCCCCTTTCGATTAACTATTCGTTAGTGTGGTCTTTCAACAGATACCCATCCGATATGGTTGCACCTGCGGTCCCGCTATCTGATTCATTAAGAAGGGGAAGCCTCCACACTGCGGCAAGGTCACGTGGTTCGCAGGGGAGGACGAAGTACTATTGGAGTCATTAACAACGTGTTTTTCACCTGAAAAATATGCTACAAGCAACAAGATATTTTCATAAATCAGTAGTACATCATTCAGTATCTCAGACACGTACCTTGAAGTTCAATTTAGGCTTGCCTTATAATATCATTATAATACTCCTTTCTGAATGTCAGTCCATTATTAAGGACAACAGGCGTTTTCTACATCAACGACATTATTTTAATCACAATGTTGGTTCGTTAAGATCAGACATATCCTTCTTTATCTTCTTTTGACTGTTCATTATTGCTAGGAATTCTTGGCCCTTATGTTAACCCTGGAGTGGTCGCATGGGTTTTGTCAATATTAATGGTCGCACCGGGTCTCTCAGACCCATTTTTTCGCAGTCATTTACTATTAGATTTTTATACTTTATTTCCAGTTACAGAATTATTGGACATTATTTAGTTTATCTTAATGCAGTTTACATGAATACAGTATTTAACTATCCTGTTTCTTAACCAAAAAGTGTATTTTTATAATTACACTCAAAAACTGATTGTTTTCTGTTAACTTGTGATGTAAAGTATGGTAAGAGTAAAATGTAATTTAATTTTTTTTTCACTTTTTCCTGCCTCTACATGCACAAAGCAACAGTTTCATCTATTTTCTACACAGTCTTAATAAAACATATTTTTCAGAATTTCACACTTGAACTATTGGTACAAAAATATGGATTTTTTTTAGGTATGTGTGAATTATGTATCATAATTCATAAAATCAAAATCAAATTAGTTTTAGAAACACATCCAAGTACAGGGAAACATCACTTTAACCAATTTTTATGCACATTCTGTAGCCAAGATGTCCATGTTCTCCGCAAATGAAATTTTGTCACTTGGGACAGATGAAGGATGTCTTCCTGTCTTTGTTTGTTGTGCAGAAATGACATCTCTTTCTTTTCCTGGGAATTTCTGTGTCTAGTGCTTGCACAGGGTAGTTATACCCAGAATTAGCTTCATCCATTATTACACAAAACAAACATTGTACTAAAACTAACAATGCAAAGTTTGACAACAAAGACTAACGTTAACAGTCGCACCGGGTCTGTGAGACCCTGAATAGCCTGTACGCTCAAATGTTTCCAAGGCAACTGAGAGAGGGCTACTGTGTTCGGTTGACGGTCGGGAGCCAAGAAGCTATCAGAAAGGCGGAAGCGTTCGGTGTATTCCAACAACAGGAACATCAATAAGTACGGCCGCCCGGGTCTCGTAGACCCATCGCGATCACTCCAGGGTTAAGAATGTAATACTCTTATCAAAATACAGCAATGAAAAGTTATTTATATTAATTTAAAAATGTAGGGTAGTCATAACTCGTCAGGATGTATACTTTGCATTGAAATAGGCATGATTAATATTGGCCAAGCCTGGCATTGCCTCCAGTTACTAGTGTTAGGCTCCAAGCTTTCATGTTTCATAACATACCTCAATCATTCAACACTTGTTTCACTCCAATCCCGACGGTGTTAGGTTTTCGGGGCCTGAATAATCATTTTGATGGCATTTGTGGCCACATCTTTCCCCAAATATTTGCACTCTTTAAAGAGTCAAACCTCTTACACTTTTCCTCTGATTGGTTTTAAAAGAGGTTGGTCACTGATCTGTACTTCCTTGTAAAACAATTAACACGACCACCATCACCACCGTAAAGGCGGCCAAGCATGAGCTAATCAGTACATCCCACTCAGAACCATAGTTCTGGATAGTAAGAGCCTTTACCTTACACGTTTCCTTTGATTATAAAGGACTGCGCGGAGATGGACTCACACTTTACTTTGCTTTAAGAAATGAAAACCTAAACGATAGATAAGTGTTTCGATCGGAGGATTGCAATTCGTATGAAAACTTAAGGTAATCGCCCACTACACCGCGCCGCGCCGCGCAGCGCAGCCGAGAAGAAATTTCCGTGGTCTGCTTCTTGTGAAATGAAATGGCTTAACGCCCACTGCAGGGAGCCGCGCCGCGCCGCGCGGAACAAGCTTGTGGAATTTCCACACCAGAAGCCCCCAGGTTTCTGGAACGGAACTTTTTCCTTTCGGCGCGCTTGTACGGGCGAGGGTAGAAGGAAGGAATAACGGAAAGAATGTGGTTTCGTGGCGTTTCGGCAGTCTTCGTGAGTCCTCGACTAGTGCCAGCACGCTCGTACCTTCACGCGGTTAGTGGTATTGTGCACTGTACGCTTTTCTCGGCGAAAGGTGATATTATTTTCTCGCTCTACACACGGCTTTTTTATTTGCTAGTTGCTTCACGTCGCACCGACACAGATAGGTCTTATGGCGACGATGGGACAGGAAAGGGCTAGGAGTGGGAAGGAAGCGGTCGTGGCCTTAATTAAGGTACATCCCCAGCATTTGCCTGGTGTGAAAATGGGAAACCACGGAAAACCATTTTCAGGGCTGCCGACAGTGGGGTTCGAACCTACTATCTCCCGAACACTAGATACTGGCCGCACTTAAGCGACTGCAGCTGTCGAACTCGGAACACACGGCTTAACTAGGTTCAATAGTTCATAGAATTTTTCTTGGGACATACGAAAGCAGTGGGAAAATTTACTTCGGTCCTTTAGTAGATCAGGAAATAAATGGTGAAACTCTCCGCACGTTTCCCTTTTCTCATAAATGTTGTGGAACCAAACTTTTCTTTCGCGTTTTTCTTCTTCCTCATTTGCAAATATCGCAACCGCAAATAATATGTCCTCCTCGGAACTGGAACTCATATTTCTGTGTGAGCTGCACTTTCCCAACTGGAGAGAGGCGGCGCGGTGAGGTGTGCTGTATGGGCGAAGTCTCGGAAAACGGCCCGTGGAATGTTCCACAAGCTTGTTCCGCGCGGCGCGGCGCGGTTCCCTACAGTGGGCGAATACCTTTACATGCTGCAAAGTTCAAATACAGAAATTCCTGTACTTCCGAAGAGAAAATCGGTGAAATAGCATATATCCCACTATAGGCTATTTAATGCAATTCGTTTATAAATTCATGTATACCAAGGGAGTGGCTGCGCGGTTTGGGTCACGTAGCTCTCAGAGTGCATTTGGACGGCAGCTCTGAAGGTGGTTTTCCGTGGTTTCCTATTTTCACACCGGGCAAATGCTAGGACTGCACTTTAATTAAGGCCACGGTCGTTTTCTTCCCCCTTCCAGCCCTTCCTTCTCCCATCGTCTCCATAAGACCTGGTCTTTTGAAATGACGCCTGATAGGCGACCTGCGCATCTGTGAGAATAGGATTTTACTTGTGATGAATTATACACACACCCAGCCCCAGAGCCAACGGAATTACCCAATTATGGTTAAAATCCCCGACCCGGCCGGGAGTTGTACACGGAAACCCTTGGTCCAAAGGCCAGCACGCTTACCATTCAGCCATTGAGCCGAGCTTTGCTATGGTAATTGATTCAGTAATGCATGCAACTTCCGCAGAGTAAATTGTTATGCACTCATACAAACAGGTCCACTTCATGAAAGAGTTGCATTAATAGCTAATATGGTGACTGTGGCGACTTCAGAGAATGAGCATGCTCCATACAGCTGTTGATAACGCTGTTTGCGTGTGGTTTTCGACCAAGTAGGTCCTCCGAAAGTATATTTCGCACCTTAAACTGTCGCGAAAAGCGTCGAATTGTGTTTAAGCTGGTACCCAACATTCACATGAGAGCTGAATGTCGTAGATCTCCATGCAGGTTATAGTTACCGTTGTCGCTGTTGTTCGGAACATTAGTCTGTAGAATGGTCAGATGTAGTATTTCATGCTAGCCTATACCGTGCTCACCACGTCCCACTATCTGTCCTTTTATGGTTTTCGGAGATGCCCAGGTGCATAAATTTTGTCCCAAACGAGTTCCTTTACGTGTCAATAAATCTGTGGATACGAAGCTGACATATCCGAGCATCTTCAAATACCACCGGACAGATCCAGGATCGAACCTGCCAAGCTGGTCTGAGCTGGTCAGCGATCTATCGCCTAAGCTACTCACTGCGGCCACTACGTAGTTGCTGCAATCTACATCAAATTTTATCCCCCTACTATGCACTTGATTAAGTATCTCTTCATTTTTCATTCACTTTCAAATTTCCTCTGCAAAAGCATCTTCCCTGGGCTTTGATTCCATTTTTTCTGCACCAAAAATGTTTCACTCCTACATAGCACCACAGTTCGGTTCCCTCATCGTCATTTCATCCTCATCATGACGCGCGGGTCGTCAACAGGTGTCAAATCAAGAACTGCATCTGGCGAGCCGAACATTTCCTCGGACATTCCTGGCACTAAAAGCCACACGCCATTTCCATTTTTTTTTACAGAACCACAAAAGTTTTCAGAAACCTCCTTATAGGACGTATATCTATATTTGAGAAGAGCAAATCTATTTTCTTAAGAGCCAGGCTGAATATCTTAAGGCGGTCAAATACGTCAGTCTTTTGTCATTAGATTTTCTGCCACGTATTAGAACTCTTCCGGCACCTCTTTCTCTCCGAAAACTGTAATAGTAGTAGTTCCGAAGTGAAAATATTATTATTATTATTATTATTATTATTATTATTATTATTATTATTATTATTATTATTATTATGTCGTTCTACCTGATTCTAAGCGTGTTATATGTGTACGCCTATTCTTAAGTTATTCTAAAGTGTTTGAAAAATTTAAATTAATGCCATCATTTGATATTTCATTGCATTTTATGATCGGTTAATTAGCTTACAATTCAGGTTGGTTTCAAGATTTTAGCTGATCGAAATCTCTTTCTCCTTACAGGTAGGCAGCGAGGGGAGCAATGTCTTGTGACTAGTTCCAGCTGCAACCAACAGATGACTCCGGCTTCGCTGTCTACAGCTCTTCAATAGCCTGTTGCGGTTCCTTACTTCACTGACTTTCAAGCTGCACTTATTCCGTAAGTAGACTAGCAGAACACACAGCTTCAAAACATTATTAACCCTGAGAAATAATGGAAACTTACGGTACAACATGTTTACTGAAAATGTTATAAACCCGAGCGATCTGGCTGCGTTTGTGCTGTAGGTTTGAGCTTGTATTCTGAAGAGGGTGGGTTTGGATCTTAGCGTTAGAAGCCCCGATGATGATTTTCTGTGATTTTCTATAATTTCCTGTCATGAAAATGAAATGTCGTATGGCTTTTAGTGCCGGGATATCCCAGGACGGGTTCGGCTCGCCAGATGCTGGTCTTTCTATTTGACACCCGTAGGCGACCTGCGCGTCGTGATGAGGATGAAATGATGATGAAGACAACACACACACCCAGCCCCCGTGCCGTTGGAATTAACCAATTAAGGTTAAAATCCCCGACCCGGCCGGGAATCGAACCCGGGACCCTCTGATCCGAAGGCCAGTACGCTGACCGTTCAGCCAACGAGTCGGACATTTCCTGTCATAATATCAGGAAAATGCTGGGGATGCGTCTACTTTAGGCCACGGACAGTACATTCGAAGTTATAGCCCTTTCTTTATCAGCTGTACAAAGAAATAACAAAATATAAATCCCATGGTCCTCATACAAGATATTTTTAATATATGAATTTTGAAATCATCTTCAAGTTGTCGGTGCCGATTTCTTGTTTTATTTTTACTGTCCAGAAGTAATTCACCGTTCATCAGGTGAGTGTTGAATTGCTTAAAACACATCAGTTTTGGACTGGCTGTTGTGGGTGAAACACAGATTCTTTAATAGTTCTCCATTTCCGTATTTATTAAACAGTGTAAGTAATATTATTACATAGGCAATGTGTAATTCCAGGACACTATTTTATTTCTTATAGTCGATAGGTGATACACAGGGGCGGGTATTTATGAAGATATTTATGATCTTCACATATTAGATATAGAAATATTTGCTAATGCTCTTATTAATAATACGTGGATAAAATAATCGTGATGTATCCCTAAATAGGGTCTTGAAAGCGAAGTATAAACACAATCGAAAATTTCCTTTTATAGCGAATTTCACATTGAGATTTTTATGTTTGCTGCTGGATAAAGTTTCGTTGTTCAGTTTGAATTTTTAAATTATATCCAGGAATATTCCTAAGGATGAAGTACCTGCATATATTGATTGATTGTGGAAAGAACAGGTTATGCTTGTGCAGGAAAAGAAGCGGCGTGTCTACTGCTATGGTGTCAAGCTCTGCATTCGGGAGACGAGGGGGTTCGAATCCAATCGTTTGCTGTCCTGGGAATGGTTTTCTCTGGTTTCCCATTCTCACTTCCAGGCAAATCCCGGGAGGGTTCCTATTCATAGGCCATAGACTATACATTAGCTCTTCAACTGAGGTTGGTGACAGGAAGGACTTCCGGCCGTATAACTTCATCTCGCCTCATCTCCGACTCGTACCAGGAAATTGTACAGATAAAATTTCCATTCTCACGTATTTTCCAGAGCCAAGGTTTTATGGCCAACTATTACAAAAAAAAAGGTGATGTAGAGGTAAGGGTAGCTGTCATTATCACTAACATTGATTACTTTCCTTCCTTAATTGCGATGAAGAAAACATGATCAATGGTCACACTACTAAATTTCAAGTACTTTGTAAATCAACACTTGTATTAAAACGAATATATCAAAAAATTAATGTGTGATAATAATAATAATAATAATAATAATAATAATAATAATAATAATACATATGTCATTTCTTCCTGGTTCAAGTAGGCGGTAGTTAGTGGAAACTGGTCCTAACGAAATGCGAAGATGGAAGGCTGAAGAGCCACCAGAAGACATAGAGTGAAAACGAGGCATTTCAGGGCAGATGAACGCAACAACAGATTCAGTGAGTAGAGATACAGCATAGCAGGGCGACACATGGCTGTATCCGAAAGTAAAACTTTATTCTCTGCAGATTTATTTTTTCCTACTTGTTTAACGTCACACTAACACATGGAAGATTTTCGGCGACGGAAGAATGGTAAAGAGCTAGGGCTGAGAAGATACGACTAGCAGCCGTGGTCTGAATTAAGGTACAACCCCACACAGCTGCACGCCCTAACCGCACGACCAACTCGCACTGTTCAGATGTTTTATTAAAAAAATGAAATGAAATGTCGTATGGCTTTTAGTGCCGGGATATCCCAGGACGGGTTCGGCTCACCAGGTGCAGATCTTTCTATTTGACACCCGCAGGCGACCTGCGCGTTGTGATGAGGATGAAATGGTGATGAAGACAATACATACACCCAGCCCCCGTGCCATTGTAATTAACCAATTAAGGTTAAAATCCCCAACCCGGTCGGGAATCGAACCCGGGACCCTCTGAACCGAAGGCCAATACGCTGACCGTTCAGCCAACGAGTCGGACATTTAATAAATGAAAGCATAAAATAAATAAGTAAAGGATGAAAGCTAGCCTCACACATATTTCGGCACATTCCGTATGTAAATAATAATAATAATAATAATAATAATAATAATAATAATAATAATAATAATAATAATAATAATAATTGTTAAGGTAAAGCACACAAATGTGCATAAAACGCTTTAGTTTTTAATTTCTCTTCGCTTTAGTCCATCAAAGACTTCGTTTCTTTTTGGGCAGCTTGTGAAGTGGTAGTTTTCTCGGCGACTATCTCGAAGTTTAAACGTGCATTTTGAACACGGCCAATGGAAGGTAGATTTTGTGCACATCTTATGATCAAATTCATGAATTGCTAGCCGAGCTAGGGCGCTCCGTATGTTGTTGTTAGGTTCGGCCCAGTTACGGTGTATCATTGCGCCAGTATTTCATCCTCATTATGACGCGCAGGTCGCCTACGGGAGTCGAATCAAAAGACCTGTACGTGGTGAGGCGAACATGTCCTCGGACACTCCCGGCACTAAGAGCCATACGCCATTTGATTGCGCCAGTAAAGTAAAATTCCAAGGGAAACTCGTGACTTCTTTACATGTCTTTCTCTGATGAGTTCCATTTCCTGTGGGGTGGATGGCTGCTAAATGTTGTTTTTCTTGTTTCGATGGACTAAAAATTTGTAAGTTATATAATTATAAGCAACATCGTCTGTTGTGCGTGAAATAGCGTCACAATTAATATAAGTTTAATCACCTCTGTTTTCTAACATTACAGTTCTTATTACAGGGGCTGCCTGGCCGAGGCGGTAAAGGCGTGCTCGGTTCGCCCGGAAAGACGTGGGCTCGTTTCCCCGTCAGGAAGTCGTAAAATTTAAGAAATGAGATTTCACTTCTGGAGGTGCATATGGCCCTGAGGTTCACTCAGTCTACACCAAAAATGAGTACCAGGTTAATTCCTAGGGGCAAAGGTGGCCGGGCGTAGAGCTAACCACTCTACCCCAACAAGTGCCGAGGTTACGGATAGTGGAAACCTTTACCTTCCACCCCTCCAAGGGCCTTCATGGCCTGTACGGAGAATACTTTGCTTTTTTGCTTTGCTTTTACAGTTCTTATTATAATTATTAAAGCAATAATAAAAAGCATATATCATATTTTATTTAGCGTGTGAAACCGAAGCACACATCCATTATTCACACAGTGTCAACCTTTACTCATTGCTATCTTACAACTGGCGTTGCGAGTGAGGTCTAACCTTCGGGTTCGAAGCACGAAGAGCTAAGTTGAAAGAAGAGCCTATACCCAGTGTAAAGATGAATGGGCAAAAACTAACCACTAACGAGGAACACATTACGCAACACTGCAAATAACAATACCGCGAAAACCCTGGTTCTGGAAATACAGTATTGCAAGGAGACATCTAACAACCATCATCAGGATGAGGCTTGGATACGAATGGCACCCTCACCACCTCCACCGCATTAGAGTGACTACCTCGAAAGTTTGCCCATGTGACGATTACAATGATGTGGATCTGAATCATATAGTATCTTCTTGTTCCAAGTATGAGCAACATCGGACAAAGTTACAGCTTCGGTCCCTACATATTCCATTCCCCACAAATGTCAACATTATTCTTCAAGACCACGAAAACAAAATCTACAGAGCACTGATCAAGTTTCTACAAGACGCAAACCTAACTATATAAACCGTGGTGCGGAAGCCACCAACTGAATTAGTTAATAAAGATAATCTCCTAACTGTTACACCCCAATAACTACTACCTTTCTACCATGGCCTTCCGACCCTGTAGCAATGCCATGACTAGCCTTATGACGAGAAGAGCTTCATCCCTATCCTTATCACTACCAGCTAGCCAAATAGTGTATAACCAAAGGTCATTGTTGTACAAAAATTAAAATATCACCAAGAGCTGTAACACAGGCTTGTGGCGAAACGAGGGCGAAGTCAACCAGTGGCCGTTTTTTACGACGTTATCCTAGGTAACCTATTGCCCACAGTTCGCCTCGGATGACACTACCGAGGCCGTGTCATACACGCAACTTCATTCACGGTCTCTCGATTAGAAGTGTCCCGTTCCTACTGTTGTTCACACCTGTGGGTAGCAAGTATACAGGGTGTAACAAGAAGGTTCGGGCCAACTTTAAGGACGCATTCCTCACACGCAGAAGAAGAAAATATGTTGCATGGACATCGGTCCAGAAATGCTTTATTTCACTGAGTGAATTGGCCATATGGTCAGGGACGCGTACTGTCAGTTTGCATTACGGAGATAGAAGGTTCGAACCCCACTGTCTTAAGCCCTGAAGATGGTTTTCCATGATTTCCAATTTTGACACCAGGTAAAAGCTGGTGGTGTACCTTAATTAAGGCCACAGCCGCTTCCTTCCCACTCCGAGCCCTTTCCTACCCCATCGTCGCCATGAGACGTAAAGCAAATTCTAAAAAAAATCCCGCTTTATTTCAGTGTTAAAACTGATTTTCTACAACTCTATTTTTTAATACATTAATCATGCCAAAAAGAATGTACCAGCATGCCACATGAAATTCTTACATACATGGAATGTTCAAAATACCGTCCATTAACATTGATAGATGCATCAACTCGCAGTCACATTGAATCACGAATGCGCTGATGTATCTCTGGACTATTTCGTATGCATATGTGTGAGAAATATGTCCTGAAAGTTATACATACTGTATAACAATACAGGAGCTGCCTGGCCGAGGCGGTAAAGGCGTGCTCGGTTCGCCCGGGAAAACGTGGGTTCGAATCCCCGTCAGGAAGTCGCAAAATTTAAGAAACGAGATTTCCACTTCCGGAGGTGCATATGGCCCTGAGATTCACTCAGCCTACACCAAAAATGAGTACCAGGTTAATTCCTGGGGGCAAAGGCGGCCGGGCGTAAAGCTAACCACTCTACCCCATCACGTGCCGCGGTTAACAATGGTGGAAGCCTTTACCTTCCACTCCTTCAAGGGCCTTCATGGTCTGTACGGAGGTGTCTTTGTCTTTGTCTTTTTTGGTATAACAATACCGTTAGCAAGAGTACCCGGTTCATGAGAACAATCGTCTGGTTTACCTGATATTTAATGCCGCTATGTTAGTAATCTTCTATCTATCTCTATAATATCTTCTATAATATGTGTGACGGAAAAAGAAGAAAAATCAAATTAACGAATGAATGAATGAATGAATGAATGAATGGATAAATGAATAAAAGGTGTTTTTTTTTTGAAAAATGCTACGAGTAGAGGTGGCGATTTTTCGCATTGGTGATATAACACGAAATGCTTATACGGGCTCTTACTTCCGTATTTACAGTTTTCGTTACCTGTAAACCCTTTTTAATGAGTTTTGTAAACAAGGTAAGATGCAAACATTTTACTAAATTGTGATACGCGGGTCTGAGGAGCTCAGACGGTTGAGGCGCTGGCTTTCTGACCCCAACTTGGCAGGTTCGATCCTGACTCAGTCCCGTAGTATTTGAAGGTGCTCAAATACGTCAGCCTCGTGTCGGTAGATTTACTGGCACGTAAAAGAACCCCTGCGGAACAAAATTCCGGCACCTCAGCGTCTCTGAAAACCTTTAAAATGTAGTTAGTGGGACGTAAAGCCAATAATATTTTTAAACAATTGCGATAAAAATGGCAAAAACGACGATTTTCGTTTCAAGTAAAACTTTATTTTAGATCCTTAATTTTTATTCTGGGAACTTAAAACGGACGATTTTGTGCACCTTTGGACTGCCTGCAAGTGATATCGGCTCTTAAACTCAAATATACAGACTTTTCTCAACCAGTTTTGCAAATATTTGCGGTCCTATACATATTCTTAGTTACTGAAACATGTCCGTAGTACATTGATAAATTAGTGAGGACACAAAAAATCGTGTCACAAAAGCATTTTTCTATTGGTCACCACCACGCAAAACATCCGGAACTGTCCTCAAGTTAATAATCACAACACTTTATTTATTTCCTTATTTTTCGGCTATTGTGCTATGCCACAGCATGGAGTTATTCTGAGTGTGGAATTCTGTCCACTTAATGACGGCGGAGGGCTACACCTCCATTAGCAAGCTGAACAAAGTGTGCGGTATGCAGACTCTGGCAGGCACTCAACCACCAGCTCCGCCGAGATTTGGCACCCACGACTATCGGGCAACCAATGAAAAGACAGCGTCGACCTGGGAATTGAACGAGAGTGAGTGCCAACAGTAGCATAAAACGGTGGTCATCGAACAGCGGGGTATATAATACATCGTAAACTATAATTAAGAATTACAGGGGATTCCATCCTTGAAGGTGGCATAGCTACACATACGTTTTTGAAGTAAACACATATATTATGTCAAAAATACTCTGGTAAGCAAAATACTCAGCGCAATTAAAACTAAAGAAACCTTCATTCTTTATTATTTTATTTTGAGGTGCCTTGATATGTATTTTCGTTCCTGGACAGAGTATTGGAGTGTTTATTTCGAGTACGTCCTAATTACCCTCTTACACAAGACTTTCCTTCAAGCAGGGCGACTTACTTATTCCATGAGTCAAGCAATCTGTACGTCAGCTTGCACAATCCTCACTGAGGTGAATGATGACAACGTGCTCATCATCATCATCATCATCATCATCATCTGTTTACCCTCCAGGTTCGGCTTTTCCCTCGGACTGAGCGAGGGATCCAACCTCTACCGCCTCAAGGGCAGTGTCCTGGAGCTTCAGACTCTTGGTCGGGGATACAACTGGGGAGAATGACCAGTACCTCGCCCAGGCGGCCTCACCTGCTATAGTGAACAGGGGCCTAGTAGGGGGATATGAAGATTGGAAGGGATAGGCAAGGATGAGGGAAGGAAGCGTCCGTGGCCTTAAGATAGGTACCATCCCGGCATTTGCCTGGAGGTGAAGTGGGAAACCACGGAAAACCACTTCGAGGATGGCTGAGGTGGGAATCGAACCCGCCTCTACTCAGTTGACCTCCCGAGGCTGAGTGGACCCCGTTCCAGCCCTCGTACCACTTTTCAAATTTCGTGGCAGAGCCGGGAATCGAACCCGGACCTCCGGGGGTGGCAGCTAATCACGCTAACCACTACACCACAGAGGCGGCTGACAACATGCTAATTCTCCTATTTCAAGATTTTTTAAACCTTCTGTTCCACCTGTTTTGATATTAGTTCGTATGTGTCACCCATCCTACAGTGCACAAGACTGTAGAACAGAATGCAGTTGGTGGGCTTGAGCATTCTTCATTGGGAGAGATCAGTGTCGTTGTCCCTCTCCGTAGAGTAACGGTATCAAGAGAACGTGTGTCATAGGACATTAAAGAGACTCTCCTCTGTGCAAAATTCGAACTCTCTGTAGGCTTCCCTGAAGCCTGACAGTAAATGAAAGGGACATTAAATATGCAGCATAATAAATAATAATGATAATAATAGAATAATAATAATAATAATAATAATAATAATAATAATAATAATAATAATAATAATAATAATAATACATTGGAAAACTGTACGCCCCATGTCTTATGGCCTAAGAGGAGAAACAATCTCCTATGTCAGCAATGTTTAAATTACGAATTTATATCCCTGCATTTCAAGAATATATGAAGTTAAAACTTTTGAAATTACGGAGCTGCTTTAGCATTATTATTATTATTATTATTATTATTATTATTATTATTATTATTATTATTATTATTATACGTTTACTGAATTGTAAATGAGCGCTATATACGTCTTAACTAAGTTTAATGTTGGTTTTCTGACTCTTAACAAAGTTAAAAGACAAATGTATTATACAACTTCACTTAATCCAAGAAATAAGAGGTTTTTGTATAATGTTGCTCCATTGTCTCCAAACATCATAAATCTTCGTTGTAAATCTTTATGCCTTTCAGAGTTTAGTCTGCAATCCTCTGTCTCTATGAAAATCCTCTTCCTGTTTACGGTTATTAAAGCGGGTCAGAAATGGAACGAATGAAGTCCCGTCTAGCGGCGAGAATAGGAATTGTGCCGGTTGCCGACGCCTGGTGTACTCTTCGGGAACAATGATTAATGCCTGACGGATCAAATTATATTGGTGAGTGTTGCTGAAATGAAAGACGACAGGGAAAACCGGAATACCCAGAGAAAAACCTGTCCCATCTCCGCTTTGTCCAGCACAAATCTCACATGGAGTGACAGGGATATGAACCACGGAACCCAGCAACGAGAGCACTAAGTGCATCGTCAGTCTTCTAATTTGCAGCTAGCTCTGTGTCCTCGTTTAGTCCCACAGCTCTTATCGTAAAGCATTGAAATATTGAGTCTAACCATCGTCACCTTATGCTTCTCTTACCTTCCGTCACAAAGTCCATTTTCTCTTAGATAACCTACCATTCTTCCGTTCACCACACCTGGCACGAAAACCGAAGCCGCATCATGAGTACCGTACAACTTTATCCATCGGTTTTATTCCCAGCTTAACCTGTTTCTCTTCACTCTGGATTCCTGCCATTGTTCACACCTCTTTCTACCAGCGATCATTCTCGCTATTTTCATATTTTTAATTCCAGCTTAAGAATAATTTATCGTGATTCCTCGTGAGTTTTGTTCTCGTAAGCAATTTCAGTCTGAATAAAAATTTATGAAAAGTGATTATACAAGAATTGACTTCCCTCTGACAGAATAACGTTGACCGCAACTGCGAGTTCACTGCCATAGCTTTCATTCATCTTGATTAAGTTTCATTTATTATACTACCATATTGCAAGAATGTGCAACCCAAATACTTGAAATGATCTACCTGTTCCAGCCTACCTGGCATTCAGTCTTCATACGTTTCTTCCCCAACTAGAATCACTTCAGTCTTCGAAATGTTGCTTTTCGCAACTGAGGCCTACTCACTGCACATCTTTTTAAGGCATTCATCATCGTCATCATAATCATTAGGCCTATCTCTATCACTAAGACTACTAAAGTCTGCATCGGCCAAGCAATAGATTTTCACCCCCACTGAAATCCTTCTCTGCCACTTTGAGTCTTTCAGTAAATGATCAATGCAGGCTATGAAATGAATTACAAACATGTATTACAGTCTTTTCCAACCCCTGTTACTACTTTGAACCAAGAATTCATTGGATTAGGTTTCTGACAAGTTTTTCAGGAACATTATCAGAAATATTAATTAATATTATTTGTTTTACGTCCCACTAACTACTCTTTTAAGGTTTTCGGAGAAGCCGAGGTGCCGGAATTTAGTTTCGCGGGAGTTCTTTTACGTGCCAGTAAATCGACCGACACGAGGCTGACGTATTCGAGCACCTTCAAATACTACCGGACTGAGCCAGGATCGAACCTGCCGCGTTGGTGTCAGAAGGCCAGCGCCTTAACCGTCTGCGCCACTTAACCCGGCAGGAACATTATCAGAAATATTATCCGTTTATTAGTTTGTGAGGCAATGGGACATATTACATTGAAAGTATCACTGCTAGAAACAGAGATGAGGTAATTCAGTGTGAAAATTCACGCAAGCAAACCCGGAATTACTAAATACGGAACTCTACGCAGCCATACGCATTGTTAAAATGCTACCAACTTAAGGAATGAAGTGCACACCTAAAGTCAGGTAGTTTTGGAAATACGAGGTTTCATCAAATACACATAAAACAGAATTCATTACTCTAGAAATTTCTTAACAGATAATATATAAAATTTATTAGGAATTTTTCAATTTTTTAGGGATGAAATCTCAGTATGTTCCAGTTTTACGAATATTCTTACGCGCATTAAAATACGCAGAGCTGCAGGACGTTTGCTCTGAAGAAGGTTCCTAAGGACCGTTAAATATCAACCGAATACACGAGAAATAGCGAACATAGGAGGCTGGAACCTAACAACTATCATTAATCAGATGCACGGGAATGTGGAAATTTTGTTCCACAGTTCCTTATCGTGCCGGAAGCCAATTAAATAGAGATGTCGCACCCAACACTCTGAGATACCATCGATCTCCGCCAAAATCGAACCCGTCATCTCCACAACAGAAAACGACGACTACAACTAAGCGCGACCACACAACTGAGGTCTGTCACTGCATGGAACCACAGGTAGTGAACCCATGATAGCTGGGTATCTTAGTTTCTTTCTTTTTGCAGTTAAGACGGGAGTGATCCGAATTCCGGACAGATGAGATTTTCGAAGTAGATAGCTACCTTCCAGTTTTTTCGAATTCCACGTCAAATTCTCGCTCATGTCGCCGATTACAACATCAGTAGTCACATTCAAACTCCAAATTTGTTTTGCGAAGCTAGAGAAGTGGAGGATAATATTCAGTCTAATAATGTATTCAGGTAACTGTACTTGTTGAACTTTTCTTGTGAACTCTGCTTACAGTAACAGGTAGAAGATAATTAAAGTTATCGAACTGTAACATCTATTGTATTTGTAATTACAGTGCTATCCTAACAGTGAAGTTGCAATTGCTTTTTCATTTTTAACTGTTCTCTTTATTGCTATGGTATCATTGTGTAACTTGAACAACTCACTTCATAGACCAATTTTACAGTAAGTTAGGTCTGTATATAAAGTATATAGTTTTTTTTTTTACTGAGGCTTTATGAACTGGTGGATAAAATTCTGCCACAGATATGAATATTCAGATTTCTTCAAGCGTCTATCTAAAATAAAACCTGAACATTTCAAATTTAACATTTATTTTGCGTAACCGGATATACTTCAAATAAACTTTCAAAATGTTAGTACATGACTAAGAGATATGAAGTAGAGAGTAAAACTTGCCAATCGGACATAGATGGGACCTACTCCCACAGCCTCCGAGATTTCGTGTTTGATGTTCTACCTACTGAATTACGATGCTATTTCTGATTTGTTGGCTAGGAAGTGAGTGATAGGTCCGATTCTGCAGTCGGTGCTACTTTGCACCATTTTCTTTCTGTGTTCGTAATATTTTAATTTTACCGTTTAAGTCAGTGCTAAAAAACAGAGTATCTAACCATGAAACCAGTTATAACTGATTAATTATATGTATTTTTGTCAGTAATAATTTAGATATACATTATATTCTCTTTAACTTGATGTAAACATTCCAAAATAATTTGTTCCACAAAGGATTGGTAAAGTGGAGAATGATTAATTAGAAACCTAAAACGTTCATAATTTCAAAAGAGTTGATTTTCAGTTACTCAGTTAGTTACATTGCTGAATCCATGACATGTTGTCATCTTTCATGAGAAGGTTGTGTATATATGTAGTCCAATGCTGACTGTTCAGAAACAGATGCACTGTACGTCATTGTACATGATTCTAGTTTATTGCGTGGGTATTTGCTCAGTAGGGTTAGTGTTCTGAAAGAAAAGCTGAATTGGGAAGTGGAGGTTTTCTAGCCGTCGCATTTTAAAATTATTAAATCTGGTGAGTCCACGCTTAAACTCAAATTGCTTGGCAATTGCACTTTGTACTTTAAATTTTGGGTAATTGCTTATTTACCCGTAATAAGACTTTCGATCTGTGTAGTGTATTCTCGATCCCACGATCGCGGGTTGAAACCCGAAGGAAGTAGCCGGAATTTCGAAGGGAGAGATGTTCCATTTTACACTGTACGTCGTATGGTGGCTGGCACGTGAAAGATCCCTGGTGACATATTTGGTATTTAGCCGACAAAATTAAAACTCGGCCATTCTGACGGTAATAATAACCGTCCATTCTTATCGTTATTCTTCTTCTACCGTTTTATCCCACACGCTGGTGGGGTCCTGGGTGCGTACATATGGACTTGGCCCAGTTTTACTCGCACTTCCAAGTGACCTTCCTTACGCAAACCCGACATGGAGCGATGCATTCAGTTATTAAGTGTTTCTGAAAAATGAAGTGATGTGTGTTAATGTAAGCATAAAATCCCAGTTCCTGACCCAGAAGCGTTAGCCAGACACAGCTCAACTCCCCACCACCACTCCACCCAGCCGGGGATCAAACCAAGGGCCCTCTGACTTGAAAGCTGTTATGCATCCCACTCAGCCAAAACCCTAATAATAACGACCTCAATAATAATAATAATAATAATAATAATAATAATAATAATAATCTAATGAGAAAAGTTGGTGTGAAACAATGTACACATGGACCGGGAAAAACGTACATAGAGTAAAGCATAGCTGAAACGTAACAGATAAGACGTATTGTTCTCTTTAAATGCGATGTCCGAGGTAAATGCCAAATTACTTATTCATTCTGATACCAATTTTGGTGTTTGCCAAAGGTCACAGAATATTTCACAAATTATTTGAAAATAATTTCATTTTTTGTTTCGTAAAAGAAATATCAATGAACTTAACAATATGAACTCCGTTAATGTGTATTTTTTAATGTGACCGGAAAGAAATTATTAACGCTTCCATACAAATGGTTCCGCATTATTGCCACCGAGAATTTGTTCTGGGTGATTTCGATTTCTTCTGGGTGATTTCCGACAAAAGAGTAGCGTTACAAAAATGTTGTAATGTTTGGGTTGGGAAGAATTGAGAGAAAGAAGAAGAGCTGCTCGACTAAGTGGTATGTTCCGAGCTGTCAGCGGAGAGATGGCGTGGAATGACATTAGTAGACGAATAGGTTTGAATGGCGTTTATAAAAGTAGGAAAGATCACGATATGAAAATAAAGTTGGAATTCAAGAGGACAAACTGGGGCAAATATTCATTTATAGGAAGGGGAGTTAGGGATTGGAATAACTTACCAAGGGAGATGTTCAATAAATTTCCAATTTCTTTGAAATCATTTCGGAAAAGGCTAGGAAAGCAACAGATAGGGAATCTGCCACCTGGGCGACTGCCCTAAATGCAGATCAGTATTGATTGCACGTTGATTGCACAATTGTCGTAACAATATTACTTTGTCTTGCATATTTCGGACTAGTCTATACGTTTGCCGCTATTCGACAAAATTTTTGGGGATGATCGCTGTAGCACCCAGAAGCAGTTCCCTTACTCGTATGTTCCTAACACTGTAGGCTCTCTGAAAGTAGGGTGTTATCGGCAAATTGCTCGGCTCCATGGCTAAATGGTTAGCGTGCTGGCCTTTGGTCACAGGGGTCCCGGGTTCGATTCCTGGAAGGGTCGGGCATTTTAACCATAATTGGTTAATTTTGCTGGCACGGGGGCTGGGTGTATGTATCGTCTTCATCATCATTTCATCCTCATCACGACACACAGGTCGCGTCCTCGAACTTGTCTTCGGACACTCCCGGCACTAAAAGCCATACGCAATTTTTTTTTTCATCGGCAAATATATATCCTGTTCTTTTTATCTACGCCATCTGGCTGGGAAAGCGAGTCTCAAACCTTACCGTAGGGTCAATGATATCTGCATCATTTTGTCCGACTGATGGCAGTTGTAACAATACGACGGTTACATCCAACTTCTGCTGCACAGCGGACTTTCTCATGAACCTCAAGGCATTTTTCTATGAGACTGCTCGCTAATAAAGATCTTACAGTGTTATGATGCTTAGTGCGAAGTAACTCTCCCCGAGGGCAGCTCCCTGGAGTGGCCTGTGCTTGTAGAACGTCCAGGTAGAGTGCACACTGGGGTGAACATTACCGTCATTTTAATCATGTCTCCCAATGCCAAGGATGAAGGCACTTGTCGCTATAATGAACCCATAATTCTACGGTGAGAAAAATATTTTTTTCTCCAATATTTATTTGGTATTAAGAAAGTACTTTTATGTTTGAAGGTAGCCATGTTGCGCTCCTAAGAGCCTCGATGTCGCGTGGGAAGGTTCTCACTGACGGCAAGCTCGTGAATTGCCGGGACACCTCGGTGGAACTCGAGTGCCCGACAATTCTTTAAATTCATGGAATTCTATACAACGAGGGATTTTGGCAATATAGTAAATGAAGAAATAAATAAGCAAAATTATTCGTACACCCTCCGTGAAGACAGAGACACCAGGGAAAAACATAAATGTAGTTAAGCCTAAGTGCAGGTTAGAGTGAGATCAGCGAACCAGCTACACGTGCCAAGGTCAGGGGAGGAAGAAAACGCGCGAAACGCACGGACAGAAATAATTTATTTCCCCGGTTATGAGTGTAGAAAATTTATAAAATTAACGTCTAACATAAGTGCAAGTCTGTCCGGAGTTCTGGGACAAGTCTCATCAAAATCCGTCTATTAGACGCAAATTTGGCAGATTACACAATCAAGCCTCATAGAGGGGATAGCGTCCCTTCTGAGATTATAAAAGAAACCCCCCACCGTAGATTTTTCAGTGTCGATCTGGAACTTGAAGCCGCGGGAGCTTGTGCCCGTCGTCATTAGAATTTCGCGCCAGATTGACCGACAAATAATTAAATACATGTCCGTGGCTAAGGTCCATATACTTGGTTAAGAAGAGAAAGTGATTGGAAAAGTTCTGAACGTTTGCCGACAAACTAGGAAAGTGTAGGCTGGTTGAAATATACACAGCAAGTTTTATTTATATAATCTCATGTACGCTTGAAAGTGAAGAGGTTTTTTTTGGGGAAGCTATTCAGAGTAGTTCTGCTCCCTTATCTGCTGAACACCTGTTTTTATTGAAGCAACGGAGAGAAACCACGCTGGGAACGCATCAGACAGTTGTAGTCGACTGCAGAGCGAGGGAAGTTCGTGGTGCAAATTACAGAGAAAGTGCCTGATTTATATGGTAATTTTAATATCGTGTGTGTGAAGGGTAGTGTTTGTACGAGTGAGATTTTGGAAATGAAAATGTTATCTGTGAAAATGAGCGGCTAAGCCCGAGGTCAGCTGGTGATGATGTAACCAGAATGCTGGGAATATCACCATTGTGCAGGTCTGTCTATTTTATATTATGTTGTAGTTAGTTATTGTTCTGTCCCAACAAACTTTTCCAGATGATTGTCGGGTTGATATTCGTAATTATCAGGCGAAAAGTGTTGTAATTTTTGGTCAGCGTGTGAAATTTTCAGTGTGTAAAGTCATGTCAAGAACGGTAAAATGCGACGCCTAAAATTTTGTGTTGAATGTTCGATGAGATATCGTCCAAAGCGTGGATTTTTGGAACGTTATAAGTGTAAATTAGTCGTGGCGAATATCTTAATCTCAGATGTCAGTTGAATTCAGAAATGTTGGTCGACAATAATAATAATAATAATAATAATAATAATAATAATAATAATAATAATAATAATAATGTCTACCGCGGGATAAGGAAATTTTTCTATGTTGAAGTGCATTTAACCAGTATATTTTTACAAGGATCGCAGGCATATTTAGATGATTTCGGTGAAATTTGTTAGTCACAGTCATTAATGGGAAGGAAATTTTGAGACATCGTGTATATCAATGATACGAAAAGTCGCTGGGTGCTCTTGGACTCTCGAGGCTCGAAAGTCGTAATAATAGTAAAGTAAGAGATGTGTTTAATAATGGTTGTCGTTTTCACCAGGGGATCGAAGTATGAAAAAGGGTCTTGAAGGAAAAGGGATTGAGAGCGACGGATTTATATGTATGTGGAGGAGAGAGATGGATGAAGTGATACCGCTGGAATAAAGCGAGGAGAAGGAGTTTGAGACAAGCTATATTTTTAAAGAGGAAGTATTTAGGAAACAGGCTGTGTTGAGGCAGGCTGTATTGTTTTCCGCAATCAATCCGAATTTGAGACGACTATGGTGTGGAGCATCGTAAATTTATAGAAAAATCCCAAGTGAAAACGACTTTAGTAAATGTTAAAGTCTTGGTAGGAAACATCCAGTAATTCTTGTTACGTAAAGCCCGTATGGATAATAAGATAATGAGCGACCTCAAGGATCAAAGAGCACTTTGGACCCATGGTTGGGTTGTACTGAATTTGTTCACTGGAGAGGTCATGGATAAAATAGTTGGAATTGATGATAGGCGATTTGAGAATTTCGAATGCGGTAGTGATGATTATTATTTTGAAGGCGTCCACTAAATTGTAAACGTGTGTTGGGAATTTTCATTTGCTTCCCTAACACTTCAGTGCACAGGCTGAGGTTGTGTTCGAGGTGGAGAATCGTTCGTCACGTATATTTATTTTTGAGCTCACGTATTGTAATGGTTGAGACTTACTGTATTTTTTTTTCGACTTGTATTCATTTGATAGTAAGAGACGTGGTTCCGATCGTGTGGTATTTGTCTGACCAGATTTTGTGTTAAATGTCGGAGGTGTTTGAAATTGCTAGTTCGCCTGATATGTTAAGGGAGGCGTAGTACGACCCACTTTGACGCCCGACGATAGATTTAGGACGTCATATGTTATTCTTGGAGTCACTGATGATGAGACGTCCTAGTTCACGCCCGACGATAGAATTTGGAAGGTATCATGTACATAATGATTAGTGTTAGGGTGTACAGATTTCAAGTGAGCTCGATGATAGGTCTGGGATGGTAGCTGTACACACTCAAGTCTCAGTTTAGATGTTTCTTTTTTTTTTTTTTTTGTTGAAGCGGCCTGGATGAAGGTAGCAGTTACAGTACGATATGATTTTATGAAGAGGGGCAATGCGTAGCTCTCCATTGAGATAACGGGACAGCTGTTGACGCGTGAGGGTTGTCCAAGTGTTGGATATCGACCTGATGGAGATTTAATATTTTTACTGTGATTCTCCGTGCGTGTTAAGCTTTAATGACTTCGAGATGTTGATTTATTTTTACGGACTTCATTGTTTTCTCGTTTTAACGTCCGTTCTCGTTTGATAGTGTGCATATTGACACTCAGTGTATTAGTGTGAGACTTGAGTTGCGAATGCGGTTTCGATTCGTCAGCCAGTATTTTATTTTCAATCTTGTCGTACTTTCATTTTTATTCATAGTTAAAGTAAGTAAGTAATCACTTTACAAGTAATGTGTTGGGACAGACAGTAAATAGAGAGATCTGTACTGGTAGCATTGTTTTTCAAGGGAAAGAATTCCTCAAAGTTGTAGTAAATTTTAGCGTGGACTGGTAATTTCATTAAGCATAACAAACCCATTTCTAACCTGAAAATCGGTTCGATAATAATATTTTTCAAGTGACTTTCCACTTTTTAATTATCTTCAGTGTTTGGCATTTCTTCTAAATGCATGATTAGTAATTGTTTCCTGCATTTCGCAGTTTTGTTCCTTTAGAACGACATAACGTAAGATCCTCTCGGATCCTGTTGTTGTTGGTTCCTTCCGAACAGCTGTTTGGGGTGATGCACATTTAGCATCGGGATTACCTTATCACTTAAGGGTGTCATGAATGACAAATACATGGTGGGATTTTATTTCAATTGTGAATGATGCTGTTAACTTGTAGTGAACACCATGCTTTCCCATAATATTTCGCAACCTATCCAAAACAACTGATAGTCAGTTTGGTTCGATTAAGGGTCCATTCGGCGGGTGTTCCGTATCCGTTAAGGGTATTCGACTGGTGGATAACCTTAATTGAGAGAAAATCAGGCGTTCTACTTGTTGAACGTCAGATTTTCCACGGATCGTGTGGATTAACTCTCAGTTCTCGTTTGGAATAATAGGTGCCCGGTTTTCAGGTCTTCCCTTTTTCAGTTTTTCAGTTTCGCTGTCCACTAACATATTAGCTTCTCCGAAGCAACTCTTCGACATTGTAAGAAACAAAGTGACGGTATGTAATGTGACTGTGTTTGGAACATTCAAAAATCAATAATTTATATTTTTTTTATTTTGCAAGAATGCATATTAAATTAATGATGTTATCGTGCTCTTTCAATTTAATAAAAGTTAGTAAGCACATTTTTGCTCCTCATTTCAAGTAGTTAGGCTCTCTTCTGAACCCCATCGTTTGGTTAAGATCGTGACCGAATTTATTTCCGCAACGACCCAGGATTTAAGAGTTCTAAATTGTTCTACTGTAGCAGCCGTGGCCGACCAACGATGGAATGGTAAGTTCAAGGGTTCAATAATGTAATACTAAATTCTCCTTACCTACAATGTAAATTGCTGAATGACCCTCGTAGTAGACGTGCTGATGAATAGTTTTTTTTTAACAAATATGCCATGCTATCGTAGATTTGATTATATGCTGTACACAGGCTCGAAGCCCTTAGTTGGCCGTACTTTTGAAGTTAAGTATGGTAAATCTTGAGGAGTTTAAGTACGCTTCCAAGGTCACTCAGTAGATGAGTGCGATAACGCACCGCTACTCTCAGCCAACTGGACGGGTCAGGAGGTGATTTGATCTTCTATTCATGGTGAAGAGTATAAACGTACGTGCAAGCAGGGAGAAACCTGGTAGAAAATCTGATGTTCCCCAGTCAATCCACGAGGCAGATAGCAGAATCTGTCGTATCGTTTGAGCCTAATCCTTCGATTTATGGTGGATGGGAAATATCTGCACCCTTTTGCTCTAATTTTATTGAAAGTAATATTTTTAACTCACTATCGAAAGAAAATAATAAGCCTGGATTTATTTCATACAAGCCACAGAAAATAAAGTGAAATGTAATTGCTGTTCCCGACGTGTAAATTTGAAAAGAAAAAAAAAAAAACAAGCCATGGGACACAATTCGTCATTTGAATAGCCATGAGATATTTAAATCCAGTAAAGAGTTCGTCAGCTTTTTTATCCTTCATTTTTTCTTGTGAATAAATAGTTATAGTCTTAGAATTAAATAAATTGTTTTGTAAAAAGAAGAGGAAGTGTAATTCAAAGAATTTGAGAACTAAAAAGATCTAAAAGATTGTTCTCGGTGATTTTCGACAAACGAGTTTTGTTATGAAAATGTCGCAAACTTTCGAGTGGAAAGACAATGGGAGTAAGGAGACGAGCTGCCTGACTAAGTGGTATGTTCCAAGCCATCAGTGGAAAGATGAAGTGGGATGACATTAGTAGTCGAATAAACTTGACTAGAGTTTTTAAATTCAAGAAACAAGGATAAAGTTGGAATTCAGGAGTAAGTACAGAGGCAAATTTTCGTTAGTAGGAAGAGGTATTAGGGATTGAAATAATTGATCAAGGGAAAAGGTGGTTTATTTTCCAGCGTCTTTGAAATCATTTAAGAAAAGTCTATGTAAACATTTTGCTTTTACAGTTTCCTTGACGTCGCACCGACACAGATAGGTCAAGGCGACGATGGGATAGGAAGAGCTAGGAGTGAGAAGGAAGTGGCCGTGTCCATATGTAAACAAGTAATAGGGAATCCCTCACCTGGGCGACAGCACTAAATGCAGATCGGTGGTAAATGAAATTATAAAAGTGAAATGAATGACAACACTCACAGTTTTTATTATTTATTACGTTTATTTAGGTGTAATGTTTACTCTCCAGGATTGGTCCCCCCACCCCCTCGAACTCAGCAAGGGATCCCACTTCTGCCACCTCAAGGACAGTGTCCTGGTATGTAGACATTTGTTTGGGCATAAAACTGGGGAGAAGGATCTGTACCTCGCCCCAGAGGCTTCGGCTCCTATGCTGAACAGGGGCCTTGTGTGGACGGATAGACAAGGAATAGGGAAGGAAGCGACCGTGGCCTTAAGTTAGGTACAATCCTGGCAATTGCTTGGAGAAGAGGTGGAAAACCATGGAAAATTACTTCGAGGATGGCTGAGGCGAGAACCGAAACCCTTCTACTCAGATGACCTCCCGAGGCTAAATGGATCCACTTCCAATCCCCGTATCACTTTTCAAATTTTGTGTCAGAGACGGAAATCGAACCTGGACCTCCGGAGGTGGCAGATAATCGCATTTCATTTCATTGCAAATAATATTTAATATGTTTTATTCTATTTGATTTAATTTTTGAAAATAAACAAAGAAGGTTCAGTATACGGTATTTTGAAGGTACTGTAATACGTTTTAAAATGATTTTGCGCATGTGTTACAATAGATTAACCGAAAATGAGATCATTTAAAACACCTTGAATGCCGCATTCCGGTAGAAAAAAGGTTTACAAAATACAGTGATCTGCTTATGTGCACAAAGAGTGCAGTACTAATCACTTGACTCGAGATAGGTTATGGAGATCGTCTGCCCGCTCGAGAATCTCCGTAGTAAACGTATTTTACATCAAAATCCCTTGAGAAATTCACCTTAATTTATACCACAGGCTCTCGAGAACTTTTTTAATTGGCGCGTTAACTCCGGAGAGGCCTGGAGCAGGTCTTTCGAGTTGACACTTACAGGTGAGCTGCGCGTCTGTAAGAATGAGGCCCTACCTGAGACTAATTATAATGCTGAAGACGGCACAAACATGCAACCCCGAAGCCATAGGAATTAACTAATGAAAGTTTAAATCCCCGACCTGACCGGGAATCTAATCTGAAACCTCTTGGACCAAATGCCTGAATGATAACCATTCAGCCGTGGAGCAAGACTCGCTAGAACTGACTTAACTGACGTCCTTGAAGCTCTCACAGGCTGGAATGCTCCACTCCTTCCCCTACCACCAGTCTCCGTATACAGTAGGCTAAAGTTCTGTAATTGTAAGGGTTACAAATGCGGATCCAAACACGTGTTACACCGCCAGAATTGTGCCCTTCGATATTTTATATCATATTTGCAAATGGTTTAAACAATGAACTTGAGGGAGTTGAAAGCTTTTCGATTTTTCATTTCATTTATGGCTTATGACGATGTTGATGCTCGTTGTTTAAAGGGGCCTAACATCTAGGTCATCGGCCCGTAATGGTATGAAATGAGACGACATGTGATGACAATTCAAAATTCCAAAATCTTCCACTGACCAGAATTCAAAACGTGAGGACGAAGAATGAGTGGATGGATATGAATTTTTAGACAATCAGTGGATCTGATCCGCAACGCCCCACATTCTCAGAAACTAGCGTTAAACAATAATATTACTGACCAAGGGAGTGCTTCTAAAGCACAATACTGAATCGATGATTCTTGTAGTCTAAAGGGGTCCAAAATCCCTTCATTGCCCCTCATAATGGTACTTATCGCTAGGAAAGTAAAACCATGTTATTTGACATGTTGCGGAACTAATCAAAAGTAGCGTAGACTCGCGGTATTCCACACATTATGGTACTACTCACAGGTAATGTAATGCGCACATGTAACAGGGACTCGCGCTATCCCGTGGTGTTCCTCACATAGTGGGTACTAATCATAGGCAAGGTAGAACCATGGTGTCGCTCATATAGTGGTACCAATCACAGGTACTGTAAAAGCCGAAAGCACACACTGTCGCTACTAATCACTACGCGGAAGTAAAAGCGACCCATGGCACTCCCCGCGTGGTGGTACTAATTACAAGTAGTCTCATGGTTCTAATTCGATCAACCCTTTTAGCTGCCTCTTATGACAGGAAGGGGAAACCGTGGGTGTATTCTTCATCTGCGTCCCTCACCCACAGGGGCTCTTATGGCTTTTATAGTGCTGGGTGTGTCCAAGGACATGATCGGCTCGATTGGTACAGGTCTTGATATTTGACACCCGTAGGCGACCTGCGCGTCGGGATGAGGATGAAATGGTGACGAAGACACTACATGCACTCTGCCCCCGTGCCATTGGAATTAACCAATTAAGGTTAAAATCCCCGACCCGGCCGGGAATCGAGCCCGGGACCCTCTAAACCGAAGGCGAGTACGCTGACCGTTCACCCAACGAGTCGGACGATAATGAGGTAGGAAGAGGGTAAAACTCAGTGTGCCGGGCTGAGTGGCTCAGACGGTTAAGGCGCTGGCCTTCTAACCCCAACTTAGCAGGTTCGATCCTGGCTCAGTCCGGTGGTATTTGAAGGTGCTCAAATACGACAGCCCCGTGTCGGTAGATTTACTGGCACGTAAAAGAACTCCTGCGGGACTAAATTCCGGCACCTCGGTGTCTCCGAAGACCTTAAAAAAAGTAGTTAGTGGGACGTAAAGCAAATAACATTGTTATTATTATTAAAACCCAGTGTTGGCACTTAGCCTATTCCTATCGAATAACACCAAGGGGTCTGCTCAAGGCTTAACGTCGTCATTCCATGAATGAATCAACATCTACAACGCCATATGCACTCACTCCATACGAACACTGTGGAAAGATTTAAATTAAATCCAAGGAAGATTGTTTTCAATGGCTTCCTGTTTCTACACCTTAATTGAGGCCACGGCCGCTTCCTTCCCACTCCTAGCCCTTTCCTATACCATCGTCACCATACCGTATCTGTGTCCGTGTGAGGTAAAGCCAACTGGAAAAATTGAATCCAGACTTTTGGCACGCAATCTAGTGGTTAGATATAGTAAACGACCACCTCTCCTACCCTACCGGCCAACAATCTGGTGTTACCATTTTTAAACCAACGGATCTCGAACTGGATTACCTCGGTGTCAGACTTGTCGCCTTAACGATTATGGACACCAGGCAATCTTAATTTTCCCATAATAACTTGAAACAGAAAGGTCTTACTCACCAAGCAAGAGAACTGTGGTGGTATTCGGAAGAGGGAGCATTCACATTTAACAATTTCTCCCCAATTTAACTGAAACAACCATGAAAACTTGAAGAACCGTTAAAGGAAGTCATCAGGAAACTCTTATTTTAATATATATAAAGTGCTCGTAGATACTGTTAGGAGAAATACTTGAGCAAGTGATTATAGGCAGTTAATATAACTTTTTTTTTTTATTGTTTGGCAGCACGCGGGTACTGGATAAGGGCGAAGGGGAATCTGTTCAGCGTGCAACCGTACATTAAGGGGTTGATTCTCTTCGTGATGTTTCACTTTTTAACCCTTGTTGGTAAATTGATACATACCGTAGTATCTTTCCGTTGTCTTGGATAGTTAATTTACTATTCATTTGAAAGGAATTATAATTCTGGGCCATTATTAAACTAGTGCAGTAATTGCACCCATCTTTAAGCAAGGGAACAGGAAGGTTTCAACAATTGTCGAGGTATTTTATTGATCAGTACACCAGACAAGATATTCACTGTCATTTGGGAAGGGAGAAAACGATCACTGTTTCAGAGTAAGTTCATTCAAACACAGCGTGTTATCATGCTGTCGCTGTAGGTTAATTAAAGCCACGGTGGCTTCCTTCCCACTCGTAGCTCTTTCATATCCCATCGTTGCCATAAGACCTATCAGTGTCAGGACGACGTGAAGCAAAACACATCTGTGTTGAAGATCGAGTGTTTGTAAAAACTAGCAAATATCAGAGTGTGTGTGATCCGACCCCAGAGGGGCTGTCAGTATCAAATTGTCGGGATTCGCCAGGTTAGTGACAGCTTCTACGATAGAAATAGACAGTTACGAGTGTTTACGTTTCGTAGATCTAGAGAAGGCATATGACAGAATACCAAGGGAAAAGATTTTCGCCTTACTGGAGGACTTTGATAATTGGGCTGTGGTGAGAATTGAAGTTCTTGGTTCAAGGTACGTACAGAAATCAGACAAGGTTGTAAATAGTTTACATGAATCATATACTAAAAGGTATAAAGTGGCAAGGGGAGTTTCAGTTAGTCTCCTTCACTTCATCTATAATATATTTCACCACCCGTTTTACCAGAATTGATATAAACTTGAAAACATAGATATTATGTGCTTCCTTTCCTTTTGCTTCTATAACGCTCTGCCCTATATGTTGAGCTGGGAAAGGATCGAATACTGCTGTTAGCTCTACAGCCATATCGAAATTTTCAATGTGTGTTAACCCAAACCCATAGTTGCGACCTCTGAAAAATTGGCCTTATATGAAACATGTTTTGACCACAATGACGACTCGCTTTAATACGTCCCTCCAATATCTAAAATCCATCTTAAGCTCAGATGTTAGTTTACAGTATTATCATGTGTTCTCCACATTATTTTTCCTCTCTATCTAAGTTAACACATATTTCCTACTGTAGGTTCAGCTGAAGTTTTATTGGCAGTTGATCGGGACTGGCCGTTTTTTCAGTCATGAAATTCCTCATTAGATTTTGCGAACCGCGATGTTCCTTTATAGAATGAACAATGGGACACAAAATACAGTAACCTTGTTTTAAGAGTAGGCCTCTACTAAAAAAAAAAATGTCTTTGTTGTTTCTCGCAATTCCCCAGGATTCTGAAAAATTATAATTTTTATTTAAGAACCTCAGAGAGTCAGTATATTACTTGCATTAATTTCTAAAATAATACTTGTAAGTTATCTTAATTAAGTCAATATTGGAAAAGAAAGGCCCCATTCTTATATACGGTATATATACTCTATCCTTGTACCATATGGGTGCAAAACTTACATACATACTGTTCATTCATACATCTTCATTATAGACTTTTATGCCTTTCAGCGTTCAGTCTGCAAGCTTTTGTGAATTTACTATACGCCACCACAATACTCTATCTGTAACTAGACATGTAGCGTGGTTGAGTTCTATATCTCTTACCTTTAATAGTTAGAATGTGTCCAACTATCGTCGTCTTGGTCTCCCTATAATCCATTATTCTCCTAGGTAACTTAGACTTCTCCATTCGTCTCACAAGATCCCACCATCGAAGCCGGTTTATGCGCACAACTTCATGCATAGAGTTTACTCCTAACTTAGCCTTTATCCCCGAGTACCCTCCTGGCCTTGTTCCCACCTTTTAGTACCAGTAATAATTCTCGCTATTTTCATGTCTGTTACTTGTAACTTATGAATAAGATATCCTGAGTCCTTCTAGCTTTCAGTCCCGAAAAGCAATGTTGGTCTGAAAACAGTCAGATGTAAAGATAGTTTCGTCCGGCAGCTGACTTCCTTCTTACAGAATACTGTTGATCGCAACTGCGAGCTCACTGCTTTAGCTTTACTGCACCTTGATTCAATCTCTCTCACTACACTACCATGCAGGGAGAATACACATCGTAAATACTTGAAATTATCTACTAGTTCCAGCTTTGTATCCCCAATCTGACAATAATATCTCTTGGATTTCTTACCTACGAGTACTTTCTAACACCCGTAAAGTACACTTTAAAATCTCCTATCTCTTCCTCGTTATATCATCTTATCCGATTATAATTTACTCCGAACACATCCAGATGCAACCTCTTTGCTGACTCAGCCAGTTCTACTTTCATTCTTCGATAAGTCCCTTTAATATTGATAGCTCACCATCGAATTCCATTTCGTTCGCCAAGTTGTTTCCAAGGAGTCCCTCGGCTGACAAATGGGAGTGAGACTCCGTTACTCTCATAGGTCTGAGGCTTGCTTAAAACGTTCTGTGAGTGCTCAGTGAAAAATTTGTGTAGCAGGATGCTACTTTTACTTACACATAATGCAAGTGAGAATCACTCTTTTAACCGGTTAGGGACGACCGGTAGATTGTATAGTCCTAGCCGCCTGAGTTCAAGAAGGGCTATGACTCAGAATATGTCCGAGATGCTCACTCCCATTCCATAGCAACTGGTATCCCGACTCTCAGGACCATTGTTTAGGCCACTCAGCCGTTGCCTAGGGTTCACGAACTAGGACGTGACTACAGTAGCCGACACCATGAGAACCATTATTAACACAAATAAAATTTAAAATGACGATCACCGTGTATATATTATACATATAACCTTCTTTAGCAACATGATCGCGAAGGAATCCATTTGTGATCCGATTTGCAGGATCATCTGACACTGAATCACTATCATCATCCGCTTTATATGCGTCATCTCGATGTCCTGAAATGATCGTTTCCATATCATCATTATTGTTTCCAGTATCGGAAACGCCTGTCACAAACTACACAATCCACCATTTTCGATACTGTTCGCCACACTAATACACTCTAATTTATCTGGACGAGAACTGGAACAAACTGGCTGCGGTTCTTTTTGAAATAGCACAATTTTTCCTTTTTTTATTGCCTTGTCCTTCACAGATTTCCGGTATTGTGAACCATTTTTGATGTAGAAAACATCTCTTATCAGACAAAGTAGATGTCCTCAAACTACGAAAAACGTAAAACTAAGCAATATCCTCAATTCTGCTGAAAATTGAAGGGCTAAAGGGCCTGGAATGGTTTCACATTGTGAGTCTTGGATAGCACTATGAAACTAAAGAATAATTTTCGAAAATCGCTTCCGGCCTAAATGCTGTTCCAGAAAAACAACCTGAAATCACGTGTTTGTTTACTCATTTTCTTTTTGATTCATATCCTAGCAAAATTTACTTATTTACATAATCATTTCTGTAATCTATTCCTTGGTTCAATACTCTCAGGTATTATTTGATTTTTGACAAATATCTACACCGAATGTAGTTATAAGGTCTTATGTGAAACTGTGCATTGACTCACACTAGCGCTCGTAGTGGTGCTTAAGTGAAACAATGCATTAACTCACATTAGCGCTCGTAATAGTGGGGAAAAGGCAAACTGCTAACCTAATCGACCGGATAACTATTTTGTTTTTGCTATTTGTTTTACGTCGCACCGGCACAGATAGGTCTTATGGCGACGAGGGAACAGGAACGGCCTAGGAGTGGGAAGGAAGTGGCCGTGGCCTTAATTAAGGTACAGCCCCAGCTTTTGCCTGGTGTGAAAATGGGAAACCAAGGAAAACCATCTCCAGGGCTGGCGACAGTTGGGTTCGAATCCACTATCTCTCGGATGCAAGCTCACAGCTGCGCGACTCTAACCACACGGCCAACTCGCCCGGTCGACCGGATAATGATGATTAAGAAAGTCATTTTTTGGAATAAATAAAGAATATATTATCATACTTTATTATATTTTATTTACGTAAAGTTCTTATTCCATTTAGTTGCTTGCCTGAAGGGGCTAGGTTTATTGTGGTTTTTTCCGACTGTCGCTCATTTTAATTAAAATTAAAATACAAATCGCATACTGTAGTTAAGAAACAACAGCACTCTTTACCGTTTCAAATCAAACGGAACTGCCAACCAAGCATTCGGCTGCTGCTAAAATGACCGGCGGTATTTTATTTGAATTTGAATTCTGAATGGGCATTGTTGAGTGTTGATACTGGATACTCTTATGGCAATGTTAGCGGCGTCTGCCGTCACAAAGCTTATGATTGCGAGCAACGAGATTTGCCTAACGTATCGTAACATAATACCAATACGTCCTTTGACGTAATCACATGAGAAGGCATGCCATTGGAAAAAGTGCTAATGATTGCATTGTGACGATGTGACGTTATTACCGAAACGAAACCTGTCCTCTCTCCGTTGCCAGACCGTTCATTAATTTTGAGCTGATTGTTGCCAGCGTTAAATTAATTAAAAAGCACACTATAAGAGTTTGTAATGCAGTGCGATATTAATCCCCCAACCCCCGCTCCCACTTCCCCGAGAATGCGAAAATAGACATTATTTATTAAAACAGTCAAACGTGGAAATGTTTTCTTCGCTGTATATAACCCTATTGGATGTGTGAAAATAAAACTTCATTCAGGATAACTGAAATATAGATCTTGGAAGTTACTCTATGAGTGCTACAGTATAACAGAAAAATATTAATCTTGACTCTTTCCTACACTTATTATAAAATTTTCGAAATGTTTAAGAGACCCAGGTTCATATCCTGTATTACTTTTTTCGACGTGATCTGAAAACATCTGTACTGGTACTAGCTTCTGTACCCATGTTTATGTCAACATGTAAGAAATCCTGGCAAAAACACTAAGTTTCTTTATTTTTTTATTTTTAGAGTTTGCTTTACATCGCACCGACACAGAGGTCTTATGGCGGCTATGGGACAGGAAAGGGCTAGGAGTGGTAATGAAGTGGCCATGGCTTTAATTAAGGTACAGCCATGACGAATAGAATACCTAGTGATATCACTCACAGAGTTCAAGCGCGCTCCCGCAGAGCGGCGCTAGTGGAGCCTAACAGCAACGCTACACAGCAGTCAGCTGTTTTAGTGGATGTTTCACTGATACGAAAATAACCAAATATAACTGTACCGGGCGGTACACCTCCACGCCGCTAATTTAAAATGTGCGCCAGTTGAAACTCCTCTGCTGGAGGAAGTCTGAACTTTATCGACGGTATTAATTTTCAAGTTTCTCAGAAGATGTCACTACTTGGAAAGTTTGGAGTTTTTGAACTGTGCCACTTTTGATGTATTTTTGTTTTACCGGTAGTAAGAAGTGTGAACTTTCTCTTCTAGAGGACACTACTGAAAAACTGCAATGGTGCACCCTAGTGCGATGTGAAAGAACTGTTTTTTGGAGAAATTTGTATTTCAAAAGTTTGTTTCTTGTTAAATTTCTTTCTGTTATTGTTTAAATTGGCTGTATACCCCTCTCTTTCCCCTTGTTTTGTATTTAGCCAATCCCGAATTTCTTTAATTAATTTCTGACCAATCTGATGTATCTTCCCCCAACTGGGATATGTTGCTGTACCCTACCCAATAAAGTGATTGTGGGCGGGTGTTTTCTTCCCTAAAACGCCTCGAACTTTCCGCGAGAGTATATAAACTGCTGATTTTTTGGTCTCTGCGCTTCTTCTGTTCCATCTTTCAGTGTGTAAAGTACATAGCAGGGGGCGGGAAGCGCCTCTTTCTCCGGCAGCGGTCAACAACAAGGTAATGGCCGATTAATAACTTCTTTCTTTGCTAGCTCAGCAGTTTAACTCTCGGGGCGGGTCCGAAGTTTTTCCATAATGTAACCTTCCTTAAAATGTAAAGACCCTTGGTATCTATTCTATCTTTAAACTGCATATCGGGATAGAGAGTGCTTAACCCTCTCGAGCTCCCACTCATATTGTTTTGAGGTGAACTTATTTTTTTCTCAACCTATTCTTCTTTAACGTAATGTAAATTGTTTCTTTCTTAAGTCACCTCTTTAGTATGGGATTAGCCCTTGTATTAACGGCCTAGTGCCAAGTAGGTTTTAAACAAAGCGTATTAGGAGCGCAAGTTCGCCTCCTCTCAAATTGTTATTTTAGAGGTCATGTAATTAATCTTTTTCTCACTTAATAGACCTCAGTAGGTTGGGTATTTTACCCCTGTGTCTATGTCCAGAGAGGACAACTTGAAGGTGGAGTTTGGTGTGGCCTTTGAGAGGCTTAAAGTTTGAGAGCGAGCGGCTCTTTCTTGAAAATTGAGTGTTGTATGCCTCGAGGAGGCTTTTCTGTGTAATTTGGGGCAAGTGCTCCTGAGCATGAATGGGGTTTTCTGCCCCTCTGTTAAAACTTATTTTGAAGTAAGGTTGGGCTGATTGCCCAAGCATTGTGAAGTCGGGGCGCGAAGCCCAAATCCAGTAAATATTGTAACTACATTTTGTTGACTTGCTACTCTGTACCTGCCATGCTTGTTATTTCTTTATTTTGAAAAGAAAATATAACCTTGTTAATTTTACATGAACTCTAATTTCGTAGCTTGAGACCCGTTCACACCCGCACCTTCTTTCACCTCTAACTACCGCAAAAACTCGGTAACAATAACATCTAACTGTTTAGACTTATGAATAATACTGTCAGAGTTGTAAATAATATTCTCAGTCCCCACGAAGAAATATCTTTGGACTTTAGTAAGAGAACACGCGAGATAGAATGGAACATTGCGAAAAGCGAAAGCAATAATGTACTTTAATACTTAAAAAAGCTTTTTAAACAGAGCACATAAAACATTAAAAATTTCGTGTTCTTAATCTGCCCCTGTAGGATATTAGTCCCAGCTTAACTGAGGAAAGAGACATTTAACTCCCATTAGATTACGAGCTGCGTACTTTAGTCGCCTTTTGAGAGATACTATGGCTTTTGGGCATCGGTAAATAGCAAAGGTAGCAATGATCCGTTTGCGGAAGATCTGGAAAGATAACACCACCACCATTAAGACAAGAAAGAAGCTCGTTGAATCTCTAGTCTTCTCAGTCTTCTTGTATGGCGCAGAGACGTGGACCATCCTCAAACGTGATCGTGAACAGATAGACAGCTTTGAAATGTGGTGCACCGGGCGAGTTGGCCGTGCGCGTAGAGGCGCGCGGCTGTGAGCTTGCATCCGGGATATAGTAGGTTCGAATCCCACTATCGGCAGCCCTGAAAATGGTTTTCCGTGGTTTCCCATTTTCACACCAGGCAAATGCTGGGGCTGTACCTTAATTAAGGCCACGGCCGCTTCCTTCCAACTCCTAGGCCTTTCCTATCCCATCGTCGCCATAAGACCTATCTGTGTCGGTGCGACGTAAAGCCGCTAGCAAAAAAGAAATGTGGTGCTGGAGGAAAATGTTAAGGTTTCCTTGGACAGCTCATCGCACGAACACATCAATCCTGAACCAACTTCAGGTAAAAGTTCGTCTATCGTGTAAGGTCTCTCAGCGGATTGTACGCTACTTTGGACATATAATGCGCCGAGATGGTAGTCTTCAAAAGCTGATTGTTGAGGGCAAAGTCCAGGGAACCAGACAACGAGGACGAATACCAACGCGATGGATTGACATGGTGAACGGCCCCCTACAGTGTTCTCTCAGAGTAACCACATTGAAAGCTTTAGGTAGGGAAGAATGGCGGAGTATGGTTCATCGGCTAGAGGGCTGAATATTATGATAGTCACGACGCCTCAGTCATGAGGCAAAACGAAGAAGAAGAAGAGGAGAACTAGAACTACAACTAGGCTAACCTTGAAACTTACCGCTCACTGTTACCATCACTGCTCCACTCACGTCGTGATTCTTGTTCCTTATCCTCTTCATACTGTCTTCATTCCTTTTCCTACTGAGTACCTTTCGCGATTTTACCTCAGTGGATAGGCCTAGGTCTTTCGTTAAATTTGGAAAAATATGAGGCACCGATCCTCGTTTTAATTTCCACCTTACACGAGACAGTTCAACGTTTTTACAACGAAACAGACCGCCTTTATAAGTTAATAAAATCTGCTGAAAAATGCAGGTCGCATATTCCGCCTTTGGCTGACAATAATTATTGCTTATCTTTTCGCGGAATAACTCTCGTCCACTTTGCAAACCTTTTTTTTTTTTTTTTTTTTGTGGCTTCCTTCCGTAACCCGATTTACAACCAGGAACGAAACAATACATTTCCTCGAAATAATAGAAAACTAGTTGATTGCACATACAAAGCACTCCACAGATATTAATACAGACTTTCGGTAAATATCAAAACCAACAAATTCCCTCGATGGGCGTTAAAATTGTTACCATAACTTTACGCACGCACGCTATTACCTTCGTCTGCAATTTGGCGCACGTGTTGTTGCAGCTGGTTCGTTGCGACTGTAGCGCCACACTACGGCGGGGCTACCAACGACAATGTTAGGAGAGCGGAGTGATCACACTAGGTATTCAATTCGTCATGGTACAACCGAAGCATTTGCCTGGTGCAGAAATGGAAAATCACAGAAAAACCGTTTTCAGGGCTGCCGACAGTGGGGTTCAAACCCACTATCTCCCGGATGCAAGCTCACAGCTGCGCACCCCTAACCGCACGGCCAAATCACCCGGTAAAGCACTAAGTGTTTATTCAGCTAAATTAACTCATAATGTCCGGATCCATGGCTAAGTGGTTAGCGTGCTGGGCTTTGGTCACAGGGGTCCCGGGTTCGATTCCTGACAGGGTCGGGAATTTTAACCACAGTTGCTTAATTCCCCTGACACGTGGACTGGGTGTATGTGCCGTCATCATCATCATTTCAGCCCCATCACGGCGCGCAGGTCGCCTACGGGAGTCAAATAAAAAGACCTGCACCAGGCCTCTCCGAACACCACAGGCATTTCATTTCAACTCATAATTCTAACATACCCACACAGAGCTACAGTATTGTTACTGGGAGGGCTGACTGTAGGTAACCCGCGAGGGGTCGCGTCGCGGTCTTTCAGACCGGGCGCATACCCCAAACGCAACAGTTGAATATCGTGGTCCTTAGTCGCCTATACGAAACAAGATAGATGAAGTACGTCACGTTGTCAGAAGCTGAAACACTACACAACAACCATCCACCACGAAGCCCTATCGGCTTTCCTTTAAATGCAGATCTTTGTTTACTTCCATCAACCACGGTGACTGGGTCTTCCTCTTTTGCCAGTAAACGAAAAGCTGGTTGGTCAACCTGGAATGATACAGCCTGTTAGACATGTCTATAAAATAGTATGGTGTTGTTCGCTACTATCCTCACGGATGTTTTTGCTAAGTGCCGTGGTAATAGAATGTAATATTATGTCAACAAAACACTTGAAAATACGTAACACAAAGAAATTGAATAAAACGTTCCTTGGAACAACACTACGCGCCGACTGTTAAAAAGTCCTTCAAAGATCTTCGTCATGGAGACAAAAGTGCTCATAACTTTTCTCAGAATCTACCAATTTAAGTAGTTACTACCTCAAAACAAAGCACTTCATACACGGAGTGTTTTTGGACAAAAACTAACTGCGTACCTCAATTAGAACGAAAGATATGATTGCTTCAATGAGAAAAGAATGTTGAAGAAATGAAACGTCAAATTGAATGTGCAGTCATAACATTCTTCAGAATCAACCAATTTGAATAGTTAAGAGCTGAGATGAAAGAGCTTGATCCACTGAGTGTTCTTAGGCCAAAAAGAAAACTCCGTGCCTCAATTAGAACCAATGATATGATTGCTTCAAAGAGACAAAAAATTGAAAAATCAAATAATTTGAGGAAGGCGAAGTTAAGTGATTTATAGTACCTGATGACAAGTCTGTGCATGAATACCTTTCAGTTTTTTAAAAAAATGAAGGAAATCGACCGGATAGAATGGCAGGACTGACTGACTTTAGTTTTCATAAAAAAATTAATATATAGATTATTTATGTATGAACATCTAACGTCCCCGGGATCCAGGGCTAGCGAACCTGCATTTTATCCGAAGTTCCGGATTGGACTCATGACCAGGTCAGAGATTTTGAAGGCTAGTTGGAGGTATATTCAGCCTACGGAGGACTATTGAGGAGCTATCTGACGGTGAGATAGCAATCCTGCTCTACATAGCTAAGAAAAATGGTCGAGAGTATTTGTCGTGCTGATCACGTGTCACATCATAATCTTCAGAACTTTGGGCTGAACAGATATCGCTAGGTAAGCCATGACGTTTATTTGTTTCATATAAGCCACTGTAAAATCACAATTATTTAGGTGGTCCATTTTCTGACATACATGATCTGTACTGATTCTGGTTCAGAAGAATCTGGGTCAACCCTTGAAAACTGCTGCGGTGTTTCATTGCATAATATTTATTATTTTGCTCTTTAATATAGTTTTGTCCAACATATAATTTGCTTATAAAAATGAGCAGTTTAATTACGTAAGTAAAATGAAACTTTTATAGCGAATGCTATAATTTAAACTCTTTCTAAAATCAGAGACATCTATCCTTCTATTGGAAAAGTTTAAATAAACCTCCGTTTGTCAACTAACAAATTATTCAACAAATATACATCATATCGACTTTGCCTACGCTTGCGATGAGCACCTGTTTGGAGTGTGGAAAATCCGTATCCAGGCACTGCTAAAATACAGTGTTCTAATTGCAGTAAATGGTTTCATTCGAAATGTGTGAATCTCCAAGACAGAGACTTGAAGTTACTCTCATCTAGTGATCATAAATGGAGGTGCAAAGCTTGGCATAGTAAAAAAAGATCGAGCACTGCGAGTGATGAAATGTCAGTAGCTGAGATGCCATCTGTTGGTGACATCTATGAACTTCTGGTTACTCTGAAGGAGGATATGACAGCTCTAAGGAAATCAACTACTGATATCGAAAGACAGCTAGGTAATTCAATGAATGTCTGCCACGAGAGATTACATGAGCATCAGAAACTACTTGATAATCAGCAAGCAATAATAGCAAGACAGCAAACGATAATTGACAAACTGTTATCCGAAAATCAGCGGCTCCAGAAAACAGTAAATGACCTTTCGATCCGATGTGACGACAGAGAACAATATTCTAGGGTAAATACTCTTGAAATATATGGTGTTCCCGAGGTTCCCAATGAAAACGTTGTTCAGACCGTCATAAATGTCGCTAGGGTCTTAGATGTTGAGCTTAAAGAGGACATGATTGATGCTTGCCATAGATTAAAAAAGGTCAACAATCGTCCAACTGCAGGCATTATTGTGAAGTTCGTTCGCAGATGTCATAAGGAACAGCTCCTTGAGAGGCGAAAAATCAAAAGAAACTTATCCACTTCTCACCTGGGAATGTAATCCTGTGTACATTAATCAGTCCTTATCCCCAGGGAGGAGAATTCTGTTTGCTAAGGCAAAACAGCTGCAACACGACAAAGATTATAAATATCTATGGGTTAATAATAGTGGAATAATAATGATCAGGAAAGAAGACGGTAGTCCTCTTCATGTCCTTCGTAGTGTCGAAGATTTAGGTAAACTGTAATGCGTTTTGGTTTCCTTTACTAGCCTTAACGTTTGAATATTTTCCAATGATCGGTCATTTCTTAACTTCTACATTTTATTTAACATTTTTATTGCCTTTTAAATGTCTGTGAACAATTTGTCAATTTACTACCAAAACGTTAGAGGACTTCGAACCAAGTGTGAGTTATTTCTTCAAAATCTCCTTTGCTTTTCATTTGATGTACTAGTGTTAACTGAAACGTTCTTGGCGAATGATATATTTGATAGTGAATTATTCGATGATCGATATGTAGTATTTAGAAATGATAGGGACACATCACTAACAGGAAAGTCGCGTGGAGGTGGAGTATTAATAGCTATTAAAAAGGGATACCGTGTAAAGCTATCCTGTTTACAATAGTCAACAATGTGAATCTCTCACTCTTCAAATTCTCGGTAACAAGCGAAAGCTATTTATAAATGTTGTCTATATAACTCCTTCTTCTGGCTACTCTGTATATCAGGATTAAAACATTGATCACCTTATAATGTCGGATTGCATCATTATGGGTGATTTTAATTTAGCTGAAATTAATGATGTAAATTATAATTTTACTGAAGGATCAACGGCCAGTCGTAGTCTAGCAAATTTCATGTCGTATTTAGGATTGAAATCATATAACAATGTTCTCAATTTTAACTCTAGAACACTAGACTTGGTTTTGGCCAACATACCAATTAATATAAAAACATGAAGAATTCGTACTGGTACCAGAAGATTTGCATCATCCCGCACTCTCTTTATTATCGTTACCAACCAGGAAACCTCCCATTTTTAAGAACATATGCCGTGAATATTATGACTTCAAAAATGCAGATTTTATGAAACTTTACTGTGAAGTGCGTGACTTTGACTGGAACCCGTTGTATTCCTTTGATAACGTTGACCTTGCAGTAGATTTCTTTTACACCTCACTCTACAAATGTTTTGATGTATGCATTCCCAAGAGGAATCTCATTCAAAAATCTAAATATCCCGTATCGTTTACACATGATATTATCCAAACTCTAAAACGAAAAAAGAAATGTGCCAGGAAGAAAAAGTTTTCAAATTATTATGACGATCGATTTAGGCAGCTTAGAAGTGAACTAAAATCTAAAATAAACATTGCATATAAAATATATATTCACAACTTAGAAAATGGAATAAAACACAATATTAATAATTTCTGTACGTTTACTAGTAGTAAAAGAGAAACGCGAATAGGTGATAATGCCTATTTCTATAACGACAACAGGTATGAAACTGGAAATATTGCGCAAGGATTTGCGCAATATTTCTCATCGGTGTATACAATCCCGGACTTTAATTATAATATCGATAACATGGACTTGGATGAGATTCCTGTATTACCAACTATGGATGTGCTCAATATTACTTCTATATCAGAAGAGGAGGTAAAACGAGTCATTAATGGAAAACTAATACCGAAAAAGGTAAGCGGTCCAGATAACATCCCACCTTATATAATTAAAGGAAGTGCTGAAATACTGGTCCCACAGCTAACCTTCATTTTCAACCTTTCATTAAAAAAGTCTTGCTTCCCTGAAAGGTGGAAAATATCAAAAATTACACCAGTTCCGAAGGCAGGCGTTCATGAAAATATATCTAACTACCGCCCTGTTTCCATTATTGACGCCTTTGCAAAAGTATACGAACATATACTATATTTTAAGATCTATAATCATATTAAGGCAGGTATTTCAGAATTTCAGCATGGCTTTTTGCCTAATAGATCTGTTATTACAAATCTTGTAGGATTTACTCAGACACTGTATGATGTATTGGATAACAACGGAAGAACGGATGTTGTCTATACAGACTTCGAAAAAGCATTCGACAAGGTAGATCATAAGATTCTTATCCAAAAAATGCACCAGTTTGGGTTCTCGAAACCACTACTTCGAATGTTATGTACTTACCTGAAAGATCGACGTCAGTTTGTGTCTTTTAAAGGCGAAATCTCAGACAACTTCATTAGTTACTCCGGTGTTCCTCAAGGATCTAATTTGGGTCCCCTTCTATTTTTAATTTTGATTAACGACTTGCCGAATAATCTTCGTCATGCCAGTTGTTTGCTGTTTGCTGACGATGTAAAACTATTTAAAGTTATACGCCACAAGAAGGATGAGGATGAGCTTCAGCAGGACATTGATCGTGTTGTAGAATGGTGCGATATGAATCATATGTCTCTTAATGTAAAGAAATGTAAATCAGTAACTTTTACCAGGAAAAAGAAAGGTACGATTGCGTCGTACAATATAAAAGATACCAAACTAGAAACAGTTTCGGCAATAAGAGACTTAGGAGTAATATTTGATGAAAAATTAACATTCAATGCCCATATTACAAAAATAACGAACGATGCCAACCGTATGCTCGGGTTTATAATAAGGAGTTCTAAATTATTTACTCAATAATCGATTGTTATTCAGTTATTTACTAGCCTTGTTAGGAGTAAATTAGAATACGCATCTGTAATTTGGGACCCGTGTTCTAAAGCACAAATACATACTATTGAAGTTGTTCAAAACAAGTTTTTGCGGTATCTGTATTATAAAACAAATAAGACATTTTGCCCTTTTGATACATCAACACAGTATTTAAGAAGTAACTTTAACCTCACGTCGCTGCGCAACAGAAGAATAATTATTTCTTTAAAAACGTTAAACAAAATCGTAAGAAATTAATTTAATTCCATAGGACTGCTCAATTTTATCTCCTTTCATGTTCCACGAGCTGGAGCTCGCATGAACGCAGTATTTCAAGTTCCAAGATCTAGAACATCTCATCACTTGAAGTCGCCATTTATTAAAATGCTACGATTTTACAACACATTTGCTGCAGGAATAGATTTATTTTCCGAATCACACACTGTCATTAATACACATTTAAAGGCCTGTGTTTCTAATTTATAAATTCAGACTCCTTTTCTATATAATAGGTGCTATTTAACTTATTTATTAATATAGTCACTACTTTATATTCTTGTTTCAATTCCAGTATTTTTCATAGTGTAGAAATAATCATTGTTGTACTCTGGATTGTCATTTTCTCTGTATATGTGTTTTCCATTAATTCTTCTTCCATGTCTTTATTATCTTCAGCATTATTATTATTATTATTATTATTATGTATTTATTTTTACTTACATGTATGCTTATAAGTACTGATGTGTTAAGAAGGTACTGTATTGGGCTTACTGCCTGTGTACTTTCAAAAAGACAAATAAATAAATAAATAAATTAAATAAATAAATAAATAAATAAATAAATAAATAAATAAATAAATAATTTTATCGTTCACGTGTTATCACTTTCATTTGACCTTGCACTTGCTTTTTTTTTTAAATCATCATAATAACGCAATGACGTATCGATAATAAGACATTTGACCACAGACCGCACAATTAACAGGTGCCGACAACCGACACATTGAGAGATTGTGGTCCACAGTGTTTAAATGCAAAAAAAAAAAAAAAGTATGGCCCAGCCTATTCAACCTCAGTTAACATTTAATTACATTTAATTACATGTTAAAATAATTTAACAGTGAACTTAAGCAAATTAGTATATGATCAACATTGGTTAAGATTAACAACCTGTTAAACTCCAGTTAACTTAACTGTCCAGGTTCAAGAAGTTAAATTCTCTGTTAGCTCAAAATATGGCAGGTGCATTAGATTCAGAACTTCTGTATCTTGAATATTTGTAATATGATAGGTCTTTTCCAGAAAGATTTAGAAACAGAAGAGATGGATTTTCACACAGTTGTTCCAGTTACTTGATCGTACGTTGGCTAACGTCAGTGTGCACATTGAATTCACTACAAATTATCTGCCAGTAGTCACTTTTAGTTTTCAGAACGGATCCGTTAGTTTGCTTACTTTCTATAATACTTTGTAGGTGTATACTTGGAAGTAATTTCCAAAAGAGGACAAATTTGAACCACGATTGTCTTCTCGGCTCTTTCCTTATTGCTCTATAGAGCAACAGAAAATTCACGGTCAAGACAAACATTATAATAAATGTTAGTTTACAGTTGTATTCAAACAAAAGAGCTTCGGAGCACGTTCAGAAACTGCATGGTTCTGCCACTGCCTTCTAGATTATCATTGATCTTGACTCTTGTGAGAGTTAACACCGTGGTAGCTAACAGTTCCCAGGAAATGCGTGGATAACACGGTGCTAAATTTTTAACTCTGTGTTAACAAACAGTGCGTTATTGTTCTTTAAACTGAGATTGAATAAACCGCGCTTATGTCACCGTGTTGAATGTTTTGTTCACTGTATAGGTTATAAATATCTATGTATTTTATTTGTTTCATATTCGTGCACTTGTATTAATACACTGACTGACAGAGCAAATGCAACACCAAGAAGGAGTGGTTCGAAAGGGATGAAAGTTGGGAAAAAAACAGAGACGGCACGGACGAATAATTGATGTTTATTTCAAACCGATATGCAGGTTACACAATGCGCACGGCATCGACTCAGTAGGATGTAGGACCACCGCGAGCGGTGATGTACGCAGAAACACGTCGAGGTACAGAGTCAATAAGAGTGCGGATGGTGTCCTGAGGGATGGTTCTCCATTCTCTGTCAACCATTTGCCACAGTTGGTCGTCCGTACGAGGCTGGGGCAGAGTATGCAAACGGCGTCCAATGAGATCCCACACGTTTTCGATTGGTGAGAGATCCGGAGAGTACGCTGGCCACGGAAGCATCTGTACACCTCGTAGAGCCTGTTGGGAGATGCGAGCAGTGTGTGGGCGGGCATTATCCTGCTGAAACAGAGCATTGGGCAGCCCCTGAAGGTACGGGAGTGTCACCGGCCGCAGCACATGCTGCACGTAGCGGTGGGCATTTAACGTGCCTTGAATACGCACTAGAGGTGACGTGGAATCATACGCAATAGCGCCCCAAACCATGATGCCGCGTTGTCTAGCGGTAGGGCGCTCCACAGTTACTGCCGGATTTGACCTTTCTCCACGCCGACGCCACACTCGTCTGCGGTGACTATCACTGACAGAACAGAAGCGTGACTCATCGGAGAACACGACGTTCCGCCATTCCCTCATCCAAGTCGCTCTAGCCCGGCACCATGCCAGGCGTGCATGTCTATGCTTTGGAGTCAATGGTAGTCTTCTGAGCGGACACCGGGAGTGCAGGCCTCCTTCAACCAATCGACGGGAAATTGTTCTGGTCGATATTGGAACAGCCAGGGTGTCTTGCACATGCTGAAGAATGGCGGTTGACGTGGCGTGCGGGGCTGCCATCGCTTGGCGGCGGATGCGCCGATCCTCGCGTGCTGACGTCACTCGGGCTGCGCCTGGACCCCTCGCACGTGCCACATGTCCCTGCGCCAACCATCTTCGCCACAGGCGCTGCACCGTGGACACATCCCTATGGGTATCGGCTGCGATTTGACGAAGCGACCAACCTGCCCTTCTCAGCCCGATCACCATACCCCTCGTAAAGTCGTCTGTCTGCTGGAAATGCCTCCGTTGACGGCAGCCTGGCATTCTTAGCTATACACGTGTCCTGTGGCACACGACAACACGTTCTACAATGACTGTCGGCTGAGAAATCACGGTACGAAGTGGGCCATTCGCCAACGCCGTGTCCTATTTATCGTTCGCTACGTGCGCAGCACAGCGGCGCATTTCACATCATGAGCATACCTCAGTGACGTCAGTCTACCCTGCAATTGTCATAAAGTTCTGACCACTCCTTCTTGGTGTTGCATTTGCTCTGTCAGTCAGTGTATTAGTTATTTAATTTTGTAGTTATCCGCTAGAAAGTGAAAATCAATTAAACTCGAGCTCCAAATTCGCTCTCATTATGTTTTTTTCTTCTTTTGGTTTCTCTTGTACTCCAGAAACTTAGAAAACAGTGAACTCAATAGAGATTTAGTTATGGAAGACTGACTGATTAGGAGCTGTCTAGTCAAGACGGTCAACGCGTACCATTGCGATTGTCTACAGGTAGTAGAAATATTTAGATACTAAATTTCTATTTCTGGACAGCTTCATGCCCTTGATTTTAGCCCAGCCTACACCAAATATGAGTTGGCGGTCAGATATGCAGCTAACTACTCCATACCAGTAAATGCCGAAGTTATGGATAGTGGAAGCCGTTACCTTCCAGTCTTCCAAGGGTGGAGACTACGATTCAGAATATTCCAAGAAGCAACTCCTATTCCATAGCAACTGGTATTCGGATTCTCAGGACCACTTATTATGCCTCTCAGCCGTAGCTCACGGCACATGAAGTAGGACGTGGCTGTTGAAATTCTCTCTTCTGACTTTTTCACAGTTGATTTTGGGTGGTCACTTTTATGTGGATTAGGCTCGAGTTTTACAGCCCGATGCCCTCCCTGGCGCCAACAATATGTGGAGGACTGTAAACTCTATTGTTTGTTGCTGTGGTGGTTGGTATTTTGTTGTGTTGTGAGTAGATGATGCCAGACTAGGTTTAAACCCTGATCTCGACCGGCAATCCAGCTTGAAGCTCTAACCTTTCAGCCATGAAAGGCTTCCTGTACTGAAAAATCCATTGCCTATTTCCAATCATTCGACCGGTTCAGGGATAGAATGAATGAAGTCCAATTTAGCGGCGAGGTGTTGGTGGTGGTGATTATTGTTTTAAGACGAAGTACAACTAGGCAACCATCCTCTATATAGTCTAACACTAATCAGAGGGGAAAAATGGAAAGGATCCGACACTTCGAAAAATGAAGATATCGGCCAAAGGAAGACAAGGGCCACGAAGGGCGTGAAAATGATAGACTCCCTAGCGTTCGCAAACCTAATAGCGTCGGGGTCGGAAACGAACAAGAGTTGACCAAGAGAGGTCGGATAGGATAGATGAACGTGATGAGCCTGGCACAAGTAAGTTGAAGCAATGCCAGAACTCAGCTAAGGGCCTCGTGCTCGCCAACCTACGCTCCAAAGTTCAGAGATCCTGGGGCCTTAGCGGCGAGGATAACAATTACGCCGGCTGCCGAAACCTGTCGCACTCCTCTGGGGCAATGATAAATGACTGGCAGATGAAATGAAATGATATAGGAGAGTGTTGCCGGAATAAATGACAGGGAAAACCGGAGTACAGGGAGAAAGAATACCTGTCCCGCCTCCGATTTGGCCAGCACAAATCTCACATGGAGTGACCATTATTTGAACCACGGAACCCAGCGGTAAGAGGCTGGTACGCTGTCGCCTGAGCCACGCTGTTTCAAGCTTCCTGTGGTATTAGTGATTACAGTATTTCTACATGTACCAAACAACGCCTTTTCAAATGCATTGACTAGGAATCGAACAACGGTTGCTATCATTCCTGTGAACTATCACACCTGTTTTAAAATCTCTATTCAGTCTGGTATGCAATACTGTTTTAACAAATTTCTACAACGCACTGTTTCGCCATTTCACCTTTGTAAGCTGTAGTAGAGAGTAGTATTATCTGAGGCAGAACTATTCCACATTTATAAGGATCCTAGTGCACAAAAGGACTATCTGTTGTTGGCCATTAAAACGAGCTAACTTTGCTCCAAAATTGGTAGGTAGCTATGTCTTCATGCATTCATCACATTCCTGAAGATAATAGCAGTACAAAGAGCAGGCGTTTGTATTACTGTATGTGAGGAAGCTTCAGACGAAACTCTTAAATTTAAGTTATCTGAAAGGGCCTACCTTACCTTTACTGTAGGGGGGAACAAAGGCGCTTCAAAGCATTAGAATGAGTTATATCCTCCGTAACTCCGGTGTTATAGTAAGGAGGGATGGCTGGAGAGGGGAGAAACAACAACAACAATACAAAGATGGCTGGTTATGATAAGGCGATCCCTTAATGACTGTTGCTATGCCAACGGCCTGCTCGTGGGCTGTCTGATCGAAGCAGAGGCGAGTGGAGAGTGGCCGGCGGTCAGAGCGGGGAAAGGGGCAGACGGCGTCGGGGGAGGGAGAGGGCGGTCAGCTCGGCCATGGCGCCGAGCGTCGCACCTATACAAGACAACTGGGCGCTCAAGCTACGGTTTGATTGCTTACTAGAAACATAACATGCCAATCGATTTTTGGTAATGAAGATCTGGGTCAGTTTCAGCAAGACAACCTTCCGAAATGAAAAAGAGAGTTGCTGAATAAAACCCCATCACACCTAATCCAGAATTTAAAAATATAGATAATAATAATAATAATAATAATAATAATAAATCAAACCAAACCAAACCCCATGGCACTACAGCCCTTGAAGGGCCTTGGCCTACCAAGCGACCGCTGCACAGCCGAAGGCCTGCAGATTACGAGGTGTCGTGTGGTCAGCACGACGAATCCTCTCGGCCATTATTCTTGGCTTTCGAGACCGGGGCCGTTATCTCACAGTCAGATAACTCCTCAATTCTAATCACGTAGAGTGAGTGGATCTCGAACCAGCCCTTAGGTCCAGATAAAAATCCATGACCTGGCCAGGAATCGAACCTGGGGCCTCCCAGTAAGAGGCAGGCACGCTACCCCTACACCACGGGGCCGGCTAATAATAATAATAATAATAATAATAATAATAATAATAATAATAATTTCGTGTGGCTGTTGCCAGCCTGGTACAGCCCTTATATGGCAGACCCATGGACTAGGGTGGGCGGCACCTGCCCCATATGGAAAAGTGCGTGTTGTTTTCGTGGAGGATAGTGTTATGGGTGGTGCGTGCCTTCAGGAATGTTGGGGTAAGTACATACACCCAGTCTTCGAGGCAAGCCGAAGGAAATTAACCGATAAAAATCTCCAACCCGACCGGGAATCGAACCCAGGGCTCTCTGAAACGAAGGCTATTCAGGCAAGATGCTGAATATACAGATTATGCATAATCCTTATTATTAATAGTGGCGAAGTTTAGCCTCTGGGCCTTTTCTTACCCTTCACCACTATTACATTATTTAATTAGGCTATAATGCTACATAAATAAATAAATATTAATAAGAAGGCGAAGGAGAACGAGGAGAAGAAGATAACCAGGTTCGATTCCAGGAAAGTCCAGGAATTTCAATTCTGAACTGAGGGCCGGAACTGGATTCACTCAATTTCCTGAGATCAGGACTGTGTGATTCGAGATTTAGTGGACTCAGTCACGAAAACTAAGCCATACGGATGAAGGTGTTGACTCGCTGACCATGTGACACTCCAATATCTACAGACCATTTTGTTGGGAAGTAGTCATCTTGACAAGCCAGTGTCCAAATTGAGCTGTATGTATCACGGTTTAGTAGTAGTAGCGGTGGCGGCTCTCAAGCCGAAGCTATTGGGCTCTCTCGAAAGGATATGGGTTCGATTTCCCATCAGGAAGTAAAAAAATGAAAGAGAAGATCACCACTTCTGAAGAGGGACATCGCCCTGAATTTAACTCGGGCTTTCACCAAAAATCAGTACCGGGTTAATTCCTTGAGGCTAAAACTGTCCAATCCACCGGTGGTCACTAAAACCTTAGAAAATAAATTCTCACTAGGACTGTGTGTAAGTAAGGCTAGCAGCTTACTTCACAAATATTACCGAGCACGCGCAGATCGTCTTTTTAATATTACAGACCAGATTGAGGAGAGATTTCTAGTTGGGCGTGATAACTTAGGGACATGGTAACATCCGTAGTTCGATTCCCAGTCAGTACATTTGAAATAGTGTAGTGTTGTATGTAGAAATATTTTACTAACCATCAGTACAGGATGTGTGTTCTTGCAGTCACGTGATTGTTCTTGAACCTTGGGCAACGGCTGAATGAGTTGTAAGTGCACCTAACTAGTAACAGTCAGATACGGTACCAGAGTGGATATTTGGGACACACATGAGTTATGGATACCCTTGTGCCTGGGTGACTAGGTCTACCCAATTCACCTGTGGTCCCTAAACCGTTAGAGTGAATAATTCTCACTGCAAGACAAGACATACTGCGTAAAAGTATTTTTGGAACACACTGAGAATATTTTTTTAACATCGCAGACGAGATTGAGGGGAGATTTCTGAAATAATGTGGAATCTCCTTGACATTATCGCGGTGACGGTTCGAATCTCACTCACTATATAAGATAGTTTCCACAAAAAAAAAAAAGGAAAGAATTGCACATCCCTATGCTTCAAATTGAGCGTAAAATTGTAGATTTCTTGAATTATGGTCACATGAACAATTAATAATTTCAAATTCATGCTTGTTTGATTGATTTGAATTTCTAAACATGCACAAATCTTTGCTTTCATTTTGCATCAAATCTTAAAATAGCTCTTTTAAAATTGGGGCAAGAAAGCAGTGTTTCATCGTCACTGACTTCTTACCAAACGAATTAATTTCAAATTTTTGAAATGAAAAGGCGGGGTTCGGATTTCATATAAAACTGGAGGTCCCATGGCTGTTATATTATGAACAGTCGTATCCCCCTCCGATGTGCAACTGTTAGTGTTATTAGATGTTATCCTCGGCGGCCAGCGTTCAATTCCTGGTATTGTCAAAGATTTAAGATTGACAGGAGAGCTGGTATATGAAGCATGCTGCTCACTAGTAAAATAATGCTACAAGAACACGAGTTTACTCTATAACCAGTTGTGCCGGGCTGAGTAGCTCGTACGGTGAACGCTGGCTTTTTGAGCTCAAGTTGGCAGGTTCGAAAGCGTTCAGATACGTCAACCTCGTGTTGGTAGATTTACTGGCACATTAATGAATTCCTTCGGGACAAAACTCCGCGTCTCTGCGTCTCCGAAAACCGTTGAAGTAGTTGATAGGAAGTAAAACCAATTTCTTCTTCTTCTTCTTCTTCTTCTTCTTCTGATTTTACCATACCTGTGGAGTCGCAGGTGAGAACTGCGCCGCACATATGTGGATTCGGTCCTGTTTTACGGTCGGATGCCCTTCCTGACGCCAACCCTACATGTAATCAGTATCGCGAGTTTCTGTGGTGGTTAGTAGTGTAGTATGTTGCCTGAATATGAAGAGTAGAGTGTTGTGATAGACACAAATACCAAGTTTCCGAGGCAGAAGAATTAATCATATGCGATTAAAATCCCCGTCTCGATCAGGAATCGAACCCGGGACCCTCTGAACCGAAAGACAGCACTATGACCATTTAGCCAAGGAGTCGGGTACGTAAAACCAGTATTATTATTATTATTATTATTATTATTATTATTATTATTATTATTATTACAGCCGTGTAGAATTGAAAGTTTGCTTGCTTTCACCTTTTATTTTAGTAAAATAGGAGCACTATCACCTACATGGTTTGGCTCATTAGTTAAATGGTGAGCGTAGTGGTCTTCTTTCCTGAGTGTCCTGGGTTTTGATTCCCATTTCGGGCCAGGATTTTAGCTGTGTCTGTTTAATTTCTCTGCGTTGAAGATTGAGTTCGTGTTTTAACATGCACCTCTTTATGCATACAAAATGCCAACACAAAATTAGGGAATATATTACTTCACATAAGGTTAGCATCAGGAAAGGCGTCCGGCTATAAAACTCGCCTTTTTGTAGATTTCTTTTCCCATATTCCGCTGATATTACATAATTTTTCTGTTCTTCCTTAGGACCTACTTTGCACAGTTATCATGTAAGCTACACGTATTATGTGAAGGAATTCATGGCATCAAACTGATATTTCGCAGGCTTAAATTGTACAGCACATATTTGTATTAATCTCCATTGATAAGTTTGAAAATATAGGTAAAATGGCATTGCATTGGTGATTTAAATTTTGGAAACAGGAAAACATAGTAAAATATCAAAATAAATGTAGGCTACTATAAAACCTATGAGTCTATGAATATCTGAATTAATACGCAGTTCTTCACAGTAAAATCTACCTTCTAATTTACAATCACTGAAACTTTCGAAGCATTGTTAGTTATAGAGGAAATTGTATATATACAGATAAAAATTGAATGCCTCAATTTCCTAAAGCACGATCACGTTAAAGCAGCAATAAATATAAGGTAACTTAAAAAATTCTTCCCGTTGATCACCAAGATTTAAATTTTCACACAGTGTAAAGAAAAGGCCATTAAACAGAATAAAATCAGAAGCAGAACTGTTGACCCCTGATCACTTACATCACTCCTTGACCATTGACAGGATTGGGAGGGAATGGGTCGTGGCCTGTATCTTAGGCACCATCCAAGTGTATTAGAGCTGAAGTGGGAATTAAGTTCCAATATGACATAGGTGTGTGTGGGGGGGGGGGGACGGTGCGTTTACCCAGATTTCTGCTCAATAATGTCACCAGATTCTGAGCGTTCTACATCCCAGTCCCTCAAACTAGTTTTGAATTCGTGAAAGAGCTGAGAATATAACCTAAACTACCCCACAATGCTAATTTCTATGCCACTAGTCTCTGTGCAGAATGTAACCATTTTTCACACGATGAAGTCGATTCAAATTATCCACCTACAAATGTACTCTAGTGTTGCGTGTGTAGTAGATAAACTGTAATTCCCTTCCAGTTTCCACAGATCTATGATCGTAAAAGTAATAAAAAAACTATTTGAGCATTAAAATGAATTAAACCTGATTTAGCAATGTCTTCATAATCATATTCGGTAGAACAACATGTCAGAAAAAGTATGTTATAAAATTAAAGAACATGTACCCGTTTCTTGAAAATCATATATTTCCGCTATACATAAGGTGACTTTCATTTTTGTATCATCTTCTTTATTTTGTCTGTCGGTAGTGTGGAGAAAAGCTTGTGAAAGCATCTACAAGAAAACTGAAGTTATCTGCTAAAGTTTATGACAGGAAAAAAATAATTAAATGTTGACAACTAAGGAATATATAATTCGATCAACCACGTGAAACTCACAGCAATCACCACTGCTGAACTACAACTAACTATGAATGTAAGGATAATTGCACATTTAACCAGTTCTAGTCCCACTAGTTTGTTCACACGGTTCAGGAGTGCCTTTTGATGTGCTTTGGCTTCCCTTATCGCAATTTGTTTATAGTCACGAGTATTTCTTACGTTTTTAATCGGGGAATGAAAAACTAGCTGATAAATTTTCAATATCCGATATATTTTCTTCCACGAAATATCATTAACGTGTTTAAACATAGCCATTTAGCTGTGGGCTTGCATCCGGGAGATAGTGGGTTCGAACCCCATTGTCGGAAGTCCTGAAGATGGTTTTCCGTTGTTTCTCCTTTTCACACCAGTCAAATGCTGGTGCTGTACCTTAATTAAGACCATGACCCCTTCCAACTCCTAGGACTTTCCTATCCCATCGTCGCCCTAAAACAACATTTAACCTTATGGCACTACATTCCTGATGGGCTTTGGCCTACCAAGTGACAGCTGCTCCGCCCGAGGGCCTGCAGATTATGAGGTGAAGCGTGGTCAGCGCGACGTATCCTTTCGGCCGTTATTCTTGGCCTTCTTGACCGGGGCCGCTGTATTAGCGTCGGACAGCTCTTCAGTTGTTCTCACGAAGGCTGAGTGGATATCGAACCAACCCTCAGATCCAGGTAAAATTCTCACAACTGGCCGAAAATCGAATCCGAAGTCACCGGGTAAGAGGCAGCCTCACCATGTCTAGACCGTGGGTCTGGCTGCGGCCTAACCATATAGAGGTAGACTATATTAATACTGCAATAATGCAGACTGCAATACTGACGCAGACGGTGGACCCAAGCCAACACACAGGAAAGTGCTGTGGCGTCCATTCATGGATAAGTTCACTTTCAAAACAAGCCATCTGTAGGAGGTAACTCATTTTCTAAATGAACACTAAACTAACGTCCTTTCTAGGGTGGAATTAAAGATGAAACTAGACGCATTTTCACTTGAAATAGTTTAGTCGACCTATGCAAAGACTGCCTTCAAATTGGCTCCTGGAACAAGTAATTTACATCTGAACTGGCTTCAAACAACGTATCGACCTCCACTGCATCAACATTTTTCCTTCCCAATTCAACAGATTTAGGACAGAACTATTATTTTGGTTTATTACGGCATCAACAACATTTTTGTATTAAGACATGCATTGTGTGTGACTTCTTTACATTTTAGGGAATAAAACTCACTTTTTAAAAACTGCTTACGTGTAATATAAAGTAATCTGTACTCTTCCATAAGACATTTCTCTTTTTTAAGTTGGTATTTGTTTCTGTATTGCTCTTTATAGTTCAGTGTGATGCATGTTTTAATTTGGATACAAATTGAAAAAGTTAAAAATATTGAGATGAGCGGAAATAATTGAGAATTCAGCTTCAAATTCAGCAGTTGTATGGGAGGTGGAATCCAAAAATTCAGCCCAAGTTTCAGGCGGGAATGTAGTCATATACAATATATGTGTTTACCAGCGACGGAAACAGTACAAGATAAAAGTAACTGGGATGATTTACAGTCACCTGAGAAATATTTTACTCAATTACAAATTACTTGTTCAACAAGTGATCAGTAAAGTTACAATTACTTCATTGAATGCCGGTCTTAAGAAAATCGCCATTATTTTCTGCATGGGTCTAGAAGGATACTGCAGTTTTCAAGGAACGATGTATTACTTCATCTTGTGTTTTTCTTAGCATCGGCACATAATGGATATCATCACTAAGTGAGACTAAACATGAAACATTCAAGATGATTTTCTCAATTATTCAAAAATAATTATCAATACAAGAATTAATGAAGAAATATTGCCATAGATTTTTTTCGCGACTCGTACTTATAGACATGATATAGGCTTTTGGGCTTATGCTGTGTCAAGAAAATATGTTTCGCAGAGAACTTTGCTCTGCGTCTTCAAAAGAAAATCTCGAATGTTGATGAGAAAGGCTTCTCAAACAATGAGGTTTGAATTTAGACGTTACATTCCAGGCTTGTGTCAATGTCATACTTTCGTATGTGTGTACACCTGTTATTTTATGTGACCCTCTCAGACTGATTCTGATGGTTCCGTCAGCTTCCGTTCAAAAGCTAGCGCTGTACCGCGTCCCGCGAGAATTGAAATAATTCGTCATTTACTTTACTAAATAATTGGTTCTTGAATTTCTGATTGCTAAATAAAAGTACATCTTCACATTTGGTGAAAAGACGATCTGGAGGGGAACTTGAAGGAATACCTTTGTTTAGTTTTAAAAACATTCACAGCAATGCTATTGTAGAATAAATGTTATGTCTTTGGAAGTACTGGAGAGGAAAGAAATTATCTCGTTCCGCATTGGTGAAGTTATTGGTTCTGCTGTAGTAGAACTGACAAAGTTATATTCATTATCATTTACTTTTTTCCACCGTTTCTGCTTTAATGTGATGTCCTAGAATACAACTATTACAATTTAACTTCCAGAAGTACGTATACATTACGAGTAAAATTTACAATTTGTAAAATGTAACGATTACAAGTAGAAGGTACTAAGAACGCATTCGTTACATGCAATTCGATCACTTTTATTCAGTTACTTCCGAACTCTGGTGTTTACACAAGAAATTTATTGATTCATTTGTAGGTGTCAAATGGTGGGTCTGTCCTTGTAACAGTAAGAAGTAGTACTGAAACAAACTACTAATAATACAAAGTTAATGACTAAAGAGGGGCTGCCTGGCCGAGGCGGTAAAGGCGTGCTCGGTTCACCGGGAGGACGTGGGTTCGATTCACCATCAGGAAGTCGAAAAATTTAAGAAACGAGATTTCCACTTCTGGATGGGCATATGGTCTTGAGGTTCACTCAGCCTACACCAAAAATTAGTACCAAGTTAATTCCTGGGGGCAAAGTCGGCCGGGCGTAGAGCCAACCACTCTACCCCATCCAGTGTCGAGGTTACGAAGAGTGGAAGCCTTTACCTTCCACCCCTCCAAGGGTCTTCATGGCCTGTACCGAGATGACTTTGATTTGCTTTGCTTAATGAATGAAACACCAAAATCTGTTGAAGTAGAGGAGGTCGATCTGCATCTGCTTCAGACTCAATTCGGATGTCACCCATGAGTCCACTTGGATAGCGAACGTTTGTGCTCTGAGAGCCAATTCGGTAACAGCAAATGTGAATTCTCTTAACAACTTTAAAGAAATTAACCCGTCAACGACGAATACAACTACTAGTGCCAATATATTTTTCTCTTTCTTGCAGGTCTGATTTTCCACGAAGAGGAGCAGCTCTGGGAAGATACGGCGAGTCTGACTGTAAAAGGAGTTATTTGTCCGACAAGAAGAAGACGAAATCAGTCTTCTTAAGACTCAAATCGCCTTCTACACTCTTGATCAATTGAATTAGAGACACCTAGCTAGTAGCGTTTAGCACCCACTTTAGCCTTGACGACGACGACGATGCGGCGTGGCATGGACGCCACAAGACGCTAGAAGCGTTGAGAAGCCATACTGACCTATGCAAGCTGCATACTCTCAATATAATCCACTAAGATTGATCGGCGCAGGTTCCAGGACACGCAAATCCCTATTGACAGCATCTCAGATGTGTTTAACGGGATTGAGGTCGGGGTTTCTCTACTGGCGAACCTGTTAGCCATAATTCGGGAGCAATGGGCTGGGGCTGTCTTTTGCTGTAGGTACAGGTAGCTTGCAGGGTCCTGTAAAGGAACAACAAGGTGAAAATTATCTAACAGTAGGTTCCTGCAATGTTCGTTGGTGAGGGACGTTGTCAGGTGTACCAGGTGTCCTATTTTATCCCACATGAACAGTCCTTATACGAGGATGCCGTCACCACTATGAACTGCACGCTGTCGTCATGTGGGTGACGACGTACTCGTACGTGGCCAACGGCGTGTACTAGCTGGTACTTTGACTCATTTGTCCAGGCAACCTTTTTCCACGCTTCGAACGTCCAGTGCTAGTGTACATCTGCACACCTGGTACATCTAACAACGTCCCTCACCGACGAACATTACAGGAATCCACTGGTAGTTAATTTTCACCTCTTTGTTCCTTTCCAGGACCCTGCAGGCTTCCTGTCAATCGTTGTGCCTTGTGATGAGTGTTGAGCAGAGGTACTCTCATGGAACGCTTGCTTCTGTACCCCATAGCGAGGAGATGAATTTGGATGGTATGGTTTCTCTCTCGTCGTTGTTGTCCACCACTGGAATGTTGAGCGATCTGCTGCACTGTGGTTCGTCTATCAATTTTACGATCCGTACTAGCTGACGATGACCTCTGTCATCAACGCGTAGTACACCACGACAGTTGACCCTGACGGCGGTTGTGGCTTTACGGGAATCCACGTACTCATGATACCTTTTTTATACGGTGGCCCTTAGAAAGCCCAGTGCCTGAAAATGGAGTGTCCATACGTCTGGCACCGACAATTTGGCCTCGATCAAATGCATCGAAGTACCCATTCTGTAGTCAACTGTTACTCATACGGACAGTACGAGGCCTGACATTCTCACTGTTACATGCCATGCCCTCCTATTATATTCGTCGGATCTAGCCCAGTGCCATTTCCCCACTACGGCTCCCATCTCTAATTCAAATGCTCATTAGTTTAGTATTCAGTGCAAGACTCAAGCTGTTCATTTTCAGTGCCATAGCTTTCCGTAGAAATCAACAGCATCGCAAGAAGAGACTGAAAAAAGTTTATTCCCAAAAAACCCTAACTTTGTAATGAAGTGCTAGAGACCATGCCATCCGTCTTCTCTGACTTCTACTGGTGAATTTTTGTTCTCTTGCGACCCAGAAATATTAGGTTTGCGATGTCTAGGAAGTTATTCATTTTTACACCTTTCCTGATCCTTCTGTTTCTTTTGCCTATACCTTCTATTCATCTTCCTTCTTTCCTCTTCTGATTTGTGTTAAAAGGGGACGACTGTTCAGTTGTACTTCCCTTTAAAACAGTAATCACCACCATTTTCTGAAGAAAAATACGAAGTCTGAATTACCTCCTTTATTTCGAGAGCTATATTGCCGATATAACAAAATAAACAAAAAATTCACAATTTTTGTTAGGTTAGTAAAGTAGCAAGCAGCGATTCGGGCAATTTGTAGAGAATATTATCATGTATTCTTGTTCAAAATCACATTGTAGATACACCTCCATTTGTTATCTAGCCAAGCAATTTCTGTGACAATGTAATCCTTTCTTTTTCGTTCGCTTGTGCTCAGTTCCCATCCAATCACATTTTTCGTTGGGAGGTGTACATTGATTAACTGTATGAAGTTCAACCTTGTATTCCTTGTTTTATATACTCTTGTATAAATAATAAAAATATGTGTCAGCTGCATTAATTTGTTGTTTAAAGATCAGCTTACCCTGCCCACATTAACAAAATTATATTCATTTTTCATTAAAACAGATTATCACATTGTGAGGTTTATATCAGGCCGTCGTCATATTATAATCATCATCATCATCATCATCATCATCATACGTGGTTCTGCCTTTTGACAACTGTGTTATTATTGTTATTATTATTATTATTATTATTATTATTATTATTATTATTATTATCATCATTGGAGTAGATTAGGCAAGGTCTACCAGCGGAAATGGCTTTTCAAAAGCGATATGTGGTTATTGTATAACGGTCACGATGCGATTATTTAGGATACCGGTAATATAATTTAAAATGCATTCCATTTATTTCCATATCTACTATTTTCTTGGGCCCAGTCTTTACGTCAAGTTTTGTATGGTATTAATACAAACAAAATATTCGATTAAAAGATGTTATTTAGGAAGAATGTTGATTGTAGCAATATAAATCTTAGTCAGTTAGTAAAATGTTATGATCGGTGAAACTGATTAATAATTTGAAGTAAACACAGACAGCCATACCGCTTCCTAGTATATTCTTGATTATGTCCGTCAGGATTGGTTCTATCATAAAGGTTGTGATGATATAAAACTTTGAAGATTAAATCTAAAGTAAGTTTTGGTCCGAACATTTCTAAGTAAATGTTTCTACATATCAACATAAAACAATTTCACTCCCCTCCCTACCTACCCCAGCCTCGCTTTGTCCTTTAAATACCGTAATTACAACTAGGTCCAGCATCAAAGTATACGCAATCGTAAAATATTCGCAAATTTTTCTCGTGATACTCGAACAAACATACAGATATGCATTCATTCATACAAGCAAAATAAAATAGAACATGGAGTCTGTAAGTTCTCTCTGTGGTATGGAAAGGATTTTTACTCAAACAAAATTCATATTTTCATTATGTACAAATAAAAGATAAATTTTGTTCGTAGAGATTCTTGGTTCAGTATCTTTACAAGACCAATGATGATAATGGATGCAGGTTGATTAAGAATTTGAAGTAAGCATATGAATGTACACACTGGAAACTGAATAGATAAAACAATAATAACCAACACTATAAGAAGGATCAATGTAGATTAAAGCCATCTCAATCTAGTCGTATATAGAGAGGAATAGAACACAAAAATGAACTCATAATAGGATAAACAATATGATAGGTCAGTAAATGAAAAGAGATATAATAACAGGAGACAAAGACAGGAGTGAACACGCAAAAGGACAAGACAACTCCTACGTATTCATACATTCCTGTCTTCAAATTAGGTTCCCTCCTCATCAGTCCCAATTTCGTCATCAGCCATTTCTGCTCAGTCTCTGACGAGGTCGATTCTGCTTCATCAGGCGAGTAGTCTTCAACCAAAAGAACTTCAGTCTTGTTGTTGGAAGTGTAGAATGAGAAGAAAGAGGGATTAGCACGGAGAAATGGAAGAAGCAAAAGGATAACAATAAATGCAAGTGGCAAGAGACTATGAACACAGTACAAACACAGCAGGGGGAGAAACGGAACACAATGGGTTAAAACAGTGATTCGCGAGGAGTTATCACCTCCTTGTGAAACTGGATTTCGAAGAAAATTTGATGACAGAATGTAAAAGGTTTCAATAACTTCATATACGCGTGCCCAATGTATCGAAGTGGACGTTGGATTAAAAAAAATTAAACTGTGCAAGAATGATGTAAAATGTAACTCGGGTCGAGTGGTTAAAATTAGTGCAATCTGTAACCATTTGTATTCTTCCACTATAAACCTGTACTTTTGTGGTTAAAGATCAGAAATATTCGAACGGAGTAACTAAGGAATTGAAAACTCAATTTGAGCTTTAGGACATGAGTCAGTAATAAAATAATAATAATCGTATGACATCAGCTACCGTGTGCAGACATTTCAATTTGACGCCATCTGGCTGTCTGCTCGTCAATTTCGACGTTCCGTTTTACTCTAGGCCCACTAGATGGCAGACCGAGTAAACCGAAACTCTCCTAGGCGTCTATGGCTGAGATTTAATGATTTAATGAGGCAGTTAAACAAAGGATTATTTGTGAATAGTTATTTTATTTTGTTCTTCAAATAAATTGAATTCAATACATACGTTTTACAAACAACTTTCAAATTAACTTTGCAAGTATTGAGAATAAGACACAGATTCATAAGGCATGTTCTACAAATATCTTCAGCAATCATCTCTGTAGTACTCTATGAATCACCTTGTAGTTATTGTAGCGGAACGGTTAGCATTGTCAGCCGCAGTCCTCTGAGGGGCGGGTTCGATTCCCGGTACTGTCTGAGGTTTAAAAATGGCAGGAGAACTTTCATTGAGGCTGTACCAATTTAGTTATCCAGTGCGTATTGCAAAGGAACAAAGAAGTATCAAATCAAGTCATATATAGAGAGATGGAAACATGAAAATATAGACGCAATGATAGGTCCTTATACATATAGTTTAACATTGATCACATTTTGTTTACAGAAAGTAGCAACGGAATTTGAGAAACTATAGGAATAGAACTGTATAAGACTCTATTCTACATCTTGAATTATGTTTGAATAGAGCCCATTGTTTGATGTACGTCACTGAAGTATAGGAGGCGATGTAAATTAGTTACGACGCTTTATGCAGAGTTGAAGGAATTTGTCACAGCATCCGCCTTCTCGCAAGTCTAAAAGCTCTGCTTTTGCACGCTTCAGCCAACCCCTATTCCCTCCAATAAATCACACATTATATATTTAAAGGGGGTTTCTCTCATTTAAACAATAATCCCTTGACATATACGCAATTTGAATATATTTTTTCTCCGACCAGCACTTTGCGTGCTCTGTGACGTCATAGTAGAATATTGGCCTATTTCTGCGAGCACTGTTGCAGAAACGGAACTCAAGAGATCGGAAGTAGCTTTCTGTGTACCCCATTTGTTTTCTAGCTCTTTTAATGGAATTTCTCTTGTGTGTTGGTGTTCGATTCATGTCGACATATACATGTATATAGGTCTAGACGCCTCTCCAAGTTCTTAATACCACTCCATCAGGAGTTCCTGTCAAGGGACGAAGGGGGAACATAGCTTTACAAAGTCACCGGAATGTGAAAAATATATGACGTTTCACCTGAAGTTTAATAACTTATTTGCATAGCCATTGAAACCCCTTTGAGTGTGAACTTATCCATCCATTCGTCTACCCTCAAGGGGAAGTGTGCATAAAGTGGGTTAGGGGTAGGGGGGTTGAATTGAACGATAGATCGACTTTTGCGAGAGGGATGGTGTGTGGCGGAGTGTAGGAGGAAGTAGGTGGGTGGGAGTGAAGTAGAGAGGCGAGTTCAGTTTCCATTCATTTAAATTTTTGACTGAAATGTTGGATGGAGGCTCACATAATACCCCTTTAATAGGCATGTGGCATACAGATTAAAGGGGTGTAATATATTACCGCTAAGACATGCATGCGTACACATACAGGGAAAAGGACTTACACTTGCTCTCTCTCTATGCTGAAATAAAAAAGTGTGCATGTCATTATAATTTATTGCCATCAGAGAAAATATTGCTAATGATTGCCTTTGTCAAACAGGAGCCAGACGGCATGATGAAGGCTATTAATTTGTGGAATTAGTCACATCTCGTTACAGATTGATGTAAGTCAGCAGTTTAGATTACAGCATATTGATCACATATTAGAGTCTACAATTTACGCACGGGCGTCATGGCTAACTGACCTTCTCACTAGCATCTCGCTAAGACAGGCCAAGGTTTGATGCCAGTTGATGGAAGTGAACATTGGAAATCTGTGGACTCCGAAGGCTGTTAGAAGAGGTGTTGTGAAGTGTGGTATCAAATACACCTATATCGCACATATATACATTATATTTTAAAAATGCTTCTTCTTCTTCTCATTATTATTATTATTATTATTATTATTATTATTATTATTATTATTATTATTATTATTATTGGCATTTTCCACAATTAATTGGAGGTAGGAACTTGATATAGATTTGGCCCAGTTTTACGGCTGGATACCCTTCCTAACGCCAACCCGATATGAAGGGATGTATTGACTATTGAGTGTTTCTGTGGTTGATGGTAGTTTGGCGTGTAGGTGAAGATAAGTGTATTTATAAAAACACTCAATTCCCGATCCAAGGAATTAACAAGACGCCCTTAAAATCTTCGCCCAGCCGTGAATCGAGTCCGGTGTCTTCTGGACGGTAAACCAATACGCAGACCGATCATCTATGCAGCCTGTTAGTATTTTATTTATTTATTTATTTATTTATTTATTTATTTATTTATTTATTTATTTATTTATTTATTTATTTATTTATTTATTTCACCAACAGTGTGCGACTCCAATTATAGGTGGTTTACAGTATACAAGGTACCATTTAGAAGTACTTTATGAAAAAGGAAAAATAATATATAAAACAAATTCTAGGTATGGAAAGTTACAAACATTTTACAATAGTCTCTGAACTATTATTTCCATAAAAGAACAACTAATTTACTAATTAAAAATTAAAAAACTAATACGCTGAATTTATATCGCGTTGCGAAACTGTCTGTTAAATATGTAGTGTTTGTTTCTATAAACGAAATTCAAATAAAAGGCCTCAGAGGTAAATAGCATCTGATTTTATGTCATGCATGTAGTCTACTAAGAAGTCTCAGGAACTGGAAATATAAAGAGCTGCCTCGATTTTACATTTCTTTTGCTGATATCGAAGGGTACTTTTGTTGATGGAATCAGCATCTTCCTATTGCGTCAATTCACTATTTTACGTGGAAATATTTGTTCATTTGTCTCTCGTCTGTTAAAAATGATGTGTAGGTAAATTCATTTAGAAGTTCTATATAATGGATGATGCCCCTGGGAAGAAATCTCGATATTGTTTGTAATAATGATAGTGTAGGAAAGGTTTCAAAATTTCCTCGATCTGAGTTTGTTATGACTTGTAATTGGGTGACCAAATTACCAAGCATATTCAATTCATATCCATACAATAACATAATGTTAAAGGATGAAGCATCCCTAGCTCAGTGGTCTAGCCACTCGTCTCCCAGCCTGAGTGCCCTGTGTTCAAATCTCATTTAATTCGGTTGGGATTTTTCTAGAATCAGCACATGGTGGCTGAAGGGCCATTTAGTCGCACATAAACGAGGCAAAATAAATAAATAAATAAATAAATAAATAAACAAAATTCAGCGTTCACGTATTTTAATCTGATAACATTTAGACTGCCCGCATGTCAGTTTCAACGTCTCCCTTTACTCGACCAGATGGGAGAGGAACATGAGACCTATTTTAGGCAACCTACTGCTACTTTTTCGGGTAAACACTGTTACCAGATATATTTTACATGCCAGCATCGTACGATAGTGTCTTTTTTTTTTTTTTTTTTTTTTTGCGAGTTGCTTTACGTCGCGCCGACACAGATAGGTCTTATGGCGACGATGGGACAGGGAAGGGCTAGGAGTGGGAAGGAAGCGGCCGTGGCCTTAATTAAGGTACAGCCCCAGCATTTGCCTGGTGTGAAAATGGGAAACCACGGAAAACCATCCTCAGGGCTGCCGACAGTGGGGTTCGAACCTACTATCTCCCGAATACTGGATATTGGCCGCACTTAAGCGACTGCAGCTATCGAGCTCGGTGATAGTGTCTAATGGACTTCCTACCACCTTTTTAAAATGTCGACTATCTCTGCCGTGTTTGAACCGTGATTTTCGAAATCATAGGCCGACACTTTACTATTGATCTATATAGGAGGCCATGATGTTATATTATTGTTATTGTTATTATTATTATTATTATTATTATTATTATTATTATTATTTCGGGGTTACACCTTCTTTGTCCCGTTGAACTGCGCGCCTTCTAGAAGGCCATCTGTACTAGGAATCTCGAACTAATTTAACTCAAGGTACTTGGACCTTCAACCATTAGATGTCTCTACCATCGGCCTATGTAGCCCCTCTGGTGGGATTAAGGATAATTAATTCTTGAAAAAATGTATATATTCAAAGTTTGTTAACCTTAGTTTTGGTAGATTTTTGTGTGTGTTAAAATTGTCAACACTCCTACGACCTCCTTCTTCCTTAGTTAGTAACCAATCGGGAATTTTGTGTATATTTCTCAAGCGAATTAAAATCGAGGGTGTGTACAGGAATCTAGCCTTTCTATAGAGAGTTCTGAAACTTTTCTGGGCGCTTTTGGGCCGTATATTCTTCTTCATCACTCTGGACTAGTGAGTGCGGCGAGTTATTAGGAGGAAGGGGCTGCCTGCCGTCGTTCAAAAGGCCTAACTACTCAGGTAATGGCATACATTTCTTAAAATGTGATAGCTCCAGGCAGATAACATGATGGGAAGGTTTCAAACTTCTTTTCTTAATGTAAAGTTCTGGGGTCATTGTTTAAATGTAAATTTTCGGCAAGACTGAGAAAGCTGTTCTAATCCATGCTGGGAAATATGTAAATTAAGGAAACAATGAGTGTTCACCCTCTATTAATTGCCATTCAGCTTGGTATGGGGTGACTAAAATTTTCTAAATCCCTAAATTCTTCACACTCCTTCGGCATTTAATGTTTTTCGTTTAGTCACCCCTCTGTCGTACAGGCTTAGCCTTTGAAACTTCGGGCCATAAGCCCATTTAGGGTTTTAAGTGTTCTTCTAAAAGGAGTGCAAGTGCTTTGCCTCCTAGCCTTTTGTCCATGGCCGTTCGTCTTAAACCTTGTATTTTTAATTTAAGGCCATTTAGAATGGGCACGCATTGCCCCTGTTTATTTGGTAATTGTTTATAGACGAGTGTGTAACAGACTGTTGAAGCAGAAGTGACTTTTAACACAGTATTTTGAAATTTGTACTGCATAAATTTGTAAGAAGCTTGTGCCTCTTTGAGGCTGGACTACAGAAACCTTTTGGAACTCAGTCTCCAGGAATGTAAATGAGTAGAGCAAACATGCTCCTGTAAAGTGTACCTATTTAGACCTATATTGCTCATCCCTTGTAAATTATCACATGGATATTTTTTTTCAAATTTTGTACCTTATTTTGACTTTAAATCATTGTTGTTGTGAGAGCTGACGAGCTCATCATTATATTGTTGTTCATTCAGATTATCTACCAAATTTTAAAATAAGAAGGAATAAAAATTACATTTTCAAAATTTAGTGCTTTAACTTGTGCTGTGGTCATTTTCCTGTCCAACCATTCACTTAGGCACCTTCTTACACCTCTGCGTTCCACGAAATGTCCGAAACAATAATGATGATAATAATAATCACCGAACCAGTGTCTACGTCGTTTGGGTCAAGTTGTTGTCATCTTGCATTCGGAAGATAGTAGGTTCAAACCCAGAAGCGCAGCCAGGATCGGCCGATGGAAAGGAAGGGGGCGGGGTTATAGTTACAAAATCATGATAGAACGACATGAAGGTGGTGTGTGGTGCGCGCATGCATGAGTGTCCTTGTTAGGAAATTGGCCCAAAGAATTATGTAGATATTCAGATTGCAGTACACTACGCAATCTTACATTAAAATACAGAACAAGAACAAAACGACAAAGGTCAACAGTTTTACACCGAATAGTATGCTCAGTTTACTATCTAAAATCCAATTTCGAGGCTTCTTAGAAAATAGATTCAACAGATCTGTTCGTTCTACAATTATGTCTGTGACTTAATTTATTGTTTATTGCCAGTTTCTGTTTATTTTCTTTCTGTGAAATTCCCGTAGGGGGGTTAGTTTTTCTTTTTTTTTTTTTTTTGCTAGTGGCTTTACGTCGCAACGACACAGATAGGTCTTATGAAGACGATTGGATAGGGAAAGCCTAGACATTGGAAGGAAGCGGCCGTGGCCGTAATTATGGTACATCCCCAGCATTTGCCTGGTGTGAAAATGTAAAACCTCGGAAAACCATCTTCGTGGCTGCCGATAGTGGGATTCGAACCCACTATCTCCCGGATTCAAGCTCACTAGCGCACGGCGAACTCGCCCGGTGTTGGGGCGGGGTTACTAACCCCCAAACACTCCCTCCACCTTAGCCATGCCCCTGTTCAAACCCCACTGTCCGTAGCGCTGAATGATTCTCCGTGGTTTCCCATTTTCACACCTGGCAAATGTGGGGGCTATACTTCATTAGGACCACTTCGTTTCCTTCCCAGTCCTATCCTTTCCCTATATCATAGTCGCCATAAGACCTGTCTGTGTTGGAGTGACTTGAAACAAATAGTAAAATAATTAAAATAATAGTAAACAATAATAAAAATAATTATTATCGTCATTAAATGGGCAGAAATCATACAAGGACTCAAGATATAAAACATTCACAAATGTCATGTTGACAGACAAGAAGATCGGGTGAGTTGGCCGTGCGGTTAGGGTTTCACAGCTGTGAGCTTGCATACGGGAGATAGTGGGTTCGAACCCCACTGTCGGCAGCTCTGAAAATGGTTTTCCGTGGTTTCCCATTTTCATACCAGGCAAATGCTGGGGCTGTCCCTTTTGTTAAGGCCATGGGCGTTTCCTTCCCACTCCTAGTTCTTTCCTATCCCAGCGTCGTCGTAAGACCTACTTGTGCCGATGCGACGTAAAGCAAATACGTAGTAGACAAAGAGTAAGAAGCGAAGAAGACGATCGGAACAACTTAGACGATAGAGCTAAAGACAGCCTGAAATATAGGCATAAAGCAAGACACAGTAACGTCTTTAACTACTTTGTCACAGGAATCACACCAAGAGTTTCAATGGCTCAGACTGCTGCTCATTCTAAGTGGGACCATACTTTGTTGAAAATGAAGTCATGGTTCAGGTGAGAAAATAACGAGTGAGTTGGCCTTCGTCATCATAAGGCCTATCTGTGTCACTGTGACGTAAAGTAACTTGTAAAAGAAATTGCAAAATATACCTGGAAAGACCAACAAAATATCCAAATGTAACATGTGTGTCCTAAAAAATGAGGGTCGAATACCTAGATGTTACGCCCCTTGAAACAACAAGCATCATCTTCAACAAGCACTTAAAGAATAGCACAAAGCATGAGGAGTTTATGAAAATTCTAGATGACTTGAGAGAATATAAAGATACGTGTACTGCATTAGAAGATATACATGTGACCTTATTTTGTTCGCCTTTTTCGTTACAGGTATTGCAAATGATGGCAGAAAACTTAATTGAAGGCTATAGGAAATGGGTTTAGAACTAATTCCGAGAAGGTAAAATACGCATGGCTTAATTCCCCCAGGAATTAACGTTGTACTCATTTTTGATGAAGGCTGAATGAACTTCAGGGCCATGTGCACCTCAGGTAGTGGAAAATTCGGTTCTTTAACTTTTTGCCTTCCTGACGGGGAATCGAACCAACGTCCTTTCGGGTGAACCGAGCACACCTTTACAGCCCCGGGCAGGCAGCCCATTAGTAAGGTAGTTGTAGTAGTAAGAGTAGTTGAACCCAAAAAAAAAAAAAAAAAACAACGATTTTTCCTTTATGCCCGCCGATGTGCTGCTATTTTGTCCAACATGAGATATTTTACGCGGTAAAAAATCTACCTACAGGAGTCTGGCGTCATTGAGCACTTTCAGATACTATTGAACTAAGCCGACATCAAACTCGCCTACTTGAGATAAGATGACCTGAATTCTACCATCTGAAACACTCAGACATCCATTTATTATTATTATTATTATTATTATTATTATTATTATTATTATTATTATTATTATTATTAATATTATTATTATTATTGTTATTATCCGACTCGTTGGTGTAGTGATTAGTGTGATTAGCTGCCACTCACGGAGGCCCGGGTTCGATTCCCAGCTCTACCACGAAATTTGAAAAGTGGTACGAGGGCTGGAACGGGGTCCACTCAGCCTCGGGAGGTCAACTGAGTAGAGATGTGTTCAATTCCCACCGCAGCCATCCTCGAAGTGGTTTTTCGTAGTTTCCCAATTCTCCTCCAGGCTCTATTCTTTGTCTATCCCTATTCCTTCCCATCTCCATACAAGGCCCCTGTTCAGCATAGCAGGTGAGGAAGCCTGGGCGAGGTACTGGTCTTCCTCCCCAGTTGTATACTTCGACCCAAAGTCTCACGCTCCGGGACACTGTCATTGAAGCGGTAGAGGTGTATCCCTCATTGAGTCCGAGGAATAAACCAACCCTAGAGGGTAAACGGATTAAGAAAGGAAAGAAAGTTTACTAGATTATTAATATTATTATTATTATTATTATTATTATTATTAAGAAGAAGATGGTGGTGTTGAATGGGATCATTTGAGATATGTATAAAGGAAGCTACCATGGTACTGGATATACTCTGCACCTCTGGTCGCGATGCCTGTCTCTGTAGATGCTTCACACTGAGCAGCGTATCGGAATGGTGTTAATAAGTACTTCTAGTTGAGGTTTTTGTCAATCACTGAAGGCAACAGGTGCTCCTGCTTGCTAACGAATACCTTCATGGACAAAGACAAATAAAAACATAAAGACTTCCCTCCTCGCTTCCCCCTCTCTCTCTTTGGTCCATCTTTCGTTTTGAAAAGAAGAAAAGAAACGGAATACTTGGAAATCGAACAATGATTTTTCCATCTCGAATCTGTGTAAAAGAGATTTCAAATGAAAATCGGTATTGGGAGCGAAATTTCTCTCACCTACCGCAGGCATTGTGAGCACATTATCACCACTGATTTCTCTCGATCTCTGGCCCATTTGCTGCGGTAGGTACCGACTAGTGTCCTTTTGTCCTTGACTTCTACCTGAGAAAGTGACAGCCAAGAAAAATGAGTTCCGGAAGCAGAACATTGATACAGAACAGCCACCTCTGCATATATGAAACAGGATCCTGTCATCGTGCAATATACCCGCTTTACTAGAAAAATTAAGTTTCGGTACATAAATACCGGTATGGTGCTATTTACTGCCAGATATAGTCTCGCTGATTTGTCCGGCTTCGTGTATCAATGGTTGGCTTCGCAGCCTTCGGTACAGAAGGTCTTGGGTTCGATTATCGGCCAGGTCGGGTATTTGAACTGCACTTGATTTACTCCTCTGGCTTGGGGATAAGGTTAGACCTTAATACACTCACCTCTTCATGACATACCCGATACTGCCAATCACCATCGTTCCACACAGGAAGAGCATCTAGCCGTCAAACAGGGTCAAGTCCACATGTGGGTTGCTGCTCAGAAAGCACGACTCCAACAAGCTGTGGAAAATTTGTCAGCGGAAGAGAAAGAAGAAGAGAACTGTCTCGTTGATTTGCCGATCATATTATTTTGTCCTTCGTTGAAAGGTCAGCTTTGAGGTCATACGCTAGAAGGGTCCTGTTTCGATTCCGGGCCTTATCAAGATATATTTTAGACGCGTTTGCTTAATTCCTTTGACTTTGGGACTGGTTATTTTTTTTTGCTAGGGGCTTTACGTCGCACCAACACAGATAGGTCTTATGGCGACGATGGGATGGGAAAGGCCTAGGAGTTGGAAGGAAGCGGCCGTGGCCTTAATTAAGGTACAGCCCAAGCATTTGCCTGGTGTGAAAATGGGAAACCACGGAAAACCATCTTCAGGGCTGCCGATAGTGGGATTCGAACCTACTATCTCCCGGATGCAAGCTCACAGCCGCGCGCCTCCACGCGCACGGCCAACTCGCCCGGTTATTTTTATTTGTTTTAATACAAATCTTTTCGTATACACACAACACACCACTCTAGCAACCACTACAGAAACACGCCGTAGTGAATACATTCCTCCACAAAAACATCAGGAAGGGCACCTGACCCTAAAACTGAGCACTTTCTACATGTGCTATGTAGTTCGCACCGACTTTATCACCAAGGTATGGGAAAAATGGCGTAAGAATGTATTTTTATCTGAGTCCACAAAAGATCTGGGGAAATTACTGAAATGCATGAACACGGTCTTGGAGGAGGAATACCAGAAGAAAGTAAATAAATAAATAAATAAATAAATAAATAAATAAAATAAATCGAAAACGTAATGAGAACGGCGTATGGAATATCGGCAATATGATGAAGAAATGGCGATTTAATGTTAGTTTATCGATTGTCTGCGGCGCAGAACAACAGTCACTAAAGGCACCTATTTTTCGCAATGCGTGAAATCGCGATTTTTGTTGCGAAATTGTAAAAATTTGGCTCAAAACGTAAAATTGTTTACCTTTAGCCAAATCGCGAAATAACTGACGATGTTGAATCACTCTTTAATCCAAGAAGCATAGTAAAAGGTCACTTTCCAAACCAATCGCAATATATACAACAAAAAGTGCTTTCCTCTGAACACAAAAATTTGTCACTACAACACTGTCATCAAACCAGTATTGCTGTACGCTTCTGAATGCCTCATCCTGTCCGAGAAATGTTTGCAGATTTAGAGAGGAAGGAAAGAAAGAAAGATCCTACACACCATACTTGGCCCAAACTGCAAAAATGGCATCTACATTAGAACTGGTGCGAAATGGACAGAAGAACGTCGTGCTAAACACAGTGAGTTAATGAAGACGATGTGGATCAAGCGAAAAGTGAACAAATGCCAGAATGTAAAGTGAGGCTTATCGTGGTCCCTAGTTGGCCGGTTAGCGAAGTTGAATGAATAATAATGATGATGATAAAAATGCAATTGTTTTTATGTCCCACTAACTACTTTTGATGGTTTTCGGAGACGCCGAGGTGTCGGGATTGTGTCCCGCAGGAGTTCTTTCACGTGCCAGTAAATCTACTGACGCGAGGCTGACGTATTTGAGCATCTTCAAATACCACCAGACTGAGCCAGGATAGAACCCTCCAAGTTGGAGTCAGAAAGCCAGCGCCTCAACCATCTGAGCCACTCAGCTAGTGGAAGCATAATTCTCACATTTCTTGTACATACGAAAAAAATTGTTTTACTGCAAATATACTACCTTTGTTTTGTCCGGTTGCATGGCTAAATGGTTAGTGTGCTTGACTTTGGTCACAGGAAACCCGGCTTCGATTCCCGGTGGGGTGGGCGAATTTTAACCATAACTGGTTAATTTCGCTGACACGGGGGCTGGGTGTATGTGTCGCCTTCATTATCATTTCATCTTCATCACGACGCGCAGGTCACCTACGGGAGTCAAATCAAAAGACCTGCATCTTGCGAGCCAAACTTGTCCTCGGTCATTCCCGGCACTAAAAGCCATACTCCATTTCATTTTTTACCTTTCTCTTTTTACAACTTGCTTTACATCGCACCGACACGGATATGCCTTATGGCAGCGATGGGATAGGAAAGGCCTAGGAGTGGGAAGAAAGCGGCCGTGGCCTTAATTAAGGAACAGCCCCAGCAATTGCCTGGTGTGAAAATAGGAAACAATTGAAAACCATCTTCAGGGCTGTCGACAATGGGGATCGAGCCCACTATCTCCTGGATGCAAACTCATGGCTGCGCGCCCCTAACCACACCGCCAACTCGCCGGGCTAAATATACTATCAAATATGTTTTGCTTAGCATTAATTGCTTTAAGAGATGAAATTAGGCAAAAATCTTCACCGCAATCAGGTGCCTCTAACAATCAGTTACACGCATTGTGGAAAACTGTCGTCTCGGGGCGTTGAAGAAGGATCGCAAGTTCTCCACCATGTTACACCAAATACTCTAGACTTGTTGTCTAAGATATTAACAACTAATTTGTACATGTGTTTCTATCAGTTTTTGCGGTTTCTCTATAACCGCATAAAATTAGGTGATACTTTTCTAGGCTGGGAATCGAACCTGGAGACTACTGAAGCAAAGACCACTCAGCCAAGGAACCGGACACAAATAACTAATAGGCCCACATTTCAAACCGTATACTTAGAGGTTCTAACCCACCCTCCTGACCGAATACTTGCCATATCATCGGCGGCCAGAAAAGTGATGAAATGAAATGAATTGAAATGTTGTATGGCTTTTTAGTGCCGGGATATCCCAGGATGGGTTCGGCTCGCCAGGTGCACGTCTTTCTATTTGACTGCCGTTGGCGACCTGCGCGTCATAATGAGGATGAAATGATGATGAAGACAAACACATACACCCAGCCCCCATGCTATTGGAATTAACAAATTAAGGTAAAAATCCCCGACCCGGCCGGGAATCGAACCCGGGACCCTCTGAACCGAAGGCCGTACGCTGACCGTTCATCCAACGAGTCGGAGCTATGTGATAATATTTTAGCTTAGAACTCAGACCAGAAAAGTTCTGTATTGCATGAACTACTGTATATCAAAGAAGTTTCGTTCTAGGTAATACATGTGCTGCGGGTTAGTATTTCTTCTCTCAAAATTGTCACATACCGGTATTTCGAGGCACAACGATGATATATAGAATAAGGATGGTTGACAGATGATTGATTACCTTCGAAGCCACAGAAGTTAATCGACAACAAACAAATATGCATGATGAATAGAAATAATATTCGGTGCAACGGAGCAATAAGTTACTTACATATCAAGGAGCTGGCCCTATACAGCACGTAGCTGAAATGCCATATTTCTTGTTATTATATGATAGTTCTCGGGATGTGATTAAATTGATAATAATCTGGTATCGTAATATATTGACAAGGTAGAGCAATACAGACCCGTATTTCCTGCTGGTAGCATTTCCTCAGAAAGACTGCATCGAGAAACGAGCCATTTAAGGTGCGGGTATAACTCAGAGCATGTGACAAGCCTTCAATCAAACCCGCTGGATCTGAGTTCGATCACCTCCCTTGACATCATCCGGGAGGAGTAGCTCTAGGGGGAAGACATGACAGATAGCGACGTTCAGCGTGCGTAAACAGGAAGATCTACTCAATGTGTAGAGGTCGCTAGTAATATCTCTTTTCACCACTTGCATAGGTCCGGCTCCATGGCTAAATGGTTAGCGTTCTGGCCTTTGGTCACAGGGGTCCCGGGTTCGATTCCCGGCAGGGTCGGGAATTTTAACCATCATTGGTTAATTTCGCTGGCACGGGGGCTGGGTGGATGCGTCGTCTTCATCATCATTTCATTCTCATCACGACGCGCAGGTTGCCTACGGGAGTCAAATAAAAAGACCTGCAACTGGCCAGCCGAACTTGTTCTCGGACACTCCCGGCACTAAAAGCCATACGCCATTTCATTTACCACCTGCATAGCCGTACGCTAGTTCCGTAGAACGAAGGGCTTACACGGTTGAGATTTTATATCTACCCTCCACCTTTTCCTAGGCAATCATCCAACTGAGTATTGAAGTTCCTTTCCTCCGAGGGTAAATATTTGTCTAGGCGCAGTGCTGAATATATTGTCCTTATCCTATGCACAACTCTTGCCCAAAAAGTGATCGACCGTAAACATCATCATCATCATCATCATCATCGCCGTCGTCGTCATCGTAAACGTTTCCATTCCCCCCTCTAAAGGGGAGGACAGGGCCACCTAGATGGTTACGCCTTCTACCTGGCCAGGAAAAACTGCCTGGAAGACAAAAATGACCGAAATGAATTAACACAATGAATGTCTACCCGTTAGTCCTGCTTCCTGATACAGGGTCTGGAATGGGGCGGGATGAAATTATATGACATGACATTATGGCCAGGATGAATGAAATCGGCTTAAGTGGAAGGAATCGCCTGTAGCCTATGAATAGGAACTGTCCCGGCAATTACGAGGAAGTGAAAATGGGAAACCACGGTAACGAATTACCATAATATCTCGGAGATTTCCTGGATGATTAATTACTTAAAGGTGTATCTGCACTTTACATTTCTATGCTTTTAGAACAATTATAATGACAACGTTTACTATAAATCGACCTAAAATCTAAAACATATTTTTTAGTTTTCACCACCACATGGTTCTCAAGATGAACGTTCAACGTATTAGATCAGGGCCTCTCAAACGCCCAAAATCTCACGCGTGCAAACTGAGGCGCACAGGCCCTGTGCACAGTGCGTCCGTCCTACTCGGCTCGGCTAGAGCCAGTGCGTAGTCTCGGGGCGACTCGGATAAGCTGGGCTCAACTCGGCTAGGATTTGGAGCGCTACGGAGCAAGTGAGGAAGAAGGTGACATTCAGAGCAAGCGGGACAGACGTGGGGAAAGCGAGAGAGAGAGAGAGCGGTATTGCTCAAAACCGAGGAATGGGGGTTTGCACTCTGGTCAAACAAGCAAGTCGTCTTTTGCACAGTGCACCGTGCAATGCACTGGTGCATGCACCCTGAGAGGCCCTGTATTAGATCGTGTTTAATACATACCGAAGAAATGTTACGTACGACTGGTTCGGATCCCATTGGTGTCTAGTTGGCAATTTTTGTTATGTACGTACAATTTCTTCGATATAATTATATACTGAATACGAACTATTACGTAGAAATTTTGTTTCGAGTGCCCTACAATCCGCTTGTGATCATATTATAACAGTTTATTGGTGAAATGTGTTTATTAGAAAAATGTATATTACAATTTATTATTCTTCTTTTCCTACCGCTTTTTCCCACACCTGTGGGGTCGCGGTTGCGAACTGCGTCGCACATGTGGATTTAGCCCCTGTTTTATGGCCGTATGCCGTTCCTGACGCCAACCCTATAGGCCTATGGAGGGATGTAATCACTATTGCGTGTTTCTTTGGTGGTTGGTAGTGTGGTATGTTGTCGGAATCTGAAGAGGAGAGTGTTGGGACGGACACAACCACCCAGTCCCCGAGCAAGAAGAATTAATCAGAACTATTAAAATCCCTGACCCGCCCGGGAATCGAACCCGGGACTCTCTGAACCTAAGGCCAGTGCGCTGATCATTCAACCAACGAGACGGACAAATGTATATTAGAATTTATTGAATTAAAGTACAGTCTATATCAGCAAAATACGTCTGACTCCTAGTGTTGTTTTCTTTGTGCGATGCACAACGGCACTTTTCGCTCAAAAGAAGAAAAAAAGGTAATTCGAAATTATTCGGAATATTCCTATCACATTTCCTAGCTCATGGCTTAAAATCAAGCGTGTTTGTTCGCTTTAGTTATGTTTCTATAGATAAAATGTGTTCGAGTACATGACTGAAGTTTCTGTAAATTGCCGTTCTAGAGTTATCATGTTTGTTCTATTAACCATTTTGTGTCGTCAGTTCGGAGTTAAAGACAAAGAAAGAGATGATTTTCGTCTTGCTCTTTCCTGTTCTTCAAAAATGTTTGGCCACTGCAATACAATAGAGTAGGGGGTTGGTGTTCTCACCCTTCAGCAAACAAACAGACCTTATCAAGGACAATCTGACGGTGCAACTAGTGCCGTTAAGGCCAAATTATAGGATTATTAGATGTAACTGCTTTCGTTGTTTTTAAATAATTTGAAAAGCATAAAACATTTGTTTTGTGCCGCCGAGGCAGCGAGTTCATAGTTATTTAGGAGAGTGCACGTGGTTCAGAAGTTAGAGGAGTGAAATGAATAAAATAATTATTTTGTACCCGTGCGCGATGAAAGAAAGCATGATAATTCTTTTGAAGTATCTCCTGAACCGGCGAACTGAAAATCAAATAAAGGTAAAAAAAACTTCACAAGTACCGACAGATTTACTACAGTTCAAGTGGGAAACAATTCTGACCAAGATGGGCCCGATTGTTGAACACTAACTCAGAAAAATGACTTCTTCCAGAGAAACGAGTGGCTTTATGCGAAAAATAAAATGCTAGGTTGTAAGATGTGCCGAAATTTTACAGTTTAGGAACAGATGGAAGTGCAAATTTCTTCAGAGAGGGGCAGTAGTAAAAGGAAGAGAAGAAGACATCTGGAGATATTAACAAAGTGTGATATTCATTTTATGAAAAATTTTTGGTGAGTACCAACCACCTTTTTATCCTAGGAAAAAGCGCCGCTGACTCTTATAGTCCAAAACCGGCTTTCGTAACTAATTAAACATGTAAAATGTTTAGAATATTCTAAAATGTACATAGGCGTGTCTTCAAGATTTTAAAATGTTGCTGAGGACAGTTATGCTGCAGAACCGAGATACTGGAGAAGGAAGTTTAAATAAATCGTCTACTTCAAAATATGTAGACACAATAACAACATTATTCTAAACATTTTAATTTTTAATGTCTGCGGAAGATTGTTTTGTTAAGGTTCGATGTATATTATGGAGTAATATGCTTTTGATGACGAAGGGTCAGGACTGGACTGGAAAGATGGCGGTCATAGTCTTAATGAAAAGATAGACCAGTATTTTCCTGGTATGAGAAAGGAACCATCAAAAATTCATCTTCAGAATTTACGACTGTATATTTCAAACTTTCCAATCTCTCGAATGTAAGCTTACAGCTATACGATTCGTAACAAGTAGTACGCTCTCAGCGACTACGATATCGCTGCTGTAATTGAAAGTAGACTACAAGGGCTGATAAAGAAATAGAGAAGTTTTTTTTTTTTTTTTTTTTTTTCAGAAAGCTTCCTGCACCCATTATTTGAGATGTCCGTAGGCGGTAGTAATTTCGTACCGGTTTGGTCGGTCGGTCGGTCGGTCGGTCGGTCGGTCGGTCGGTTGTAGATCCTGCTTTCATTTCACATACCACAAAATGGAGGTGACGCGAGAGTTGTAGTGCTGTTACAGGAGAATACTATACGTCATTCTTGGCAACTCTGAGGAAGCACATTGGAAATAAACTACCACAACTTCATCAAGATGGCTGGATACTTCATCATGACAACGCAAGACGTCACGTCGCAAATCAAGTCATTCAATTCAGTATGATCTGTGTAGCACATCCGCTTTATGGCACCGATGTCGCTTCCTGCGTCTTTCCGTCTTATTGCTGTCGTTAAAATCTAGAGTATCATTTGAGACCTACGATGTAGTGCTCAAGATATGTTAGGCAATTCCCAAGTATCGAACAGAAGATGGCCTGCATCATGTTTGCGAGGACTGGTAGAAACTCTATAAAAAGCGCATTCAAGTAGAAGGGGATTCTTTGAAAACGTTCATGTAAACATTGAAGTAGAGTAATAAATATGTGTTTGTAAGTTATGTTGAGTAGTCAGCCCGAAGGCTGGTTGGATCCTCAACAGCGGCATTCTTGAGGAATGAGATCTTTTCCTCACCCTACCGAGAAGTTGGTATTACATATTAGTGTGCCAAGCCCAATAAAATGCACGTACCAACCGGTTCAACGAGTGACATTTTCACACCATTAACGGCCGTAGGCGTGTTGAAACACCGGATCCCGTGAGATCTCCGAACTTAAGCAACATTGGGCCTGGTCAATATTTGGATGGGTTGCCACGCGGTCTTGGTGGGGGGTAAGGGAATTGAGGAGCGGAAAGGAACTGGCCACCCTACCGTACGTAAACTCCGGCTCAGGCACACCTCTGCGGAGGTTTGGGCCTGCCTTCGGGCAGAATACACCCTTACCTTACCTTACCTTACCATAAGAGGGACTGGCTGCATAACAAATGATATTACTTGCAACGCTCATACTTCAATAATTTTTCATATTGTCCAAGTCAAGGAGAGACTGAGACAAACTCAAAGAAAGTAACATATGTTTTCTAGCCCATACTAGAAGAAATGTTAGGCGAATACTACGTCTTGCCAGTAAAGGTATTAATAAACATCTGTGAAAATCCGATTTTCTTGATCATCCCTCGCATATTTAAACATTTATTTCAGTAGTAGATAAACTGCCGTTGTGACCTATTTTATGTCGTGTACCCTGTATTGAGCTAAATTACAATCTAAGTTGAATTAGGTGTAGTCACTCAAAAATAAAATGAGCAAATTCATATTATTCATATTATATCAGAGAACTTTCATTATTATCAAAATATAATTCGTCTCCCCTGTAGATAAAACCCTGAGGATACCCGCAACAAACATTATACATATAGGTTCAGTAGTTGCTGGGGAAAAGCCGTGGCTAAGTCCAGACAGATTGATTTTAGGATGAAACTCTATGCCAGGAAAAAAACTAAAAAACAACAAGTAAGCCTGTACTTTTAATTGACTATTGATACAGTCATCACGGGTTTCCCAGATTTATGTAGAACAATAGTGACATGAACTTTTATTTTAAATATCAGATGTGGACTGGCCGGAATTTGAATACCGATTACCCTGGTGAGAAGCTAGTGACATGAAGTCAGTATGACTCAATGTAGGACTAGTTTTATTCTTTACTAGTAAATGTACCCGATCTTCGCTACGGTATTACCTAGTATATCTATATATCTATATATATAAAATAAGAGTTTTGTCTGTACATTGTTCAGAATTTGAAAATAATGGTATTTCTGTATCGGTCATGTCCTTAGTAACAAGAAAATGCACTTTTTACTTTTCCGTAATTTCTGTCTGTCTGTCTGTCTGTCTGTCTGTCTGTCTGTCTGTCTGTCTGTCTGTCTGTCTGTCTGTCTGTCTGTCTGTCTGTCTGTCTGTCTGTCTGTATGTACACGCATCACGAGAAAACGGTTGAAGAGAATTTAATGAAAATCGGTATGTGAAGTCGGGGGATGGGCCTCTACAATCTAGGCTATAAAACATTTTACTCACGCTGAGTGAAATGGTAGTTTAGGGGAAAGCCTAAAATTGAATTTTCAACTATTTATGTTATTAGTGGTCTAATGAAAATGAGTATGTGAAGTCGGGGGATGAGCCTCTACAATCTAGGCTATAAAACATTTTACTCACGCTGAGTGAAATGGTAGTTTAGGGGAAGGCCTAAAATTGAATTCTCAACTATTTATGTTATTAGTGGTCGTATTTTAAAGAAAATGGGTATGCAAAGTTGGGGAATAAATTGATACAATCTAGGCTGTCAATGATTGTATTCACGCTGAGAAAAATGGTAGTTTAGGGGAAGACCTAAAATTTAATTCTCAAATATTGTTGTTATTAGTAGTCCTATCGTGATGAAAATCGGTATGCAAAGTCAGGAAATAAGTCGCTATAGTCTAGGCTGTAAATTATTTTATTCACGCTGAGTGAAATGGTAGTTTAAGGGAAGGCCTAAAATGCAATTCTCAAATATTTCTTATCAGAGGTGTAATCGATGAATGCTACATAACTAAGGTTATACAGTATTAAACTTCCTATTATTCATGTCTTATACATTGTTACCGTACTGGCTATGATCACAAAGATATTCATGAATTTGGATTTTTGTTACTACAGTAAGTCCACATCAGCGCCGAGTACCTAACGAGAAAATGGTGAACAGTATTTAATGAAAATCGGTATGTAGAGTCGGAGAATAAGAAACTACAGTTTACGGTATAAAATATTTCACAAATCACAGAGTCGAAAGAAAACTAAATGTGTAGGCCTACAATATAGAAAGCTCATAACATTGATCAACAATAACATTACATTGACCATTGTTTGTCGTGATGTGCTTTGTGTCTTCTGTTGCCCATCATCTCCGGTAGATAGGTTTACTGCTGCGTACAGAGTATTTTTTATTTGATTTACGTCGCACCGACATAGATAGGTTTTATGGCGACGATGGGATAGGAAAGGGCTAAGAGTGCCTTAGGCCTTAATTAAGGTACAGGCCCAGCATTTGACTGGTGTGAAAGTGAGAAACCACGGAATATCATCTTCAGGGCTGCCGACAATGGGGTTCGAATCCACTATCTCTCGGATGCAAGCTCACAGCTGCGCACCGCTAACCACACGGTCAACTCGCCCAGTCGTACAGAGTGTAACAGCCTGCCTGAACATTGATGGGAAGTAACTGGGGAGTTAGATAACGTTCTTTTTTAGCATGCCATTCCCCTGGTTTATAAATTTATAATGCTACTGGTACATAAGACACTGGATCATCATAGCATTCGGGCTATTCAATCCCTACTCTGAGGCACTGATTGGAATGAACAGTGTGCATATTTAGCGGAATAATGGCAGATGAGTGTTCATGGCAATCTGCGACCTGGTCATCCCTGCTCTGGAACTTTGGACTATTAGATTGGCACCGCAATCTAACCGCAGCACTGTTCGTTAAAAGAAATAAAACGTGCGGCTTTCCATTTGATGAAGTATGCTATATGATAGCATTGCTTTTAATCGCTACATGCATACTTACGTTTTTGTAATGAGCTATGTTGATTTCAGTTAGGAAAACCACAAAGTCAGTCTTTCTGAGAATCCCGTAGCGAAGCACGGGTACATCAGCTAGTCTTGTATAAGGACTTTTACGTAAGTTTTTTCACACGCAGTGAGTAAGATTATATTAAAATGCATGTCTCTTAGCGCTATCCGAGAAACAAAACGGGTAGGACCTCATACGTTGTTTCCGATGTAAGGTGCACGTTGGGGAAATTTATATGATAAGGAAGGCCGCATTTCCTACTGCCAATCGTAATGGAGTTCGTGAGTTTCTACAATAACGGCAGCTCACTTGCCAGCTGCCATTCGTAATAGAGATGGATAGTTTTCATTATAATGACAGGCCGCTTTTCTAATGCCAGTCGCAATCGAGCTGGAGAGATTTGATTGTAACCGAGAAATACTGCGCTATCTACAATCGTATGTTTAGTCATCAGCCCGAAGGCTGGTGGGATCCTCAACAGCTCCGCCATCAGCTGTCATAGATGGCCTAGGCATCACTGAAGAGGCGTACTAGGGATATGAGGAGTGAGGTAGTTTCCTGTTGCTTTCCTCACCGAGCCAGAAGTTGCTATTACATATCAGTCTGCCAAGCCCACTGAAATGCATACACCAATCGACCCTATGAGCAACATTTTCACACCATTCATAGCAGGGACTGGCTACATAAGGAATGGCATTTCTAGCATCGCTCATACCTCAGTCACTTTCATATTGTCAAAGCCAAGGATAAGACAGCGACAGATCAATGAAAGCAACAAAAATCTACAATCGAGATACGACAATAAGGCATAGGAACTTGAGCAGCGATTGTATAATCTGCTTTGCGAAATGACTTACCGTTTAGAAAGCAGTTTGCACGAAACGAAGGTCTGAACCGTCATTGAAATTGCCTCCATATTTCGACATTTACCGGGGCCTAAAAGTAACACATTTGAACAGAATGGGATATTCCCTCAAAGGAAAGAGTGTGCAGTGACCAAGCGAAATTATGTACATAACAAAGGGACGTAACGTATAATGGACTTTTCGCAATTAGTCCACGGATTTTGCAGAAAATCAGTAGTATAGGCGAAAATGGAAGACAACTGTTGTGGTTTCTCTATAAAATCCCATTCTATTCAGTGATTTTTGAATCATATGCACATCTAAAACTTCCCCTGGATGAGTATACTCTATATATGAAGTCTGGTCGAGATCTATACAGACGTTTCACCGTGATGGTGGGACAGACGGACAAACAAACACGAAAGCTAAAAACCACTGACACGGTCTTGAGTTGACCTAAAACGGATAAATATCTGAAAAGTTGGCCAAAAAATAATTTAAAACAGCGGACCCCTAGAACTTTATTTATATAGTTAAGCATGGGCACGTTTATAATGCAGACCTTCATTTCGAGATTTACTGCTTTTAAACGGTAGGTCATATCAACAAACGAATTCCGCCATCAGACGTCTCTTTTAGTGTTCTATATGGTTGGCCCTATGACATTTTCTCGTGTCTCTTATATCTGTTGGTTAGATTGAGTTAGAAACATTAAACAGAGTGAAATTTGGGTACAGTTTTCACACATTAATTTATTTTTCGGATACTTACGCAGTGGCTGGAATTTTAAAAAAAAATGGCCGTGTCAACGTGCTTACCTTATTTGATGATTCTATCTTTCCCATAAGTGTTTCAAACGATAATATATACGTGAAAAAGTACAAAATTAACATAAAATTGGGAAATGCAGCTCTTTCTAACGTATAAGAGATCGAGATACGACTAAGTTGTAGATCTCTCGAAATTGAAAAGCGATTGTGGTTTCGTTTTTGTGATACGACTCACCGTTAGCCACCAATTATCCCGAAACCATGTTCTGCACCGTCATTGAAATTGCCTACATATTTCAATATGCTCCGGGGCCAAAAAGTTATACATTTGAATAGGTTGGAATTTTTCCTCAAAGGAAGGAGCGTCCAGGTTTCTGTATTAGATCCCGCCTGCATACGGAGTTGTTAAGGAAGAAAGTATTGCAGTTAATAAAGTTAAAATTAATAGAAAATATGATTATAACTGAGGACAGCTGGATGGGACAAATATGTAAATACTGAGTGGATGTATTGTAAAATGAAATGGCCTTCACTAAATTGTTATAATATGAGCTAGGATATAAGAAGGCAGTTACAGAGGAGAAATTTAGGCTCAAGGATTCTTAGGTAAACAGATAAGAAGATTGTTTATGGTGTTATTACTTAAGCCTAAAGAGGCAAGATATAGGCAATAAATGAAAGCTGAAAACAGAAGAGAAATAAGTAAGATTAATATCAAATGCCATAAAACGCCATACGGTGTGAAAACATGGGCTACACTCCGCGTTTCTGCTCAAATGTAAATGCCCCTTTAGAGCTGTTCGTCGACGATTGTAACCCCAACGGAATTCGGCAAGTATCCCGCAGAATGGCAGCATGATATCTCTCTCAACTTCTACGTAAGGAACAACCAGGAGTTTACAGGAATTTTGAAGAAAATGACATTTTTTTTTTTTTTTGCTAGGGGCTTTACGTCGCACCGACACAGATAGGTCTTATGGCGACGATGGGATAGGAAAGGCCTAGGAGTTGGAAGGAAGCGGCCGTGGCCTTAATTAAGGTACAGCCCCAGCATTTGCCTGGTGTGAAAATGGGAAACCACGGAAGAAAATGACATTAGCCTATGTTACTTCCCTGCTGGCAAGCAGCCAGAGACGCTGCCATGATAACCGGTAGGTTCGTTGTCGGTCTGTTGGCCACTCAATGCAGAGTACGAAACCGCAGAAAGTAGTAAAAGTAGTAGTAGTAACGGATTTTACAGAAAATCAATAGTGTAAGAGAAAATGGAATAAAACTGTTATCGTTTCTCTATAAACCCCCATTCTGTTCACTGTTTTTAAAATCATATGCATATCTAAACCTTCTCCTGGACGAGTATACCGGTACTCTATCTAGCCGTTTCACCGTGATGGTGGAAAAGACAGACAAACAGACACGAAAGCTAAATCCACTGATACGGCCTTGAGTTGACATAAATCGGATAAATACCTGAAAATTTGGCAAAACAAAGGAAAACACAGACAGATGTCCCCCTTGAACTTTATATATATTATAATCTGCAAGGTGAATAATGATAATGATAATAATAATAATAATAATAATAATAATAATAATGGCTCATTGCCTTCGGAGAGGCCTGGTGCAGGTCTTTCAAGTTGACGCATTATAGACGTCTGTGATAATGGAGCCCTACCTGTGATGAATATTCTAATGCTTTAGTCGGTAAAAACACCCACTCTCCGACCCATGGGAATTAACCAATGGAGTTTAAAATCCCCGGCCCGGCCGGGAATCGAACACGGGACTCCTTCGACCAAAGGCCAGAATGCTAACCATTTAGCCATAGAGCCGGACAGTAAAGTAATAAACATCCTCAGTATAGACGGTTATAATCTTCAGTTTGCAACCATCATGACCATTGTTATTCTTAATATTCACTATAGTAGCTGATTGCTCAGTGATTTTATCACTAGATTGTCACTAAAATGACAGCTGTTTGAAATTAAGGGCAATGAACATGATGGTTTTGTATCAAAAGCTATGTTTTGAAGGATCGCATTCCATGTAAAACTGTAGGGTCTCCGGTTCATGTTCACAAGATTCTTATTCTTCTTCTTCTGCCGCTTTTCCCATATCTGTGGGGTCGTGGGTGCGAACTGTGTCGCACATGTGGTTTTGGCCCTGTTTTCCGGCCGGATCCCCTTCCCAACACCATCCCTATATGGAAGGATGTGATCGCTATTGTGTCTTTCTGTGGTGGTAGGTAGTGCGGTACCGTATGTTGTCTGAGTATAAAGAAGAAAGTGTTGGGACAAACACAAACACCAAGTCCCCGGGTCAGAATAATTAATCAGGCGCGATTCAAATCCCCGACCCAGCCGGGAATCGAACCCAGGACCCCCTGAACCGAACGCTTCAACGCTGACCATTCAGCCAATGAGTCGGACTCATGTTTACAAGATTATCGTACACAAAGTTATTATTATTATTATTATTATTATTATTATTATTATTATTATTATTATTATTATTATTGGTCTACTCCTCACTCGATCAATTTCATTTTACATGTTATTTATTATTGATTATCTAAATCTTTCCACTGCACCAGTAACTGCTCCGAACTATCGATGGCTTCCATCTCCCGAGTGATCCAGTCACGGAGATCCCCAGGAGGTTGTCATGTGTGCGGTATGAATACTGTACATCTGTGTCTGAACACGATCTGGAGCGACCACATAAAGAATCCTATAGTGCACTGACCTGGCACCATTGTTTTGACATTTGGTGTGTCAACTCACGGTAACGACACAGCTATCAGGGTCATCATTGAATCTAACTGGCACGATCGTATCCTATCCAACACGAACCTGCCACCGAAGACAAGTTTTCATAGTCACAGGGATTCCATCACTAAATATACAACAAAATAAAGTTTTTAGGCCTACATATCGCAAACTAAGAATAAAAACAGGAGAGACCCTAGTGTAACTCACATTGCATGAAAGGTGGAAATGATTTATTTTTTACATGATTAAGGTGGCTACAACAGGTAATTTGACTACTTGATCTTTCGTTAGTTGTTTTATTTTATTACATAAGAATTATTACAAACAACGAAATCTATCATGTTTAATTATTATCAATGGGCAACGAGTATTTAACACCAAATTTTTCTTACTCATATGCAAGTGGTTTACTAATTGGTCACTAGAGGGCACTGAGCGAGTGACTGCGTGGTTTTGGTCACGTAGCTGTCAATTTACATTCGAGAGTTAATGGGTTAGGACCCTCACTGTCGGCAGCTCTGAAGATTATTTTCCGTGGTTTCCCATTTTCACAGCAGGTAAATTCTGGGGCTGTACCTTAATTAAGACCACGGTCACTTTGTTCCCTCTCCTAGCCCTCTCCTATTCCATCGTCACGTTAAGACCTACCTGTGTCAGATAAATACATCGCTGGATGTCAGTATACTTAATTTTTTTTCCATTTTTCGTCATTGAAATGTTTGACAGATTTGCAACATTTGGTTCATATACACCCATTTCAGAAATAATCTGACCTACGACGTTTTTATTCTTAGTTTGCGATATGTAGGCCTAAAAACCTTCTTTTTTGTTGTTGTATATTTAGTGATGGAACCCCTGTGACTATGAAAACTTGTCTTCGGTGGCAGGTTCGTGTTGGATAGGATATGATCGTGCCAGTTAGAGTCAATGATGACCCTGATAGCTGTGTCGTTACCGTGAGTTGAAACACCAAATGTCAAAACAATGGTGCACTATAGGATTCTTTATGTGGTCTCTGTAGCCACAGCCACAATCATACTAGTCATAAATAATCTGAGTCGATACAACCGTTAAAATCAAATCAATAATCCATTTGTAAATCCCTAATCATTTCTGTTCTGTGAAATAAAGATGTATAAAACACCCGTTTTAACAATTAGCGAATGGACAAAGTAAGGTATGACCTATCGTGGCAGAGTAGAGCCATGTGGTCCATCTTACTAACGATTGATCATAAATATATCCCTCGGTCATGGCCATCTATCAACGGCTGCTAATATTAGATGATCACTAGCCAGTCGTCCATCCGTACTTTACATCACAGCCTACACGGATACTAGGGTTACGCTTCAGTCACGCTAACTTCCGTAACGCAAATTTTCAGATGACCCCTAGCCATAAGGCATATTACGTCAAAATTCTGCTGCCTTCAATGATGTTGCCGTGTGTAAGTGGCTTTGCTGTGACTTAGACGAAACTCCAGTCTAAGAGTGTGGAAACGTGTTTAAAACACGGGGCCATATATACTCTATATAGAAGGCAAAGTTCTGGCGCACGGTAATGGGTGAAGATGAAGAAGAGTTGGTGTAGACAGATGACGAACACTGATTGTCTGGTTACCACGATGCTGCTTTTCTGTTCACGCAAAATGAATGATGTCAATTCCAGGTAGACACCCCCCACCCCATTCCAAAAACATATCGTGTAAAATCGAGCTGAACGGAGCTATGTCTGGGTCGCGGCAGTAGCTTTTGACTTATTATAGAAATACGTACCGTGCGATAGGTATTGTCAAAATAAAGTCTCTAGTCAATATGGGTTTGAAATGTTATTGTTGACATTTTATATTGACCTACACATCTTAAAGACAAAGCCGATGTACAGTGGGTCAGTAATATAAGAAATAACATACAGAATTAAAGAGATCTACAGTACGTCGATATAACGGGCGAAAGTTAAATCTATACTTGTATAACCCAGAATAGCGGGAGCTTCGATGAGCGCACCAGAGCCTCTTCATCATCACCAGAGTGATCAGTATCTACATTTGTCTGTTCCAGATCGTTTCCCATCATTGGGGCGGTAGACGTGCTCAGCTGGGGCTCCAGAATCACGTAACTCACCTCACGACGACCAGCCTCCTTAAATTTAAAACCCTCCCGATGAGCTTTTTGACGCTCGATATAGGTAATTTTCGACTTTTTGGAATTGTGGAATTGTGATAATCCGTTATGTTTCATGGTATGCATTTTTGATTATTCCAAAGACATTTATTGCGATATTTTGCGAAATATACACATTTTTCACACTTCTTCGCATCACAATCTCAAGTGTTCAACTATTTGTTGTTTCAAAAAGGACTTTACAACTTTGACAGCTCATAGTTATTTATTCATTTTACTTACAGAAATGGTTTTGGTGTCATCTTGACTGACAATTGATCAAGTTTTACCTAAACAGGTTGAATGTGACCTCCATCGGTCATGGGGCACACACCCCATCTGAAGTCGATTTCTTGCCAAACTCGCTGCAGCATGTCAGGCGTGACTCGTTCAATTGCTATGCAGATTCTACATCTGAGTTCTAGTAGAGAAGCCGGTAAGGGTGGACCAAACACTGTATCCTTGACGAACATCCACAAGAAAAAGTCAAGAGGTGTCAGGTCTGGTGAGCGTGGGGGCCATGCGATTGGTGCACCACGTCTAATCCACTTACCCGGAAAGCGTACATTCAGGAAATCTCGGATGTCGGAGAGGTAGTGTGGCGGTGCGCCATCTTGCATGAAGTGTATGCTGAGTTCTTGGTCATCAGCGTCAATCTGCGGGATTAAAAAGTATTCCAGCATTTCTAAGTACACTATTCCGTTGATAGTTTTCTCCCTGAAGAAGAAAGGCCCGTAAACTTTGCTCTTGCTCAATGCACAAAACACGTTCAGTTTTTGGCTATCACGTTCATGTTCTAGCACTTTCATTGGATTTTCACTCCCCCAGATCCTACAGTTGTGTCTATTAACTTTACCACTTAAGTGAAAAGTTGCTTCATCGCTAAAGATAATCTTTCCAATGAAATGTTCATCTTCTTCCAACCGATGTAACATGTCCACACAAAAGTCCTTACGAGCAATCTTATCAGTGTCTTCTAGTTGCTGTGCCATTGTGAACTTGTATGGTTTGAGATGTAACCGTTTTCTCAACACACGCCAAATAGTCGTATGTGCGACGCCCAACTCTCGAGAAGCACGCCGTGTCGATTTTCGAGGACTGTGCTCAAAGCGTTGTCTTACTTGCTCTACGACATCGTCAGACGTACGTGGACGACCTGAGGATTTCTTATGGCTTACCGAACATCCAGTTTCAATAAAGCACTTACGCCACTCATAAATAGTAGGCCTACTGGAAGGATCTTTACCATACTTTGCACGAAAATTACGTTGCACAGTTGTCGCCGACTTCGACTCTTCAAACCAAAACACACAGCGAGCGCGCTCGGGACCGGTGAAGGCAGCCATCTTTGCTGCAACTGCCGCTAGCGCTTGCAGTGACACGAATATGTACTAGCATACCACGGGAGTCAAAACTTGATCTATTGTCAGTGAAGATGACACCAAAACCATGCCTATAACTGAAATGAATAAATAACTATGAGCTGTCAAAGTTGTAAAGTCCTTTTTGAAACCTCCTGTATTTGCCGTCTTATTATAGAACTCACTGAGGCCAATCAAACAAAATGCCACACCTCGTGCTATCGCACCAGAGTCCAGAGATTTTAGCACCTCAGGATGGTCGCACTATTGCATCACCAAATGATGTCATATCGAGGTCAACCCCTGAGGGTGGGGGTAGAGGAATAAATCTGCCTATCGTAAAATGCGACTGAAAGGGGGCCGAGGGGCTTTCATCTTGGGAGCGTGGGTTGGTGACCACGGGTCCCACAGCTGAGTTTGTCTTTACTTCTACGTACTTATGTTAGGCTCATCACTTTAATCTTTCCTCTACGACCTCCGTTGGTCAACTCTTGTTCTCTTCCGACTCCGACAGTATTAGGTTTATGAGGCCTAGAGAGTATTTCATTATCATGCCCTTCGTGGCCTTTATTTTTCTTTGGCCGATACCTTCATTTTTCGATATGTTGGAAGTCTTCCTCTCTGATTAGTGTTAACACTCACTACCAGCTGGCTGGTGACCTCTGATGGTTTGATGATGATGATGATGATGATGATGATGATGATGATGATGATGATGATGATGATGATGATTAAGAAGAACTGGTCGAACTGGTGCAGCCCTATATCAGTGGGGTTGGACAAATTCTCCCCAATGTGATTGCGGTTTTGAATTGCAAACCATCAAGCATATTGTACAGGAGTGCCCTCTACGTGCATATCCCGGCTCCTTGGATGAACTCCACTCAGCATCTCCAGAAGGAATTAGATGGATTGCAGGCCTTCTTATCCATATTTGACAAGTGGTCCTAATGCTGTAAATTGTATGTGTGTAACAATATAATTTAATGTAATTCTTATTGTCTTGTAAGCATCAAACGCTAAATAATAATAAAGAAGAAGGAAACGGTCGAAGGAAAAAGATAAATTGATTGAAAGTCACATGTAGAATAAGGAGAGAAGGAGAAGAACAAGAACTGATTCTTCTTCCTCTTCTTCTCCTGCTTTTTCTTCTCTCTTCATTCGCTGTTATTCTGCTTCGCTCTTGCATTTTCCTTCTTTCTGTCTCTTTTGCGCCTCTTCACTTCGAATAACTTTTTCCTTTTCCCTTCTTTTTCGTCTTCTTCTGAAGGCCTTTTCTAGTTCGTGACTTTCAATAATGTCTTCTTCTTCTTCTTCTTCCTCTGCATAAGGTGTTCTTCTATTCAAAAACTTGCGCGCGACTGCTCTATGAGAGCCAGGTGTTAATAGAGAATGTTGCCAAGTTGTACTTCATCTTAAAACAATAATCACCACCACTACTCATACCGAAGTCAGACTCTTGTTGCTAGGAACACTGATGCTTCCTCTTTACAATGAGGTGCTGTCTATAAAGATTTGAAATATTTTTTTGTTTTGTTTTGTTTTACGTCGCGCCGACACAGATACGCCTTCTGGTGACGATAGGATAAGAAAAGCTTAGGAGTGGGTTGGAAGTGGCCGTGGCCTTAATTAGGGTACAGCTCCAGCATTTACCTAGTGTGCAAATGGGAAACCACGAAAAAACATCTTCAGAGTTCTGAAAGCGGAGCTTGAACCCACTGTCTCCCGGATGGAAGTTCACAGTTGCACGCCCCTAACCATACGGCCAACTCGGCGGGCTTGAAATATTTTAAACTTTCATATTTTTGTAACGTTCACTGACCCAAGTATGGTTCCAAAACTATTGACTTTTCAGACAGACTCCCAACGGAGGTGAGCTGCATATACCGTTATAACCACATACCAGTCCTCCTCCTATTCTGAAATGGCATGCAGTACTGGGAATCGAACCTAGGCATCCGAGAATGGCAGATAACAGTGCTGAGTGTTTCACTACGAAGGCAAACAGCATAATGATGGTTATTGACTAAATTTTGCGGTTAGGTGCGCGCGACTGTGAGCTTGCATCCGGGAGATGGTGGGTTCGAATCCCACTGTCGGCAGCCCTGAAGATGATTTCCCATTTTCACACCAGGCGAATGCTGGGGATGTACCTTAATTAAGGCCACGGCCGCTTCCTTCAAACTCCTAGGCTTATTCTGTCCGATCGTCGCCATAAGACCTATCTGTGTCGGTACAACGTAAAGCCACTAGCAAAAAAAAAAAAAAAAAGTCCGTCGTTGGAGGTGGTGGTTCACTATTGACTGAAGGAATAGTTAATATATCCCTCGTCGTGAGGAAGGACATCCGGTCGTAAAACTGGGCCAAATCCACTAAGTGTCTTCCCCAATTAATTTATTTATTAAAAATGAAGCCATTTCTTTTTCGGTGTTGACTCATAAGCTTTTCAGACTGTCAAACACAAATATAACACTTTGAATACTATAAAATAGCTGTCATGTTTCCTTTTCAAAAGAATCTTCAGATTCTAACAAATCGCTTTTAAGGCTGTATACAGGGTGGGCCATTTTAATTTATCGGAGCAAATATCTCGAAAACTACACATCGGATCAAAAAAAAATGGATAATAAAACTAGTTTGTTTCGGAAGGGGACATCCAATGATATCAAACTCCATCCATAACCAGGCCCCCTGGGGGTGGGGAAGGGGGGGAGAAGGAAATATGAAATAGGAACCCCCAATTTTTATTGCAGATTTGGATTCCCCAGAACAATTACCCCAATTTGACCTATGATTAAAGTCATTTTGGCTGACAGATTGCGTTGTAATCGTTAAAAATTAAATTGGTTAAAATATAATAAAAAATGGGAATATTTCGAGAAAAACACATGATATCAGAAAAATAAAAGTAAATGTAAACGATATTTTCAAAATTGGTATTCTGGGGCACCATTATTCACTGACGCACCCCATCCCCACTTATGTGAGTAGAAATTATTTCAAAATTTTCAATGGGAAACCAATTTTTAAAATCAAATCTTGGTTCTCCAGTACCGAATCGATTGTTTTGATGTTATTATTGATGCAAATTTATTTTTAGATTTGATTTAAAAAATTGGTTTCCCATTGAATATTTTGAAATAATTTCCACTCCCAAAAGTGGGGATGGGGTGCGTCGGTGAATAATGGTGCCCCAGGATACCAATTTTGAAAATATTGTTTACATTTACTTTTATTTTTCTGATATCATGTGTTTTATAAATATCCCCATTTCTTGATGATTTTTGAACCTATTTAATTTTTGTCGATTACAGCGCCATCTGTCAGCCAAAATTATTTTAATCATAGGTCTAATTGAGGTAATTTCTCTGGGGAATCCAAATCTGCAATAATAAATTGGGGTTCCTATTTAAGATTTCCTTCTTTCCCCTCCCCCAGCCCCGGGACGTTCCCTTCCAAAAGAAACAACTTTTATTACCCATTTCTTTTGACCCGATGTGTAGTGTTCGAGATATTTGCTCCGATAGATTAAAATGACCCACCCTGTATACATTGACTAACAAACAAGGTACGGCCAAATTTTCAGGGTACATTCCTCACACGTAGAAGGAGAAAACGCTTTATTTCCCTGTTAGAAGTGATTTTCTACAACTCTACATAGTACAAGTACATGAATCACATGAAACACACAGGAACAGAACATACCAGTATACCACATGACACATTTTGTATGAAATGAATCGCGGATGCTTTAATGTATCCGTTCGACGGCGGGTTGACTTGAAGATTTCACAATAAGAAAGTGCCGTGTGCTATGCTGGTACGTTCTGTTCCTGTATGTTTTTCATGATTAATGAACTACGTACAATTGTAGAAATTGAGATTTAAAGCGTTTCCGAACCTGTGTCAATATAACATATTTTTTCTACGTGTGTGGAATATGTCCTCAATGTTTGGCCATAACTTATTGTTATACACTGTATAAGATAGCTGTAAAAGATGAACAAATATAAGTGGAATGACATGTTCCATTCTACAAGAACATCCTCAGATTCTAACAGATCACTTTTTAGCAGGCATTAATATGATGATATTACGTAATTGTTTACGTTGCTTAAACTTGCCAGTGATTGTGAAACAAATCAGAAAAAAACATGAATCTAGTACTTGTAGAACGAAACATGTCATTCCACTTATAATTGTCAAATGTTTACAGTTTTTTATTGTGTTCTAAGGGTGAAGCCTCCGTGGCTCAGGCGGCAGCGCATCGGCCTCTCACCGCTGGGTTCTGCGGTTCAAACCACGGTCACTCCATGTGAGATTTGTGCTGGACAAAGCGGAGGCAGGACATGTTTTTCACCGGGTACTCCAGTTTACCCTGCCATATTTAATTCCAGCAAACTTCCCCTCTAACATTTCATTTCATCTGTCAGTCATTAATCATTGCCCCAGACGAGTGTGACAGGCTTCGGCAGCCGGCACAATTCATATTCTCGCCGCAAGATGGGGGCTTCATTCATTCCATCTCTGACTCGGTACTGACTGGAAAACAGGTTGTGGGGTTTTCTTTTCATAGTGTACTATAGGTGTTCGATAAACTGTAAGTTATACAGCGTGGTCGCAAACAACGTGAACCGGGTATATGAGTGTTAGAGTGTTGGTCACACTGATAAGTAATATGAAAAAAATAATTGGATATCTCGCGCCGTTGTCATTTTATTAGCTGCTGAAATTAGCCAATCACATCGCTTAGCGGGCGAACTGAAATGCGTATTGTGAGGCGGTGTTGCTAAATTTGCAAGTGGCTTAGACGGGCTTCAGATCTATGCCGAGAGATAACGCACCGTCGCTTTCAGCCAGTGTCGCCGTAGCGTGATGAAATGATGAAATGATGATGAAGACAACACATACACCCAGCCTCCGTGCCATTGGAATTAACCAATTAAGGTTAAAATCCACGACCCGGCCGGGAATCGAACCCGGGACCCTCTGAACCGAAGGCGAGTACGCTGACCGTTCAGCCAACGAGTCGGACATCCTGTCACCTGGGAGGTCTGTATTCAAATTCCTGTCCGGATGAAGTTCTTTCTCCGATTGGTGCTCTCAAACCGGTCAAATCGCGTTGTGAAAACTTTGGTACGTAAATAGCGTTGTGGGGTCGAAAATGATACCATAGAATGGATGACCTCAAACACCCTTTATTTAAGTTTCAAAAAGAAAAACATGTCAATTATATTTCCTTATACCTTTTACCTACAATGAGAAAATATCTTTTCTGATTATAGATTATGAGATAATGCACACTTATTTTACCGTCACTAATTGAAAAAGAAAATCGCACTCCCATGAAAATGAAAACCTACAACCTGTTTTCCAGTCTTTGACTGGGTCAGGAATGTAATAAATGAATCAGATATAGGCTGATATTACGATGGGGTCGCCACTCCCAAAGTGATTTATATTAATGAGTGATAGATGCGATGAAATGAGTATGGAGAGTGTTGCTGGAATGAAAGATGACAGGGAAAACCGGAGTACCCGGAGAAAAACCTGTCCCCCCTCCGCTTTGTCCAGCACAAATCTCACATGGAGTGACCGGGATTTGAACCACGGTATCCAGCGGTGAGAGGCCGACGCGCTGCCGTCTGAGCCACGGAGGTTTTCCGCACTCCCATGAATTAAACATAAATGAAAGGAAATTTTAAATGTTAATTGCTCCAAAGCAAATTAAAAGGTGCATTTAAATATTATAATATACAAAACTCATAAAACTTTTGAATTTCACAGTCATTTACGTCATTTTCACAACCACTTAATGGTTAGAAGTTTGACAACAATGTTCTGACTTTGACGTCTCATTTGCCTGTTGCGTTCGGTAGCTGACCACTTCTATCTGTTCCTACCAGAAAAAAATGACGGCTGGTTATGGACATCTAGGTTGTCCGTGAAACTTCCCTCTTCGTCTTCCTCGCCTTCTTCTTGTTCCGAATCCGTGTCATGCTCGGAATTGTAATTTGGATCATTTTCATCTGAGAGATCGCTTTCGTCACTTCCTTCAGCATCTTCCTCTAAAACACTCCGATCCTAGGATCACACACTGACATGCCAGGGCAAGATGTGGAAGCCGCAGCAAGGCTTGCACGAAGAAAAAGTACCAAACACGCACTTCGAATGAAATATTAACACTTACAAAATTTTAAGTCACTTCGTAACAATCAAGTTTCTGTGAATACCAATATTAACTAAACGCTACAACTCCAGATAGCAGTAGACCTTGCACTAAGTAACAGCTACAGTGAACGGCGATAGCCAGAACGGAATACGGAGGAATCGCCAGGGTTGTACAAAGTCACCGGTATCTTTAATGATCCTACAGCGCCACTCGAAGTTTAAGCCAGGTACAGGCTTAGCAACACCGCCTCACAAAGTCCATTTGAGTTCACTCGCCAAGCGATCTGATTGGCTAACTTCAGCAGCTGATAAAATGACAACGATGCGAGATATCGAATTACTTCTTTTAAATTATTATCAGTACTGCCAACCCTCTAACGCTCAAATCCCCTGTTAACATTGTTTCTGACCATCCTGTATACCAATGAATTGAGGAAAGGCCGGAAATATTAAGAAGATAGTGTATAATTTTTAAAATACCGGGCGAGTTGGCTTTGCGGTAAGGAGCGCGCAGCTTTGAGCTTGCATTCGGGAGATAGTGGGTTCGAATCTCACTGTCGACAGCCCTGAAGATAGTTTTCCATGGTTTCCCATTTTCACACCAGGCAAATGCTGCGAATGTACCTTAACTAAGGCCACGGCCGCTTCCTTCCCATTCCTAGTCCTTTCCTACCCCATCGTCACCATAACACCTTTCTGTGTCGGTGCGACGTAAAGCAAAGTAGCGAAAAAGAATAACGCTGCTCAGAGCCTTTCGTCAAATTCGGAGAGGTTCATTTGTTGAGGTGTGCTTGGTGAATGCACTACAAGGAACTCCCCGATCCACTTTAAGAAGCTTCATTGTTACTACATTTCCAACTCCACAGTGAATGAGAATACATACACTGACGGACAGAGCAAATGCAACACCAAGGAGGAGTGGTTCGAAAGGGATGAAAGTTGGGAAAAAACAGAGACGGCACGGACGAATAATTGATGTTTATTTCAAACCGATATGCAGGTTACACAATGCGCACGGCATCGACTCAGTAGGATGTAGGACCACCGCGAGCGGCGATGCACGCAGAAACACGTCGAGGTACAGAGTCAATAAGAGTGCGGATGGTGTCCTGAGGGATGGTTCTCCATTCTCTGTCAACCATTTGCCACAGTTGGTCGTCCGTACGAGGCTGGGGCAGAGTTTGCAAACAGCGTCCAATGAGATCCCACACGTGTTCGATTGGTGAGAGATCCGGAGAGTACGCTGGCCACGGAAGCATCTGTACACCTCGTAGAGCCTGTTGGGAGATGCGAGCAGTGTGTGGTCGGGCATTATCCTGCTGAAACAGAGCATTGGGCAGCCCCTGAAGGTACGGGAGTGCCACCGGCCGCAGCACATGCTGCACGTAGCGGTGGGCATTTAACGTGCCTTGAATACGCACTAGAGGTGACGTGGAATCATACGCAATAGCACCCCAAACCATGATGCCGCGTTGTCTAGCGGTAGGGCGCTCCACAGTTACTGCCGGATTTGACCTTTCTCCACGCCGACGCCACACTCGTCTGCGGTGACTATCACTGACAGAACAGAAGCGTGACTCATCGGAGAACACGACGTTCCGCCATTCCCTCATCCAAGTCGCTCTAGCCCGGCACCATGCCAGGCGTGCACGTCTATGCTGTGGAGTCAATGGTAGTCTTCTGAGCGGACGCCGGGAGTGCAGGCCTCCTTCAACCAATCGACGGGAAATTGTTCTGGTCGATATTGGAACAGCCAGGGTGTCTTGCACATGCTGAAGAATGGCGGTTGACGTGGCGTGCGGGGCTGCCACCGCTTGGCGGCGGATGCGGCGGATGCGCCGATCCTCGCGTGCTGACGTCACTCGGGCTGCGCCTGGACCCCTCGCACGTGCCACATGTCCCTGCGCCAACCATCTTCGCCACAGGCGCTGCACCGTGGACACATCCCTATGGGTATCGGCTGCGATTTGACGAAGCGACCAACCTGCCCTTCTCAGCCCGATCACCATACCCCTCGTAAAGTCGTCTGTCTGCTGGAAATGCCTCCGTTGACGGCGGCCTGGCATTCTTAGCTATACACGTGTCCTGTGGCACACGACAACACGTTCTACAATGACTGTCGGCTGAGAAATCACGGTACGAAGTGGGCCATTCGCCAACGCCGTGTCCCATTTATCGTTCGCTACGTGCGCAGCACAGCGGCGCATTTCACATCATGAGCATACCTCAGTGACGTCAGTCTACCCTGCAATTGGCATAAAGTTCTGACCACTCCTTCTTGGTGTTGCATTTGCTCTGTCAGTCAGTGTACATGCGGAGACGCCAGCTGCCTCATGTAGCGTTAGCTTCATAACCTGCCTGGAATAGTCACTAGCAAACGGAGTGTACATGCCCCTGTCCGCCGCGTGTTCTGCACTGTACTACCTTGTTTGTTTCTCGGAAGAAAACGCCAACTTCCTCGTGCCTTGTATTTATAACTTACGTCACGTGCAATTGTTCCTTATATTTCTCGAATATTATTAAAGTAATGTCTGTGTTATATTGCTTCCAACAAAAACACACTTCAATGAGGAATGCCGATCAAGTCTACATCGTATCGGTATAGCAAGTAAGTTTTATTCTCATACTGAGATGTACATTCCATCCGTCTTACTTCTTGTAACATTTCCAATCAGTAGCTATAGGCTACTAACAAGAACTGAAAGCTTTACAGTCGTTTGCGGTGTGACTTCTTCGATGATTACCTTGGACTGAAACGACGGTTGATCCCTTTATAGCCGTGTACAGTTAACACAGATTACCGTACTGCGATTCCTTGGTTAAATGATCAGAGTCACGGCCTTACGTTCAAAGGCCCTGAGTTCGATTTCAGTCCTGTTCAGAGATGTTTAGGTGCATATGGTTAATTACTCAGGCTAAGGGAATGGGTGTTTGTGTTTGTCTGAATTTGCATCTCTTCCTATCAACACAACACACCACACTACCAACTAACACACCGAAACTTAATAGAGATTACATTCCTGCACGTAGGGTTGGTGTCAGGAAGGACATCCAGTTGCAAAACACGATCAAGTCCCACGCCCCCCCCCCTCAGACGCTTCCACACGAGACATGCTGAAATAATCCTTTTCCGGTCAGATGACCCAACTAAGAATGTGCCCAAATTAAGATTCAGTCATTTTTGTGTCTTTATGACAATCTGTTTTCATCAACATGTTCGAAAATCTGCAGAACCGATCAGAACAATGCGTGAGACGTGAAGGTGCACATTAATTAATTAATGTATTAATAATAATAATAATAATATTAATAATAATAATAATGGCTTTTAAGTCCTGCTATTTTTACCGTTTTAGGAGGTGCAGAGGTTCTGGAATTTTGTCCCGCAGGAGTTCATTTACGTTCCAGCAAATCTACCGATATGAGACTGAGGTATCTGAGCACCATCAAATGCCACCGGGCTGATCCACGATCAAACCTGCAATATGGGGTCAGAAGGCCAGCGCCTCAATCATCTGAGCCACTCAGTCCGGCAAATTGCATTCTCTATTCTTATGGCGACGATGGGACAGGAAAGGTCTAGGAGTGGAAAGGAAGGACGGTGCCCTTAATATTAAGATACAACCCAGGTATTTGCCTGGCGTAAAAATGGAAAATAGCCGTGCGGTTAGGGGCGCGCAGCTGTGAGCTTGCATCCGGGAGATAGTGGGTTCGAATCCCACTGTCAGTAGCCCTGAAGATGCTTTTCCGTTGTTTTCCATTTCACGCCAGGGAAATTTTGGGGTTATACGTTAATCAAGGCGACGGTTCGCTTCCTTCCCTCTCCCTACGAACCTACTACGCTGGCGTAGAGAGGTGATCGTCCCATGTGGCGCGTCCCGGGTGGCGGATACGGGGGTCCTAACCAGCTTGCCGGCGGACTCGAGCGAAATAAAATACAGTAGCTCTCGCGGACCAAACATACAACCCCCTGTGGGTGGGGGACGCAGACGAAAAATAAACCCACAGTATCCCCTGCCTGGTTTAAGAGGCGACTAAAAGGGGTGACCAAGGGATGATTCGTTACCTGTGCGTATTACATTACCTCTGAATAGTACCACACTCTGTGGAACACCTTAAGTCTACGTTACGATTCGTATCGCTACATGAGAAATGCCATGGTTCTTTTATACTTTCCTAGCGATAAGTACCATTGTGAGGGGCCGCTGACCTGGATTTTGGACCCCTTCAGACAACAAGCATTATTACCAGGGTTGTACTTTGGAAGTAGCTCCTTGATCAGTATATGATATTGTTTTGAGGTAGTTTCATTATTCATCGTCTCTTTTTTATAATTCTGGCCAGTGGATTGATTTCGAAATCATTTTTGACTATCAATATTGTGGGCTGTATCCACTGATTATCTTAAATTCATTTTCATCCATTCATTCTTCATCATCACGTTTTGAATTCTGATCAGTGGATGAGCTTTTGACACTTAAATTGTCATTACATTTAGTCTAATTTCGTACCATTAGGGGCCGATGACCTAGATGTTAGGCCTTAAACAACACGCATCATCATCATCATCATCATCATCATCATCATCATCATAATCCTTCCCTCTCATAGACCTTTCTCACCCCTTCGTTGCCATCAGACGAATCTGTGTCGGTGCGACGTAAAGCAAATTGAAAAAAGTTACTATTAAATATAACAGAGTTACCTAAAGTGAATAATTTTGTGTAAGGTGTAGTCATTATACCATAACAGTCTGAATCATCCTCATTATTATTATTATTATTATTAGTATTATTATTAATATTATTATTATTAATATTATTATTATTATTATTATTATCAGAGTTGCAAATCTCAATGCAGGCCATGGAAGCCCTTGATGGACTGAAAGGTAAGGGCTTACACTATCCCTAACCTCGGAACTAACAAGGGAGAAAATTGTCCTACAACACTCCAAATTGCATGAAAATTAGTAGGTAATTAAAAATGATCTGAAAGCACGGTATAGAAATTAACTGATTAGAGCAGAGATAAAAAGCATTAAGTCAGTTTTCACTACGTTTTAGGAGGAAGAAGAAATGTCATTACCCAAATAGAATAGAACAAAAACACTATATTAATGTTCGATATTGTGAAGCTGCTACTCAGGCTGTATTTGTATTAGTGGAAGGTCATTTTTAATTTAATTAACTTCTTCTTTCTTCCTTCTTTTTCTAAGTCGTCTTCCACATCTGTGCGGACGTGGGAGCTAACTGTGTCGCACATGTGGATTTGACCCTGTTTTACGACCGGATCTCCTTCCTGACATCAACCCTATCAATGTAATCACTATTGAGTGTTTCTGTTGTGGTTGGTAGTGTAGTGTGTTGTCTGAATATGAAGAGGAAAGTGTTGGAACAAACACAAACAGCCAGTCCCCGGGCCAGAAGAATTAATCAGAAGTGATTAAAATCCCCGATCCAGTCGGGAATCGAATCCGTGACCCTCTGAACCGAAGACCTCAACGCTGACCATTCAGCCAATGAGTGGAGCATTTTTGATTTTATATACAATTTTCAAAATCAGTTTCAAAATGTGACTAAATTCCTTTCAGCTCTTTGAACAGTTTAATTTGGCATAAAGTCGTCCATAATGAGTATATCACATGACATTTTGTCACAAGTGTATTTGTAAATCCTGCACAAATATAATTTATAACCCCTCCGTGCTGAGTGGCTCAGACGGTTGAGGCGCTGGCCTTCCGACACTAACTTGGCAGGTTGGATCCTGGATCAATCCGGTGGTATTTCAAGGTGCTCAAATCCGCCAGCCTCGTGTCGGTAGATTTACTGGCATGTAAAAGAACTCCTGCGGGACTAAATTCCGGCACCTCGGCGTCTCCGAAAACCGTAAAAGTAGTTAGTGGGACGTAAATCAAATAACATTATTATTATTATTATTATTATTATTATTATTATTATTATTATTATTATTATTTATAACACCACTCATGACATGGGGCGATACAAGGACTCCCTTTCATTTGCCGTATTCGACCAGTTATGGTGAGTTCTAATGTCTTTACTAACCTACAATATCTGTTTTCTATTCATTGATGTTTCTCCCACTATTGTTTGTGTAAGTTAAAATCCGTCCGATAGTATCAGAATGTTTCTTCTTGTGAAGATTGTCTTGTCTTTTTCGTTTGAGAGGCATAACACCCAGGTAAAAAATGAAATGGCGTATGGCTTTTAGTGCCGGGAAATTCCAGGACGGGTTCGGTTCGCCAGGTCTTTTGATTTGACTCCCGTAGGCGACCTGCGCGTCGTGATGATGATGATGATGAAGACAACGCATTCACCCAGCCCCCGTGCAAGAGAAGTTAACCAATGATGGTTAAAATTCCCGACCCTGCCGGGAATCGAACCTGGGACCCCTGTGACCAAAGGCAAGCACGTTGACCATTTAGCCATGGAGCCGGACAATACCCAGGTAACACACGCTTCCTATAATCAGGTTCTCTGGCGTAAACAACGAGCAATCAAGAAATGTATGTATGTCTACCCCTTAGACCCGTTCCGTACGGGGTCGGGGAAGAGGTGAGATTAATGTATACGTATTTTTACGGCCGGATGCCCTTTCTGACTCTAACCTCAGTTGAGGAGCAAATTAAGATGAAGTGAATTATGGTGGATGAAATTGGATAAGGAGGTGGAAGGAATCGGCTGTGGCTTATGAATAGGAACTGTCTTGGCATTTGCCTGAAGGTGAAAATGGGAAACCACGGAAAACCATTCTCAGGACTGCCGACGGTGGGGTTTGAACACACACATCTCACAAATGTAGAGCTTGGCTCCATACCTGTAGAGCATTAAGACGCGTCATTGACTTAATGTTTTCCTCCTTCGATCACGCTACCCACAGCATTGGTTGTGGTATAAAGAGAAAGCTGACTTAATTCCTTCTTAAGCCGTCCGAAAGCCCTTGGTTCAATACTTCAGAATACTGAATGTTTAAAAAATTAAGCAAATATGACTTAGGCCTAATGCTTTTCAGCTCCGGCCGATTCAATTATGGTAGGGCCTACCAATAAATAAAAGGCTATTATTTACCTAGTGAACACTAAGGTGTCGATAAGGATGAGGCATATCTCCGTGCATCTTCAGTCAATATCAAAATTATGTTAGGGCTTATTAATGAAGTGTTCGACGCACAATGCAGAGAAACAATGAGAATTTTTGAAAATAGCCCCATCGATGCACATACCATTATCAATCTTGCGACCACATACTATCGTTGGGTAACCTTACTCGCCGAAACCAATTGAAATTATTCATTTGATCAAATGCGTTATTTTACAAGGAAAGGAATCCTAAAGTCGTATTCAGTGACAATATTTGACCTTTCATACCAATTCCCATGCAGTCCAGAACGTTCGAACACAAATACATTTATTGTAAGTGGAGTAGAGTTTTACTGTATGCCTGGCCGCCTTTGCCCCTAGGAATTAACATGGTACTCATTTTTGGTGTAGGCTGAGTGAACTTCAGAACCATGTGCTCCTCAAGAAGTGGAAATCTCGTTTCGTAAATTTTTCGCCTTCCAACGTCTTTCTCGGAGAACCGAAAGCTCCTTTAACCCCTCAGATAGACAGCCCAGTTATAATTGTTATTATTTGATTCGTTATGCCCAAGTAAGGAGCTCGTGTGAAATTATTTAGTACAACGTTTCTTCTTGTCTTCCCAAAATCTCTTAATCCTTTCGCTGTGTATCTTTTTCCGTTTTTCGTCCATCCTGTAGCTTGTCTTTTAGGTTGATCAGAAAATTTGTGTTTATTTATGAGTTTTCTGATATATTTTTTTCTGTCTTGCAAGACTTCTTCATTGATACAAATTTCCTGAAGATCTTTGTTAATTTCTGTAAGCCGGTTGTGACTTTTTAGAGATACTACAATATTTAGTATTTTCTTTGTTAGCCTATTGTTATCCAACCTGATCATGTGACCATAGAATTTTAATCTCCTTTTTATAATGGTGTCTGTGATTATTTTCTGTTACTTGATAGTGTACCGGGAAATGATTATGGGGCCAGAGCATGGGAAGGATCTCAGGTAGTGTGCTGTTACTTATTGGAGCAGGTTCAGAGAAGGATATTTTCGCAGGGCGAATAATAGATGGTAAAATCTTTTTGACAATATTTATTGAAATTTTCATGTAAATCACCCTGCAGTTGAATTGTCGAAATTAAATTTTCAGTCAATCTTTTCAAAATGCAAAAATTAAATATCGGCGCTGTTATATTCTGAGACATCCACTTGAAGTTAAAAATGTCCAAAAGGAATACCAATTTTCTGAGATCATAAACACCCTACAGTTCATCCAGGATCTCTTATTCATTTAACCAAATTGCATAACAACCAATTCTATTACTTGTGATGCAAACCTACATTTTTCTAAGATTTTTAAACATAATATTAACACACACTTCCATTAATAATCTGATAGTTCAAGTAAAAGTATTCAATCACTTGCTGTATACACCTACAGTTCATCTAAATCGATTTTATAAGAAAATAAAATAGTGCACTTGCTTTATGGCAAACCCTATAGTTCGTCTAAGTGTAATGCAATTTATAAAAGATTTTAAAGGGAAATCTACAGTTCAAAACAAGACATGGAGTTTTCTTGAATTATTGGGAATAGTAAAATTCACACGAAGCACTTTTCTGTTGACGAATGTAGTAGCACTATAAAAGATTGAGTGCTTTGTTAAAAGTCAGTTAGTGTCTAAGTGGTATTACTCACTCAAAAATATATGAAAAACACTTCACCTACAGTATAATCTGCTTGTAAGGATTGATGAAGTACTGTCCTGCGGCTTGGTTACTGGAACTTTCTGTAGCGTGCAGCCAAGACTCGAACTCATCACCAGCAGCGTGACACGTCCATTCAATGAAGACACGACGTTATTATCCCTCGTCGAAATCACGATCATTCCCTCGCTGGATACCACGATTGAAGAAACCACGATTAATCCCACGCTGGAAATGACGTTCTACGCAGTGTAATATCACGACACTTCACCAAGATTTCGGTTATTTTTAAAGAGATATGTTGAAACACGGAAATTTCAGTTGGCACAAAATAATGGGTTGTAGAACTCTTAATTATCATTAAGATTGGTATTTTACATTGACACAAGTCTTAATGCATAGTTCGTATTCTCACTTTTTGTTTTACGATGTTAAATATGTGACTCAGAATATCACAGTCTATGCTATAGTATGATCCATAAGTCAAGTTAATGCAGTAATGACCTACAGTCGTTTTCAAAACGAAAAACACAGTCTTTCACTCACAGTTTATGGAGCAAGAATTGAACACTCTCACAGTTCATGATAGTCACTGATTATGTCTTAGGTTCAATCGTAGAATAATCATCACAGTCCATGAAACACTTGAGAAAATGCCATTAATATCACTCCTATAACAGTCTCTGAAATACTAATGTTCATAGATTAAGAAGCTTTTATGAATGAATTTGCATGACACGAGGTCGTATGGCCTAACATTGCCATAAAAAGTCCTTAACATTCAGTTAGGTTCTCATGGTCATAATCGAAAGTTCGAGAAATACGTAAAAAAAATAGTCACATTTAGTCCTGTTATTTGTTGAATGTTTAGTGGAATAGTATTTCACACAGTTCATAATCGTACTAGTATACGAGAAATGTGTCTCAAAATTAATTAAATTGTCATAAATTGGAAGTTCGGTTTATCACACGCAATGTCCTAGTATGCTGTTACTGTCAATGACAAAGTTCAAAATTACAAGAGATTGACAAAGTCAGCAATACAATCAACTGGTAAACTAAACACTTGAATTCACAATTATCGTAAATTCATTTAGTTAAGACACCCGTAAATCTTATACAATGATGATTTAGTCGGAGAGAATTATATAACATTTCACACGTCTCGACGTGGCTGAAACTTTACTTGCGACGTCCTCGCACAATTTCGAAGTTCTAGAGAGTAACTTATATGACTATACCCTCGGTTGGTCGAACTATTTATATCCGGCTGGGAGCCGCATTCTGAGTCAGGTGACAGAGGAGTGATAATACTTCCCAAACTTCAACTCGTCATATCTTTGAAACCACTGGACGGATTAGTCTCAAATTTGCAGGGTTGTGCTTTTAAAACGTGAGCTACAATTTGGTGTTGGTCTCATATTTCTGTTGCTTGGTTCTAAAAGGGCCAATGCCATTTTTTTTATCTGATACAAACACGTTTTATCGTTTCTTACAACATGTTAAAAGGGCTAATGTCTCTGTTAAGTACTAAACGAACAGTTAACGTTTAATTAAATAAGCCCTTGCCAATAATGTTAGATTACCAATAAAGATTAGAGTCCTGGCAATTTTTAAATAACACGATAGAAAAAATTACCGTTTAATAAGGTGACTTCCACAAAGAAAGTATAAAGTTATTTAAAGTTAGTTGTTGAAAAAATATTGTATAACTATAAGCAAAACTTCACATGCTCATAGCTCAAAAACTTTTTTTGACATTGGCCCTTTTAGAACCAAGCCACAGATTTATTGGTCCAGTCGTTGAGAAGCTCAAACATAGTTTCGAGACGTTTCTGCGGGGAGGTGAGATACAAGCAGTGCTGACGTCACTCGACATTGCCCCTCTCATGCTGTCTTCCTCACGCAGTGCAGTAAGGACGAGAATATTCTCTCGCACAGCTGTGCTTACGTCGTAACTTAGCCGTTCGCTCATGAATAAAGATTTTATAACTCATATGTGCCAGGGCTATGCCTTCCTGGTACAATAGATTTCCTGTGATTTCTTTTTCACCCAAGTACCATTTTCGTATTTAGGTCCTAGAATTTTCCTGAGAATTTTCCTCTCTGGTTTTTCTATATCTGTCATCTGCCACCAATAATCAGAGTTTCTGATGCATAAAGGGCTTCTGCTTTGCAAATGTGTTGTAATGGCGTAATTTTGCCTTTTGGGATACATATTTTTTGTTGTATCTGCTCCAGTCTATTTTGTATGCTTTTTATAATCTTGTAATTCTTTCTTCGTTTGCTTGCTGATTTATTCCGTTTGGTTGTACAATTTAGCTTAGGTATTTGAATCTTACTACTTGGGAGATTTTTTATTGCTTTTTGCTATTTGTTCAACGTCGCACTAACACATCGAAGGTTTTCGACGACGAAAGGGTGAGAGACTGGGGAGGTAGCGGCCGTGGCCTTCATTAAGATACAGCCCCAGCATTTGCCTGGTGTGAAAATGGGAAAACATGGAAAATCATCATCAGGGCTGCCGACAGTGAGGTTCGAACCCACTCTCTCCCGAATGCAAGCTCACAGCTGCGCGACCCTAACCGCACGGCCACTTGCTCGGTCTTGGGAGATTTTCCCATATCTAATGATTAGAGGATGGTTGTTAAATCCTTGAATTTGTACCTTCCGTATTCTTGTCCTTCCGCATGAAATTTGCAGACCTGTTCTTGCTGCTATTTCATGAAGTTATTCTACGGACTGGAGTGCTTTTTGTTTGTTGTTGGAGAGGACTGCCAAGTCATCTGCAAAGGTGAATTTTATTTTTGAGAAGTCTACCAATATTGATCCCTTTAGTTTCATTTTTCCATTCAAGAACCACTTTTTCCAGAACTAGATTGAATAGTAGTGGTGACAATCCATCGCCTTGTCTGACCCCTGTTGTAGCTTTGAATGGCTCTGAAATTTTTCCTAAAAATTTAACTTTCGCTGTTGTGGCTGTTAGGGTTTGCTTGATCTATTCTCTTGTTTTTCTTTCGATTTAAAATTCCTCAAGTATGCTGAATAGATTCTGTCGGTCTATTGAATCATATGCTTTTTGAAGTCAAAAAAGTAATTATTGTTTGTTTTCTTTTACAAATTTGTAAAATAGTTTTTAGGTTTAAGATTTATTGATCTTCCTTTTCGGAACCCTGCCTGATATTCTTCAATGAAGTGGTCGGTTTGTTTTTCTAATTTATTCAGTAAGGCTTCAGCGAAAATTTTGTAGACGGCTGACAGTAAGGAAATCCCTTTGTAATCGTTTGTATTTGATTTATCCCCTTTGATGTGGAGCGGATGAATTAGTGCACATTTACAGTCTTCTTGAATTTTCTCAGTATTCCAAATGTTCTGTATGATTTCTTGAATTTCGTACGCCATTTTCTCACCGCCTGTTTTCAACATTTCAGCAATTATCCCATCTTCTCCTGGTGCTGTATTATCTTTAAATTCTTGAAATATTTGCTTGATTTCTTCTAGAGTGGGAGGTTCTGAGTCTGGATTTGGTGTAAGTTTCTCAAAGGTTAATTGGTTTTGCGGACTTTCGTGATTTAATAGATTTTAAAGTAGTCTCCAAGAAGTTTGCAGTTTTCTCTGTTATTTGTTCCTAATATCCGTCTAGACGTTTGAAACAAAGACTGGCGCTTGGTAATTTTGGAGTTCTTTAAAATTCTTGTAGTAGTTACTATAATTGTTTTTCTGGAAGCCTTGGTCTATTTCCTTAAGCCGGGTTTGGTCTTGATTTAGTTTTCCTACTCTAATAATTTTGGATGTTTCCTTCTCTACTTTAAGGAATTCTTGCCAGTTGATTTCAGATCTATGAGAATTCCATATTTGCCATGTTCTAATTCTTAGTTCTGTTGCTTTGTCACGTGTATCATTCCAATAGCTGTTTTTCCGTTTTTAGGCGGTGTACCAGATTTCTGGGATGCCTTGCATACTATATTTTTTAAGATTATTCCAGTCTGAGGGGGACACTTGATGGTAAATTTGCAAGGAAACAGTCGGAATTTTATTTTAAAAATTCTGGGTCAGTTTTTTTTGCGTCTTCAATGTTCTTATTTTGGACCTGTTAAATTGAAACTTCTCTTTTTTAAGGACAAGTAATGATCTGAATCTATAATTCCTTTTTTCACTTTAACACATGATTTCTTTTTGGTTTTGCCTAGTGATGGCTAAATGGTCAATTTGAAATTCGGCTAGATATTGATTGAAGGATCTTCAGGTCATTTTCTTTCTGATTATGGCCAAGAAGTGTGTTGGCATTAGTTTTAGTTTGAAGATTTCTCAGAAGTCTATTAATCCTTCTCCATTTCTGATTTTTCTGTTATGTGCTAGACATAATCCTGCTATGCTCCTAAATTTATTTTCTGTACCAATTTGTGCGCTGAAGCCTCCTAACAGTATTTTGACATGGTGTTTTGGTATCTTATTTGAAAATTCCTATAGCAGTTCCCAGAATTCACGTGCAACTTTCCAATTGTGATTATTTGTGGGAGCGTGGGCATTGATTAATGTGTACGCTTTGTTTCCCGATTTAAGCGAAAGGAGTGAGTTAGGGATGGCAACGATTTATCGGTTTTTATGAAATACCGATATTTTCCTTTCGATTTATCGATATATCGATATCGAAATTTTGATTCAATTTATCGAATAATATATCGGTTTTTCCATAAATATATCGTTTTTCTTTGAATTAATAATTTCATTAACAACATCCGCACTAGAGAATGCCGATAATTCTGCAAGAGATGGTGCTAGTGAAGGTGGAATTGTAACCTGGAAATATCCAATCTAATCAATACCTTGCTCTGAGCCTCTGGTAGGCTGAACTATAGTTCGAATACAAACGGTGGAATATATAACACAGTTGCCTCCGCATGGCAGTTTACACAGCGCGAAATACGTTCTAGTTCCAGAGTCACCGCTAGACTTCGTGTTAGCCCTCCACTATTTAACAACACAGACGTATATGGAAACTGTGAAGGAAAAAGGTAAGTTAGTGAGGTTTTAGGTGAGATAAGCCTTAAAATTCATTATAAAAGGCGTTGATTTGTGTATTCAGCTTGTGATGAGTATATGGTTTATATTTAAACGTAAAGTTATGAAAATAGAAGCCTCCGCGAGTCAGGTGGCAGCGCGCCAACCTCTCACCGCTGGGTTTCGTGGTTCAAATCCCGGTCACTCCATATGAGATTTGTGCTGGACAGGTTTTTCTCCGGGTACTCCGGTTTTCCCTGCCATCTTTCATTCCAGCAACACTCTCAAATATCATTTCATTTGTCAGTCATTAATCATTGCCCCAGAGGAGTGCGACAGGCTTCGGCAGCCGGGAAATTTCCCATTCTGCCGCTAGATGGGGCTTAATTCGTTCCATTGGTGACCCTGTCAAACGACTCTAAACAGACTGTGGATTTACATTAAGAAAATGTTTTGTGCATATTGATAAATATACAAGAGTCGAGAGAGTATTTATTGTAAACATTCTATTCACAAGATGTTTATTGCGCGTGATAAACAATGGTTTATTGCTGTGCTCCATTCTGCAAAAGTAAACTTCAGAAAGGTAGTGGCATTTATTTCCACGAGAAAATGTGGAACTACGAGAAAAATGGGTCTTAATTATGTCATGTCGCGGTGACGAGAAAAATAGCATGTGGCAACCTTCCTCGAAGTCTGTAGTATGTAGTGAACATTTTCAAGCACGTGTTTTAGCATTTCTACTAAAACTAGCCGCAATCAATGCCAACACTTTTTTCAGGGTATCCATCGTATTTGTATGGCAAGACTAGGTTACGTACTAATACTAAAATGTTTTAATTCCTCCCCTGAAGGAGGAGGCGGGCCTCTTAGATGGTGACGCCGCCTCTGAGGCCGGGAGATTTGTAACGGCGAAGGAGATGCTCGGCGATGGTGAGGGAGTTGGCGGCCGTGGTCTATACTAGGAACCCTCCCAGCATTCGCCTTATTGCAGGAGAAAGGAAAACCACGGAAAACCATTCTCAGGAAAACCGACAGTGGGGACCAGCCGTGAGGTCCAGCCCTGTCCAGTCTCCCGAATACAGAGACGAAGAGCCACCCTTCCTCTGCTCGGTTGGCCGGTCGGAGTTCAGAGCTGTTGGACCACGGACCAGCCATGGCCACTTGTGGGCCGAGACCCACTCTGCATTCACCGACGTAGGCTATGTGAATACTGCAGTGTTTTAAAATATACTATGGAGTATATTCATTTTTATTAGGATGTGTACTTTCCGGTTGCAATTATACTACCTGATTCTTATGAGCTCATCTTGAATTACTGGGTGATACATTTATTTTTCTTCATTAAACGTCATAGAAATATCACTTTCCTACTCAAAACGCTATGTTTTATATTTGTAATGTGCTTTTATGTGCAAGTTATTATCGTAATGCCAATTGGAATCGTGCTGAGGAATGGAGGGAAAACCTGACATCCCGCGGCGATATTTGAACTGCTGCTACTTTGTCTATTTAGTACTTGAAAAGACCGTGAATGCTGAGGCCTTTACTTATCTCGTAGACATCGATAACACCTAGGGACGTTCCGATATAATAAATATCGATATTTCATTCGATATCGACATGCCGTTATTATCCTACTATCAAAACAAAATAGCGATATATCTTGATATCAAAATATTTCTTTTCCAAAATAAAAGGATTGGAAATTATATTGAAGTTCTATAAAACGGGGATCTATTAACAATATGCAACTTGTTTGAAGCCATCAAGACATATTTAATTTGTTTGAATCTATCTGTACATAATACTGAATGATTAAAAATTTTAATTTGTTTGTATATAATTCCGAATTTGATTGATTCCATTCTTTATAAGGTAAGACGGCCGCTAAGAATTTAAGTCCGTTAAAGTGTGCAGCATGCTTGAAGCCATCAACAATGATTTGATTTGTTCGAATCTGCTTCTATGTATTACTAAATGATTGGAAAATTTCATTTGATTTTATATCATTCTGAATCTGGTTTGCACGCAAATTTAAATGTTTCAACAAAACAGTTAACCAAGAGACGTAAGCGTGGTAAGACCTCTGTGGTGTAGTGTTTAGTGTGGTTAGCTGCCACCCCCGGAGGCACGGGTTCGATTCCCGGCTCTGCCACGAAATTTGAAAAGTGATACGAGGGCTGGAACGGGGTCCACTCAGCCTCGGGAGGTGAAATGAGTAGAGGTGGGTTCGATTCCCACCTCAGCCATCCTCGAAGTGGTTTTCCGTGGTTTCCCACTTCTCCTCCAGGCAAATGCCGGAATGGTACCTAACTTAAGGCCACGGCCGCTTTCTTCCCTCTTCCTTGCTTATCATATCAGTGCAAAGATAAAACCATAAATACTTGCACGGTAGATGCTGCATCATATTCTTAACTATTTTCAGCCATTTCTACTAATTTACGAGGTTTATACGAACTTCATCAAGCATTACTGACACTACCTCTTTTACTCTATTTTACGTGTGTATTTATCTCTTAAAAAAGCTATTTATTCAGGATCTATGCCTCGACTGCTGTCTTGTGGCTGCGGGTGAATGAAAATTTGTGTTATGGAAGTATAACCCTAGCAACCGTGCAGGCTAGTGGTCATCTGAAATTAGCAGCCGTTGATGGATAATTTCCATGGATAATTCAACCGCGAATTCCAGTAGCAAGATAAACTCAACCAACCAGTCGCGTGCACAGGCAGAATAAACCAATAATGATATACCGGTATATATGCATTGAGGTTTGGTGATGATATTGTAGTTCCTCTTGTACTCTTGGGTTACGATATATCGATATCGCTTGAATATACCGATATATTATGTGCAATAAATATCGATTATCGAAAATAAGTTTTCAATATATCGAAATATCGATATATCGGTAATTTTTTAAAAACTGCCATCCCTAAGTGAGATTCTTTCAGAAGGAGATGTGGAATTGAATATGCAATTCGTAAGGATTTTCTTAACTGTGTGCCGAACTTCAGTGGAGTTTTGGGGTAGGATATTGATGGCTTCCATTTATAAATTCTGTAATTCCCCGATTTCATGTGATTTACGTCTACATATCAAGTTTCTTGTGTTGCAAGAATTTGAATGTTAAATTTGTCCAACATATGTGTTAATGGTTTTAATTTGCTAGTTTTAAGTATTGTTATTGAAAAATTAAAAATGAAAATCCAGAGCCTGTTTCCAGTCATTCGACCGGATCAGGATTGGAATGAATGAAGCCCATCTAGCGGCGAGGATAGGAATTGAGCCGGCTGCTGAAGCCTATTGCACTCCTGCGGGGCAATGATTAATTAATGACACATGAAATGAAATGGTATTGGAGAGTGTTACTGGAATGAAAGACGACAGGGAAAACCAGAGTACCCGGAGAAATACCTGTCCCGCCTCCACTTTGTCCAACACAAATCTCACATGGAGTAACCTGGATTTGAACCACGGAACCCAACGATGAGCGGCCGGCGCACTGCCGCCTGGGCCACGGAGAATCAAGTATTGTTATTATTATCATCATCATTTATTATTATTATTATTATTATTATTATTATTATTGTTATTATTATTATTATTATTATTCCGAGGTATCTGTGGAACAGCAGAGGTGAAAGAAGGTGCGGGGGTGAACGGGCCTCAAAATACGAAATTAAAGGTAAGATAAAATGTAACAAGGTTATATTTTCTTTTCACAATCAAGAAATAACAAGCATGGCAGGTACAGAGTAGCAAGGCAACAAAAGTACAATTACAGTATTTACAGGATTTGGGCTTCGAGCCCCGAACTCACAATTCTTGAGCAATTAGCCCAGCTTTACCCCAAAGCAACTTTCAACAGAGGGGCAGAAAACCCCATTCATGCCCAGGAGCGCTTGCTCCAAATTACACAGTAAAGCCTCCTTGAAGCGCACAGAAAACAAAATTTCCAAGAAAGAGCAACTCGCTCTCAAATTTTAAGCCTGTCAAAGGCCACACCAAACTCCACTTTCAAGTTGTCCTCGAAGGACCTGAAAACAGGGGTAAAAATACCCAACCTACTGAGGCCTATTAAGTAAGGAAACAGGTCAATTACGTGGCCTCTAAAATACCAATTTGAGAGGAGGCGATCTGCACTCCTAATACATTTGTTTAAAACCTACTTGGCACTAGGTCGCTTATGCAAGGGCTAGTCCCATACTAAAGAGGTGACTTATATGAAGAAATAATTTACATTACGTTAAGGAATAAACGGTTGTGAAAAATAAGTTCACCTCAATGCAATATGAGTGGGAGCTCGAGAGGGTTAAGCACTCTCTATCCCGATTTGTAATTTAAAAGATAGAATAGGTACCAAGTGTTTTTACATTTTAAGGGAAGTTACATGGTAAAAGTCTTCGGACCTGCCCCGAGAGTTAAACTGCTGAGCTAGCAAGAAAATAAGTTATTAAACGGCCATTACCTTGTGGATGAACTGCTGCCCGAAGAAAGAGGCGCTTCCCGCCCCCTGCTACGTACTTTACACACTGAAAGATGTTACTGAAGTGGCGCGGAGACCCGAAAATCAGCAGTTTATATACTCTCGCGGAAAGTTCGAGGCGTTTCAGGAATGAGAACACCCTCCCACAAAAACTTTATTGGCTAGGGTTAAGCAGCATATCCCCTTTGGAGAAGATACACCGGATTGGTCATAAATTAATTAAAGAAATTCGGGATGAGCTAAATTCAAAACAAGGGGAAAGAAAGGGTTATACAGCCAACTTAAACAATAACAGAAAGAAATTTAACAAGGAACAAACTTTTGAAATAAAAATTTCTCCAAAAAACAGTTCTTTCACTTCGCACTAGGGTGCACCATTGTAGTTCTTCAGTAGTGTCCTCTGGAAGAGAATGTTCACACTTCTTACTATAGGCAAAACAAAAATACGTCGAAAACGACCCAGCTCAGAAACTTCAAAATTTCCAAGTAGTGACATCTTCTGAGAAACTTGAAAATTAACACATTAGATAAGGTTCAGACTTCCTCCAGTAGGGGAGTTTCAACTGGCGCAAAGTTTGAATTAGGGGCGTGGAGGTGTACCGCCCGGTACAGACCTCCCCCCCCCCCAAAAAAGTCCCTCCAGGGGTGACAAATGAAATTTGTTTGATAACAAGGTCCAAGTTATGATGTTGATATGGAGATTAATTGCAGAAGCATTTATAAAAATTGTCTAAATTTGGTTTGATCCAGTTTCAAAATTCTTGTAGTAACTGTAGAAGTAATGTCTTTATGTTTGTAGAAGTTGAATTCAGAAGGAAACTTTTAGTTTTTAAAGTTGAGGAAAAATTTTCTAAGTCCACCAGATATTGCAGTAAAATCCAAACGAATGGTAGTAATTGTTGATCAGGAATGTCCATATAGCTGGATATGTACTTTAAACGTTGATAAGTTTGACGGCCAGACCAGCCGCCGCTGCTTGAGTTCAGGGGAGGCCGCTCGGACCCCTCAAGTACCCTGAGATACCGCTCGCCCGCACTATGAGAGGAGTAGTGTAGTTGAAGCACGCCGCGCCCGCGGCGAACATGCAGGTCACGGACCAGTTACAGGTTGTGCGCCGCACATCAGCCTTGGCCGGGAGGAGGACTCCGGCTCGCCGTACACAGGTTGGCCTCACTGCGGAAGGGCGGGCCCGTACCCTGCCTCAGGAGCGGTACGGCGCCGCGCTGCTGCGGGGGCACTGAAACATTAAAGCTCGGCGGCAGAATTTTGTTGGACCATCATCATTTGTTTTTTTGAGGGCACAGACTTGTGGAGAGGTTGAGGGGCCAGCGGCGTGAAGATATTCATGGCATATATAAGCCACTGTGTGTTATGTTAGCAGGAGACGGGAGCGTGATAATGGCCATGGTAAGGACAGGATGGCAGTTTAACTGATCGGGGGAGGTTTACAAAAATAATTACACACAAAGGAAACAGATTCCAAAGACAGAAGGCCTTAAAGGTGAAACCACTCAAACAAAATATAACCTTCATATTCCTTTCCAAATTATATGAAGCAAGTTAACATAGAAATTACACCGGTTTCACATGTGACAGGTGAACCCTAAATATCCTCTCGGTGGCTGGATTGCTTAATAATAATGTTACCGGCGTAAGAAAATCGAGAATTATACACGGCCCATGAAATCTGGGGGCAAGCTTGCCCGCGGGAACAAAATGTTTGACCATCACCTGGTCACCTATCTTCAAATTGGTGGGTCTCCGTCCATGATCATATCTTTCCCTAACCTTTTCATGAGACACTTTAAGATTGGCTTTAGCCTTCTTCCTAAGATCTTTAATGTTATCTGGGTCTATTGTCTCAGGTAGAATGTCACTCAGAGACCAGAGGTTAGGGAGCGGCGTGTTGGGAACAAACATGAACATCAGCGAGGCTGGCGTAAACTTATGAGATTCATGAACCGCCGAGTTCAAAGCAAAGGCTAACCAATGCAGGGACGTGTCCCATCTAGAATGATCTTCATGATGATAGGCAATAAGCGCGGACCTGAGATTACGAATAACCCGTTCAGCCAGAGATGGTTGAGGGTAAAAAGCAGAAGTTGTCACATGAGAGATGGACAGGTCAAAGCAGAATTTACGAAATAAATTAGATGTGAAAGCCTTAGCATTGTCAGACACAATATATTGACACGGGCCAAAAGAAGCAAAGATTGAATTTAGACAAGTAATGGTGGACTGAGCGGTAGCCAGCTTAGTCGGAAATAACCAGGAAAATCTTGTAAAACCATCTACACATACAAAGATGAGCTTGTTGGCATTTCCCTTCGACTGGGGGAAGGGTCCTACATAATCAATACACAGACGTTCCATAGGGCGCGACGCTTGGTGAGAAGACAACAGGCCTACCTTGGTGGACATGGAGGGTTTACTAAGCAAGCAGGATTTACAAGCCTTTACTAGTTCACGGATTTCACCGTCCATACCTTTCCAGATGAACGTTTCACGAATCTTTTCACGAGTTTTAAAAATTCCAAGATGCCCTCCTAATGCGGTCTCATGATAGTACTTGGAAATCATAGGTACAAGAACAGCTGGAACGACAACCGTCATCATCTTATCATGCCTCTAAGGGCAACATAAAACACCATTCCTCAGTACATAAGGGACAACCTGTTCCCCAGAAGAAAGGGTTTCCATTATCGGAGTCAGCGTCGGATCTTCACGTTGGTATTTTTCGATATCCCTAAAGATCATGGGAGCATCTGTTAAGATGGCATTAACATCAAATAGTATGGACTCGGGAGGTGAAGAACTATCGACCGGATCATGGGTCTCGACCTCGTTGGAAAACATACGGCTGAGTCCATCAGCAACAACATTTTCGGTACCTCGGATATGCCTGAGATCGAATTGGAAGGCAGAAATACGGATGGCCCAACGGGCTATACGACCAGTACGACGCGGCCTACCTAAGACCCAGCTTAAGGCTTGATTATCTGTCTCCAGGTCGAATTTGACATGTTCCAGATAGAGACGGAACTTTTCTAAGGCAAATAAGACTGCCAAACCTTCGAGCTCATAGATGGAATACTTGGCTTCTTGAGCCGATAGAGTCCTAGATGCATAGGCGATGGGTCGCCTCCCTAATTCAGTCTCTTGAAGAAGGACTGCTGCTACTGCTGACGACGACGCGTCAGTTTGGACGATGAATTTCTTTGAGAAATCAGGCATAGCAAGGACAGGGACATTACAGAGAGCTAATTTAAGATCTTCAAAAGCGGCTTGTTGAGAAGGTCCCCACTCGAATTTGATGCCTTTCCTACGAAGAAGGTTTAAGGGCGCCGCTCTATTAGCGAAGTTAGGAATAAACTTCCTGAAGAAATTCACCATACCAATGAACCTGGCGATACCTTTGATGTCCTTGGGAGGTTTAAAATCACGGATGGCCTGTGTTCTAGAATGATCGACTGCAACACCATCAGGTGAGACAATATGCCCTAGGAATGACATGGAGGGCTTAGCAAAGGCAACCTTGGACAACTTAACAGTTAACCCAGCCTTGCGAAGGCGATTGAGAACTTCTCGCAGATGATCTAGATGTTCTTCAAAAGTCTCCGAAAATACGACGACATCATCCAAGTAGTGATACAAGTACTCAAATTTGATGTCGGAGAAGACCCTATCTAGCAGTCTAGTGAGTACAGCTGCTCCCGTGGGAAGCCCGAAAGGCACGCGGTTGTATTCATACAAATTCTAATCCGTGGCAAACGCTGTAAGATGTTTAGACTCTTCGGCTAGGGGAATTTGATTGTAGGCCTGATTCAGGTCCAAGATAGTAAAGAACTTGGCCTTACGAAACCATGAAAAGCAAGAATGAAGGTCGGGAAGGGGCACAGATTGTAACACCACCTTCCGATTGAGAGCCCTATAATAAATGACAGGCCTGAAGCCCCCTTGGGGTTTCGGGACTAGAAAAATAGGTGAAGAATACGCCGACTTAGAGGGCCGAATAATACCATTCTTCAACATTTGATCAATGATTTCCTTCAGAGCCTTCATTTTAGGTGGAGACAGCCTATATGGTGGAAAACGGACAGGAATCGAATCCGTGACCTCAATTTTGTATTCGATAAGGTCAGTAACACCAAGAGTATCAGAGAACACCTCTGGAAACGACTGACACAACTTACGAATACTATCAGCCTGCTCCTCAGGCAGATGTCTAAGGTCTAACAACATCTCATCCTGGGTAGGCGAAATAGATGAACCTGATGCAGAAGTACATTTCAATAATGGAATTTTACAATTAGACGCAAATTTGAAAGTGCGCGACCTATTCTGAAGATCGAGCACAAGACCAGTGTGAGAAATGAAGTCAGCTCCCAATATAATGGGGCAAGACAAGTGCTTGGCCACAAACAATTTAATTTTCCAAGTAAATTTAAAAGTACGAATTTTGACATTTACAGAACCTAGAATTTCTAATGGAGATGAATTAGCCGAAAAATATTGGACCGAAGACGAACAATAGTCAGGAAGCTTACAAACAGATTTCAATTTTGAATACCATTCAGCCGAAATAATAGAACAAACACTGCCTGAATCTAATAGAGATGTTATAGGCTCATTATTTAACTCAATTTTGAGAAAAGGTACGGGTGCGGGGGTATCCGCCGCAATCCTAAAACATTCTTTGGGGCATTCAAAAGATGAATTTGAGGACTGAATTTTCCCTGAATTTTCGACCTGTTTACCAGGGGCTGAGCCTCGGGAAGATGGATTAGTCGACTCAGCCGAAGCCACTAGTCACTTTTTATTATTGGCATTGGTGGAATTTGCGCCAGAAGTTGAGCAGGAGGGGGTGCTATTCGAATTTGGGCAATTCTTGGCGATATGTGAGAAAGCCCCACATTTAAAACAACCTTGTGATGAACCAGCTCCATTATTTGCCCTACTAGTTTTGACCAATGAACATTTATTGCGAAGATGGTCAGGCGACCCGCAAGCATAACATTTACGAGGTGTGACTGGTCGGCGAGGTGGAGGCCGAGGATTACCAAAAGAAGGAGGGGGTTCCTTCGCGACACGCAAGGAATCGGCGTATCTAACTCCTTCCGCTGAGACGGCCAATGCTTCAAGTTCAGAGAAGGTTTGCGGGCACGCCGCGAAACACAAATATGACCTATAAGATGGTGAAATGCCTTCCACAATAGCCTGTACAATCTGATCTTCAGGGAAGTGAAGAGCAAACACCCTAGTATAGAATTTAATATCTTGGATGAAATCTGCCATGTTTTCATCCAACCGCTGTACACGATAATAGTACTTCTGAATAAGTGAGGACCTTGCCCTAGCCGGGATGAAGTTAGCTAGCAAGTGGGCGTGGAAGTCTTCAATAGATGATTGCTCGGCAATGCCTCTTACTATTTTGTCTGAGAGAATACCAATTGCATAGGGATAGATGAGTTGCAAAATCTGACATGGAGAAAGAGAAAAAACAAGAGCATGGTCCTGGAACTCTACTAAAAACCTTAAAAATGAAATTACTTCACTGGTGGTATTAACAGAAAACTTAGAGATACCTCTGAGCAACATTGCTAATGGATGAGGCAAGCTGCTGAACCCAGATGACATAGTAGGTAAAGGTTTAAGTGGCAAGGAAGTTAATTCAGAACGTACATTATTCAACAAGGTACGGCGTTCAGACTCGTTGTCCAATGGGGCAGAGGTTGTTTGAGCTGCAACGGTTTTCCTATTGACTTCTCCCTTAGCAGTTTCTTCCTCGCTACCTATATTCACCGTGGTGGGTTGATCAGTTTTGGGAGGAACTTCCCCAGTTAACAACTGGGTAACCTGACTGGACAATTCAGAAAGATTTTCAAGAACCGTACTAGCTTCCTTCCTCTGAACGTCATTCAACTTCAGAGACAACAGATCGTTAACTCTATTTGAAAAATGAAATAGCCTGGCTTGCACACGCTTAATTTGATTAGGAGAAGGATCATTTTCTTCAAAAAAACTAACTACAGATGCTAGCTCAGTAGTATTGTCGGTGATCGTGGAAAGAGAGTCGTCAATTTCTTTCTCTCCCAAAGTGGGGATGGAAATGGGCAAATCAAGGGACTCTCTAATCTTGTTTGTGTCTACCGCAACCGTGCCTCCAGATTGCACATTTCTGATAGTTAATTCATAGATCAACTCCTCCTTGCGCAAATAGTTAAGATGGAGAACATCGCGAGGGCCGGGCATGATGACAGAACAATTTTGAAAAAGAAAAATCAAATATTCCAGCAAGTGAGACAATAGTTAGAGTTGTAATCAAAGCAATGTTTAGCCGACAAAAGGGGCTAAATTGAGACCCATTCAACCACGCTCTGCTACCACTTGTTCCGAGGTATCTGTGGAACAGCAGAGGTGAAAGAAGGTGCGGGGGTGAACGGGCCTCAAAATACGAAATTAAAAGTAAGATAAAATGTAACAAGGTTATATTTTCTTTTCACAATCAAGAAATAACAAGCATGGCAGGTACAGAGTAGCAAGGCAACAAAAGTACAATTACAGTATTTACAGGATTTGGGCTTCGAGCCCCAAACTCACAATTCTTGAGCAATTAGCCCAGCTTTACCCCAAAGCAACTTTCAACAGAGGGGCAGAAAACCCCATTCATGCCCAGGAGCGCTTTCTCCAAATTACACAGTAAAGCCTCCTTGAGGCGCACAGAAAACAAAATTTCCAAGAAAGAGCAAATCGCTCTCAAATTTTAAGCCTGTCAAAGGCCACACCAAACTCCACTTTCAAGTTGTCCTCGAAGGACCTGAAAACAGGGGTAAAAATACCCAACCTACTGAGGCCTATTAAGTAAGGAAACAGGTCAATTACGTGGCCTCTAAAATACCAATTTGAGAGGAGGCGATCTGCACTCCTAATACATTTGTTTAAAACCTACTTGGCACTAGGCCGCTTATGCAAGGGCTAATCCCATACTAAAGAGGTGACTTATATGAAGAAATAATTTACATTACGTTAAGGAATAAACGGTTGTGAAAAATAAGTTCACCTCAATGCAATATGAGTGGGAGCTCGAGAGGGTTAAGCACTCTCTATCCCGATTTGTAATTTAAAAGATAGAATAGGTACCAAGTGTGTTTACATTGTAAGGGAAGTTACATGGTAAAAGTCTTCGGACCTGCCCCGAGAGTTAAACTGCTGAGCTAGCAAGAAAATAAGTTATTAAACGGCCATTACCTTGTGGATGAACTGCTGCCCGAAAAAAGAGGCGCTTCCCGCCCCCTGCTACGTACTTTACACACTGAAAGATGTTACTGAAGTGGCGCGGAGACCCGAAAATCAGCAGTTTATATACTCTCGCGGAATGTTCGAGGCGTTTCAGGAATGAGAACACCCTCCCACAAAAACTTTATTGGCTAGGGTTAAGCAGCATATCCCCTTTGGAGAAGATACACCGGATTGGTCATAAATTAATTAAAGAAATTCGGGATTGGCTAAATTCAAAACAAGGGGAAAGAAAGGGTTATACAGCCAACTTAAACAATAACAGAAAGAAATTTAACAAGGAACGAACTTTTGAAATAATTTTTTTTCCAAAAAACAGTTCTTTCACTTCGCACTAGGGTGCACCATTGTAGTTTTTCAGTAGTGTCCTCTGGAAGAGAATGTTCACACTTCTTACTACAGGCAAAACAAAAATACGTCGAAAACGACCCAGTTCAGAAACCTCAAAATTTCCAAGTAGTGACATCTTCTGAGAAACTTGAAAATTAACACATTAGATAAGGTTCAGACTTCCTCAAGTAGGGGAGTTTCAACTGGCGCAAAGTTTGAATTAGCGGCGTGGAGGTGTACCGCCCGGTACAATTATTATTATTATTATTATTATTATTATTATTATTATTATTATTATTATTATTATTATGTTGATGTTTAAAGTAGCTATGAAGTGTTTTCGCTTTGGTGGAAGAGATTTGGGAAGCTCCAATTTATTCCCGCATGATGTTCTCGGTCCCCAATAATCCGATGACCGAGATAAACTAGTACTTGTACTAGGGCCTGGGGTAATTGTTTTGTCAACTGACATTTCCATTATGCTAACAAGTTGAAGATAGTGGGGAGATCGATCGAAGTCGGTCTCAGGGATATAAATAAGCTACTGAGCCTTAGAGGTTGCCTCAAGATGTTCCTGGTGTTATTTTACGGCTTTAAACCAACCCTCCTCCTTTATCTGGGCTTGGGACCGGCAACAGCACCCACTGAGCTACTCAATCCAGGCGTTATTATTATTATTATTATTATTATTATTATTATTATTGTTATTATTATTATTATCATTCGTCGTACTTGTAACTGTTGTACCTGGAATCTTGTATTTACTGGAAGGGAGAGTCTAATTGCCATATCTTTGCCAGACAAAATAAAACTAATTGAATATTTCTCGAATAAGCAGGACAGTTTGTAGTTTTATGATGATAATTATCGTGATCATAGCCACGGGGCCTTCAGTTTTACATGCAGTCTGAACTACAAGAACATTTTTTTAAAAATTTCAAAATTCCCACGTGCAATGGCCAGGATTCAGAACGCTGCAGTCCTGTTGAGAGTCAGTAACGACAGCACTTGTCTCACCCAGTGTTATGGTTCTATTTCATGTAACTTGTTAGACAAACATTGTGTTTATGAACTTTCTGCAAACTCAGATCGCCGGGCTGAGTAGCTCAGACGGTTGAGGCGCTGGCCTTCTGACCCCAACTTGGCAAGTTCGATCCTGGCTCAGTCCGGTGGTATTTGAAGGTGCTCAAATACGTCAGCCTCGTGTCGTAGATTTACTGGCACGTAAGAGAACTCCTGTGGGACTAAATTCCGGCACCTCGGCGTCTCCGAAAACCGTAAAAGTAGATAGTGGGACGTAAAAACAATAACATTATTAGGGGACGGATTTCTATGACCTAAAATGTGTGAAATATGTATGCATTTATGACCTAAAAACATAAAAATATGACCTATAAATTTCAAAATATGACTTAATGAATACTATCTACGTTACATAGACACACTTTTATTACGATTGCTACAGGCTGAAATTAATTTAGTCTGAAACGTTTTAATTCTTCAAAATTGTTAACCCAAAATCAACAAAACTAATGAATATTTCATGAACTCATTAAGGTTACACTGTCTTCCCTAGGCAAGGATGGACTCTGTGGAAGACATAAACACTACAGTTCCTTTCATTGTTCAATATTCAATTAGTTTTAATTTATACACAAAACATATGTTATTTGAATGAAACTTTCATACCTGATCTAGTCTCCATTATCAGAATTGTTGCAATTTATGACCACATGCATCTTAAGACTGTTGAATGAGAATCCGCTCCTGTTGTCACTGAGTGTCATCTTGTAGCGAGATAAACTTCTTTCGACATCACACGATGTAACGGGAGCATGCTTGAATAGAGTTAAATCACTAGGAGAAAATTCCTGGAAATCTGCAGATGAAGGGTTTCCACAAAGAATGTCACTTATTTCATGCAGGTACACAAGTCCGCTATTTTTTCCAGAACATTTTCTAATTTTCTACACACCCTAGATGCTATTGTTCCTTTTGCATGCTTTAATTCCTGTTCAATGCACTTTAAAACATCCAGTGCATCGCTTAGTTCTGCACCTGAAACTTCCAGTTGCTTGATTGCTCCAGATAAAGAATTAAAATTGGACTTTATGTAAGCCAGGTCCGCTTTTAATGTAGTGCTTGAAAATAAATCTTGAGTGTTTTCTTATGGAGGACGATTCTGCAGGATCGAAAGACTTCACGATCTTCTCCATGACATCTAAGTTGTTGCAATAGTAGACTGAGGCATCAAGCCAGGTCCCCCACCGCGTTATAACTGGCTGGGGAGGTAGGGGTAGTGAAGGTGCTTCTCCTTGAAATTTCTGAACGCGAAATGGAGCTTTGACAAACACTTTCTTACAATTCAACATTAATTTATCAACTTCAGGGTATCTACTTCTAACTTCTTCAGCTGCCCTTTGCAAGGCACGTACAAGACATGTCACGTGTATCATTTTCGGGTATAGCATTTTAAGTCCTTTGGCTGCCTTCGCCATATACGGAGCAGCGTCAGTTACAAATAGAAAAATGTGCTCTCTCTTTGCCCCATTTGGCCACAACAGATTCATTGAATTGTCGAAGAGAACTGCAATGGTGGAATGGTTTGCCTTCTCTAGCACTTCACATGTCAGGAGAAACATATCTCCAGGCCGGTCTTCCTTCAGCGTGCCAACGATCACATTTGCTACATATTTTCCATCCACATCTGTGGTCTCGTCCATTGAAACCCATATTTTACTGTCTCCCACGCCACGCCTTATTATATCCATTATCTCTTCATAACAAGGGGTCAGATAATCCTTCCTGAGAGTAGATTCGTTGGGAACAGGATGCTTTGAATATTTTTCAAGAAACTGTCTGAAGCTTCGGCTGTTAAGTTTCTTTAAAGGAATATTAGAAAAACCATCATCTTGCAGAGATCTTGTAAAAATTGTGAACACTGTGAACTTGACGTTGCCTATTTTCTAGTGCAGAATATGTATTTACACAATTCTTATATTTTACAGTATTACAGTGTTGTTGCACAGAGAAGCGTTTTTCGGCAGTAACTTTTACCTCACACAATATATAGAATAATATCACTCCATCCGTACTGAATATGCTTTCACCGAACTCGCGAACAAACTTCGCAACTTCCCACAAATTGAGACTTTCGTTTTAGGCATATTGAAAGGAACGGAATTTCTGAAGCTCCCCAATGACCAAGGTCATTCAGTGTGTTGAAGGTGGAAGAGGGAAGGGCGAAGGAGAGAGATAAGAACAATGACAAATAACTGCAGAATTACCTCTGTTTCCGTGTAAACAATAGCCTGGTTTCCAGGAATTGACCCAGCTAGCAAACAATAGCTCCTACCTGTTAGAAACATTCCATACACTACTTTAGAATGGTTCTTCGGTAGTATATTCCAGTCAATCCTGAAAAATAATTTCTAGAACTTATTCTGATGTTTTTAAAACGAAATTTAAATGAAACTTAGCCAAATATGCCGTTATAATGATATTTTGTTCAAAATATGCCATAAAACTTAAGAAAGCCTAAATATACATTTATATGCCCAATAAAATCTGTTTAATTTTGATTATCATGCTTGCAAACGTGTTGAAATTACAAGACTATAAGATATAATGTTAAGGGAAAAAATATGACTTGTCATAGGAATCCACCCCCTAATTATTATTATTACAACTTCAGTTAAACTGAGAACTAGCCGTGCGATTAGCGTCACCTAGCTGTGAGCTTGCATTCGTGAGATGGTGGGTTCAAATCTCACCGTCAGCAGCTCCGAAGATGGATTTCCTTTTTTTTCTTTTTTTTTCTTCACAGCAGGCAAATGTTGGGGCTGACCGCTATCTTTCCAGTCCTTGCCGTCTCCCATCCTTCCGTCACCGAAAACCTTTGATATGTTAGTGCGACGCTAAACGACTATCAACATTCTGCTATATTTCTTTCCTTGTATATGGCACAAGGTGCAAAGTTTCAAGACGAGACGCCGAATTTCCACACCCCTGAGGTGATGGTACAGCACGAATGTATGTTGTTGTTGACCTTTTTTTTAATTTCGAAATCAATGAACAAGCTCTTAAATCCGTAATTAGGATGATGTGCATCATTGAAGTATTTGCCTGTAGTGTAGGTTGCATGTTTTGTCCTGTTGCACGCGAGACGTGGGAAATGTTTCATATCAATTGTAATACTGGTTCTTGTATCGACAAGATTTACACCCCGTCTACTCTATTTAGATAATGCTAAAATCCCTCCATCTCCTTGCCTCGCTCTCTCTCTCACTGGCCCGACCAAGCAATGGGAATTTATTGTTTGCGTCAGGTGAGATCCCGTCCAAGAGGAATGTGGTATAGTTAGGCTTCGAGTGCCAGGAGAAATTATGTTGCGAGAGAATGATGTCTAGTAATTTCATTACCGGTACGCTAAAATTAATTTACTAGTTTTTTGTACATATTGTTGTTTGAGTCATCGATCCATGGACTGATTTGATGCAGATCTCCTTGTCTCCTGTGCTAATCTTTTCATTTCTACATAACCACTACATCCTAAATCTACTCCAACTTTTCATATTCATTCCTTGTCTACCCGTACCGTTCTTACCGCCTGCACTTCCCTCACAAACTAAATGAAGAAGTCCTGAGTATCTTTCGTGGCGTTCAAGCAGCATTTCACAAGTGACTTTGCGATTTTCCATCTGCCGTTCATTCAAATCGTGTGGGAGCCACTTACCGAGTTTATTGATCTTCCCCATTACTTGTAAACGGCTGCTGATTGTTTCTTGTGACACATTTATTGCTTGTGCCAATTGCTGTTGAGTTCGAGTTGGGTCATCATCCAGTAACGCCTGCAATTGCTCTTCTTCGCACTTTTGTGGTCTACCAGAACACGCTCTGTTTTTCACACAGAAATCACCATGTTTAAATTGTCGAAACCATGTCTCGCATGTCCTAATCGATAGAGCGTGTTCACCATATGTTTCTGCCAGTAAACGATGACTTTCCACAGCGGTTTTTCTTTTGATTAAATAAGAAAAGCAATGCGTACCGCAAATGTTCTTTTTCAGGCACAAACGTCGACATGATCACTGAACGATACAACACATACGCTAGTGTTTGGCGGACTCAACTTGTGCGTATTGGTAGGTTAATGTCAGACGAACAAACTGACCTATGTGTCAAATTCGTACGCTGCGTGCTGTTCGCTGGCGCCATCTCTCGGTGAAACTGGACAAGACTTATGCATACACCTGGTAAAATAACCCCTGCGGGACTAAATTCAGGCACATCGACGTCTCCGAAAACCGTTTATGAAGTTAGTAGGACGTAAAGCAAATAACATTATTATTATTATTATTATTATTATTATTATTATTATTATTAATTCCGACGACCGGGAGAGTTGGCCGTGCGGTTAGGAGCGCGCATCTGTTAGCTTGCATCCGGGAGATACTGGGTTCGAATCCCACCGCCGGCAGCCCTGAAGATCGTTTTCCGTGGTTTACCATTTTCACACCAGGCAAGTAAATTAAGGCCATGGCCGCTTCCTTCCCATTCCTAGGCTTTTCCTATCCCATCGTCGCCATAAGACCTATCTGTGTCGGTGCGACGTAAAGCAAAATAGCAAAAAAAAAAAAAAAAACCGACGACTGTTAAGATCAAGAACAAAAATTCGACGTTCGATTGACTCTTAAGATCAAAGATAAATTTCAACACTCCATGAAAATTTCACCAGGAGATATTACGTGCGTTAAGCACAACATTTAATTGTTCCCTCGGTTAGTCTCGACGAGTTGAAATTAATTGGACTTGGTTGTTTTCTCCTGATGAGAAAGGTACGCGGAGCACTGATTAAGGCTAGAAAATTATGAAGTAGCATGTTGTGAGCACAATCGTGAGGAGTATTTAAAACGGAACGAATTGCTGGTGACCAACAGGTAGCGTGTGACCTGCAAACTGTGACCAATTCTCCTGAAGCGTCAATTTAGCGACGCTTCTTGGTTCTCTCTAGAATGTCTCATGGTTTATCGCGATTTCTTTGCCCGACTGAATCCATGCATGGCGACTCATACTTCTCTTTGTGAAGAATATTATCAAGAAAATAGACTCAATAATAATATTAATATAACCGAGCGAGTGGCAACGTGGTTTGCTTGTGTCACGTTGCTGTCAGCTTGCATTCGGGAGATAATGGGTTAGAACCCCACTGTGGGCATTTCTGAAGAAAAGATTTTCATACCTTAATAAACGCCACGGTCACTTCCTTTCCTATCCCATCGTCGCCGTAAGCCTGATCCGTATCGGTACGACGTAAAGAATTCTGTTGAAAATCTCCTGAGTTCAAATGTAAAGCTCTCAGTTCTATGAGAAACTTCCACCTCAGGTTTTACGGTCATCTCTCTTGAATGCATAAGTGTGCTCGCGTTGATGAACATCGACTAGCTTAGGACAAATGACTGCCATCTAGCAATATCGACTAAATTCATCCATGTCACATTGAATATTGATCTGTGAGGTTCCGTAGCTCAGGTGGCAGCGCGCCGGCCTCTCACTGCCGGGTTCAAATAAATAAAATAAAATAAAATAAAATAAAATATATCTGCTACAGTATTTTGAAATCCTGTGTTTGAAAATCGATGCAGATAACATGTAACTTGTTAAAAACGACGCTCTAATTAAAAAAATGCTGAAAGTGTAACCAAATATGACCTTATATCATTAAAATTAGTAAAATATGACGAAAACAACAAAAATGACCAAATTGTGCATTTATCTTCAACATAAAATTTCAAATCTCGGTCACACAATGTGAGATATGTGCTGGACAAAGCGGAGGCGGGACAGGTTTTTCACCGGATACTCCGGTTTTCTCTGCCATCTCTCATTCCAGCAATATTCTCCACTATAATTTCATTCCATCTGACAGTCATTAATAATCGCCCGAGAAGAGTGTGTCAGATTTCGGCAGCCGGCACAATTCCTATCCTCGTCGAATAACTGGAAACAGGCTGTGGATTTCCATTGGATATTGATCTGTAGCATTCGTTTGCTGCTTTTTTTTTTCAACCTTCCGCGTGCTGATACAATGGAGAAATTAATACTGATAATGATAGCTCTGCTGAACATATTCCTTTTTGTAAATACAGTTAAGATCAAGGGTCATAACTAAGGTCTGGATGTTAGAGAAAAGTCACATTTCATTCCTGCGGTCATTCTATCCGATACCCGAAAACTAACTGTGAACGATGGTTTCCTGACCCCGTTTAAAACAATTTTATGTTGAAGATAAATGCACAATTTGGTCATTTTTGGTGTTTTCGTCATATTTTACTAATTTTAATGATATAAGATCATATTAGGTTACACTTTCAGCATTTTTTTTAATTAGGGCGTCGTTTTTAACAAGTTACATGTTATCTGCATCGATTTTCAAACACAGGATTTCAAAATACTGTAGCAGATATATTTTATTTTATTTTCCAGAAAGATGTAGGTAGCAGGTTTAGAAGACGTGATTCCGAGAAAGATATGCTGTACAAAAGTATGCCGACCGATAGCATACCAAAAAGCATGCTAATACATCATTTTTCGTTATATTTTAGGACAACAGAATGAGAACTGCACCTCAAAAATCAAAGCAAAGTCACCTCCGTACAGGCCATGAAGGCCGCTGGAGGAGTGGGAGGTAAAGGCTTCCACCATTGTTAACCTCGGCACGTGATGGGGTAGAGTGTTTAGCTCTACGCCCGGCCGCCTTTGCTCCCATGAATTAACCTGGTACTCATTTATGGTGTAGGCTGAGTAAACCTCAGGGCAATATGCACCTCCGGAAGTGGAAATCTCGTTTCTTAAATTTACGACTTCCTGACGGGGATTCGAAACCACGTCCTTCCGGGCGAACCGAGCACGCCTTTACAGCCTCGGCCAGGCAGTCCCTGAACTGCGCCTCAAGGCTATGATAATGAATGTACAGTTGTATAATAAACCTACTGTAGTTCTGTTTGTTTACATTATTAAATGTGTCTGCTGTATTATCGCTAATTACTTTCCGACACGTTTAATATTTGTACTACTCTGTCCCTAAAACATTTAAGTCATATTTTACCTTTTTAGCTCATATTTAGCTAAGTTTTAGGGTATATTTTCTTGCATACTTTTTACTTCTGTAGGTCATAAAGTTTCGAACCCTAGTCATAATCTACGAAAATATCACCAGCAGATATTACCTGCGTCCGCCGTGGTGTAGTGGTTAGTGTGATTAGCTGCCACCCCCAGAGGTCCGGGTTCGATTCCCGGCTCTGCCACGAAATTTGAAAAGTGGTATGAGGGCTGGAACGGGGTCCACGCAGCCTCGGAAGGTCAACTCAGTAGAGATAGGTTCGATTCCCACCTCAGCCATCCTAGAAGTGGTTTTCCGTGGTTTCCCACTTCTCCTCCAGGCAAATGCCGGGATGGTACCTGACTTAAGGCCACGGTCGATTCCTTCCCTCGTCCTTGCCTGTCCCATGCAATATACTCATCCCTCCACAAGGCCCCTGTTGAGCACAGCAGGTGAGACCGCTTGGGCGAGGTAATGGTCATTCTCCCCAGTTGTATCCCCGACCCAAAGTCTGAAGCTATAGGACACTGCCCTTGAGGAGGTAGAGGTGGGATGCTTCGCTGAGCCCGAGGGAAAAACCAAGCCTGGAGGGTAAACAGACTAAGAAGAAGAAGAAGAAGAAGAAGAAGATATTATTACCTGCGTTAAGCGAGAAGAGAACAGTTAAGAGAGAAAAATATACAATATTGTGAAAGATATCGAAATTTAGGAGACACGGTTGTCTATTAAGTCTGTTTACTGTGATAGAGATTAAGAGGCTACTGTATGGCATTCATTTTCCTTCAAACTTATATTATTGCGTTTCGGTATCGCCGTCTGATATGCTCTCCGCCTTCCCACCAACCTGCTTCCGCATGTAGTCACGTGAAAACTCCTTAACATATTCTTTCCACAAGGATCGCTGTGGGTATCAATTAGCCATAATTTTTAGTTAATAGTCGTAGGTGATCGACAACCGAAATGCTATACTGTTGAGTCTCATAGTACAAAAGTAAGACTGGGAAAATTAAAGGGATTTTATTCCACAAATTCACATGTGATTTACACCACAGGAAGAAATGACTTAATGTAATTTTTAGAGATAATTTAGAAACCATTCTCATGTATGCGGAAGGCATTTTCTTGAATCCGAATTTCGTCCCGGACTAAAAATTGAATGTTGAAAAACAGTGCTTTTTCCCCAGAATACTTCAAGGTTATCCCGCCCACAAAGTTCCTAAACGAAGGCAAATAACTATATATGATGAGGGCCGTGGTAAGAAAAGAGAGAGGACGAAACAATGGATAGTGCAGTTGAAAGTGATGTTTTTACTGCTAAAACAGTAGAATAACAAATCTTCTGAAACATCAAGTTAAAGGCAAACGATTGAGTTGAGGTATTTCTGACTCATTGACTGAATGGTCAGTGTTGAGGCTTTCGGTACGGGGATTTTAATCTCGTGTGATTAATTCTTCTTGCTCGGGGACTGGTCCTCTTCGATTAAAGCCGTGACGTGCCAACATGAAAATAAAGTAACTAGAAATGGAATCTTAATACCATAAGAAACAAATGCAGCAATGTTACGAGTATCATCCAACTCTGAAAATTATTTTTCTTAATAATAATAGTGAGCGTGATTTTACAAACATGAAATTTTCATAGGCCCTATATTTTAAATCAAGTTGTAAATAACGGCAGAAAGCGCACTAAACCACTGTTACTTGGAATAATTTGCTTAAATTGCCTTTGAATGCACTTGGTCACTGTTGGCGATACATCATGTGAGACAGACGAGACTTTTATGAATCTTTTTTTTTTTTTGCTAGGGGCTTTACGTCGCACCGACACAGATAGGTCTTATGGCGACGATGGGATAGGAAAGGCCTAAGAGTTGGAAGGAAGTGGGCGTGGCCTTAATTAAGGTACAGCCCCAGCATTTGCCTGGTGTGAAAATGGGAAACCACGGAAAACCATCTTCAAGGCTGCCGATAGTGGGATTCGAACCTACTATCTCCCGAATGCAAGCTCACAGCCGCGCGCCTCTACGCGCACGGCCAACTCGCCCGGTTTTTTTATGAATCTCAACGAATAAATGATGCTAAAAAATGCCCTCTGTAATTGTTCATAAAATGTCAGTCGAGCAGTACAGTATGATAAGAAGTTGACACACAGGCTTTTTTGTTTGTTTTGGTTGCAAAGACATATCTCAACATGCCAGAGTCCCTTTCCTTTTTCTTTTTTCTGTGCTAGTTGGTTAACGTCGTACCAACACATCGAAGGTTTTTGCGAAGGAATGTTGGGAAAGGACCTGGATTGGGAAGGTATTGGCCATGGCCTTGATTAAGGTACAGTCTGTCCGGTGTTAAAATGGGAAATGACGGAAAACTATCTCCAGGGCTGTAGACGGTGGGAATCAAACCTACCATCTCCCGAATGCAAGCTCAAAGCTACGCGACCCTAACCGCACGGCCAGCTCGATCGGTGCCAGAGCCCTAAAGAACAATAAAACCTCCCCAGAGGTGTCTACTCTACAATATACGAAAGAGACAGTGCAGTTCTTTTGAACATTTTTTTGTTGTTGATATCTGACATTTCAACTCTTTACAGATTTCCTGTGGCATATTTTGTCTCTAAAAGTCGTTTCTGGGCCGATGGACTAGATGTTAGGGCCCTTTAAACAACAAGCATCATCATCAACATCAAAAGTCTTTCCGGGATAGACCTTCAGGCTTTGACCTGTCGGCAATAAAACAACTGGAGCCTTTAAATTTGTGATTTTAAGATTAGTTACTGATAAGTATACGATAAATACAATCTTGATGAGAAGATTATCCAACGGAAAGGAAATAAAACCCCGAATATGTCATCCAATAAGACCAGGGCAAACCTTTGTTTCTGGCTTTCGACCAATGTCACATTCTGAAGAACGTCAGAAACATATTGCTAGAAAAGAAAATGACTGATGGATGTGAACAAATAACTAGAGAATATGTCAACAATTTGTTTGAAATGCTGTCCAAGGAAATTATAAAGTATGTTCCATGTGTAACTCAGAAACATGTCGCACAATTCAACTTCGAAGAAATGAATGTGAAAAAAAGGCGAATGAGGAATTTTTTGCCGAGTTCGTAACTACAGTACTTTGGAATGTTTGAAGGACAACTCTACGCACTTTATATCACACGCCTTCCAGAATTGCAATGCGACTATAACTTTCCTGAAAGTAATAAGAACATTGTGAGTGCGAGTACGTATTAACTTCAGTAACTCAGCATGTATGAGACATATAAGCCAACGACAGTTCGAGAGACCAGCACAACGTTCTCCGCAAACATCGCTTGGATTTAGATGGAACTAGTATTAAACCTTTCACGAGGTCTAAAATGTAATATGGGGCCATTATTCTGGGTGCATTCTTAAACGGAAGTACCGAAGAACTTATTGAATAAAACATATTAGGGACCTCATATTTATGAGATTTGCGAACGCGAGTGAGTTGAACTATTGCGGAGCTATGTGCCGATGGTTACCTGCACATTACGAAACCCTCACGAGACAAAATTTCCACATCATGGTCGCCGTTAAGATAGTATATGTTAGAGCGAGCTTTCAGCAAATAACGTTATAAAGAACATTACTAAATTCTGGGTAAAAGTAATTACTTCGGTATAGCATTATAACAAATGTCCGACTCGTCGGCTGAATGGTCAGCGTATTGGCCTTCAGTTCAGAGAGTCCTGGGTTCGATTTCCGGCCGGATCGGGGATTTTAATCGCTTCTGATTAGTTTTTCTGGCTCGGGGACTGGGTGTTTCCGTCCCAACACCCTCCTCATCATATTCAGCCAACATACCACGCTACCAACCACCACAGAAACACGCAATAGTGCTTAAATCCCTCCATATGTAGGGTAGCGTCCGGAAGGGCATTCGGCCGTAAAACAGGGCCAAATCCACATGCGCGACGCAGTTCGCACTCGCGACCCCACAGGTGAGTGAAAAAGCGGTAGGAAAGGAAAGGAGAAGCGTTACAACAAATGCCTAGAGACTACGTATTAATAAAATATGTTGCAAATTCAATGTACAAAATTATACTGTGAGAATTCTTGTTAGGCTATCTTGTATCGTGACTCGCCCTCATAACACAGGATCAGAAACCCTGATCGTGAATTGGTTATTTTGGCCTTCTGATTGTGAGATCGTGCATTCTAAATCTGACATATACCCGTATTTTTAAAAGTGGAAAAAGAGTACAATATCGAAATATCTCTGGCAAAAGAAATATATTTACACCAAAATGTATTTGAAACTGAAAAATAGGTCTAAATTTGGGGCACGATTTCTATACAATAATAATATTATTATTGGTTTTACGATCCACTAATTACTTTTACATTTCTTGGAGATGTCGAGTACCGGAATGTTGTCCCGCAGGAATTCTCCTACGTACCAGTAAATCTACTGGCGTATTTGAACACCTCCATATACCATGGAACAGAACCGCGTTCAAACTCACCAACTTGTGCTCATAAGACCAATCCTCTACCGTCTAGAAAACTCAGCCCAGCTATTATTATTATTAATATTAATATTATTATTTATCTTCGAGAACTTAGTGTCCTCTTCAATGCTTCATCTTTGTCATTTTCATTTCTTCAGTTCTTCACTCCCCGCCAACATCCACCCACAAATGACGTAGCATCCATTTCTTGTTTGAGATTCAGAAACACACAGCTCGTGTTCTCGTGCTTAATTTTTATACCTCAGTATCCTGAAGGTAATTTCAAGAGGCGAAATAATTTTTTTTGTTTTGCTAGGGGCTTTACGTCGCACCGACAAAGATAGGTCTTATGGCGACGATGGGATAGGAAAGGCCTAGGAGTTGGAAGGAAGCGGCCGTGGCCTTAATTAAGGTACAGCCCCAGCATTTGCCTGGTGTGAAAATGGGAAACCACGGGAAACCATTTTCAGGGCTGCCGATAGTGGGATTCGAACCTACTATCTCCCGGATGCAAGCTCACAGCCGCGCTCCTCTACACGCACGGCCAAATCGCCCGGTGAAATAAAAATTTTGGGCGACCCTGTTCGCTGTCGCTAACCAACGAGCAAGCGAACGAAGCCTTTTGTCTTAAATTATTGTGAACAAGAAACTTCATGGACTATATGTGATGCCCCCTTACTCGGCAGTATTTATTGCCATGTTTCACAGCAGACGGTAGAGATATGGCAATGGGCACCTCACGCATGGAGACCAGAATTAATTAGTCGAGAAGTCTAGTCGAGGTATTTCACGCCTTGCTGCTGCTCCTTCTTCAATACAACACTTTTTTGGAAAAGAGAGCGAGGACGGTAAAAAGAAGTGGAATGTAAATAATGAGCTAGATGAACTAGCGTGTAAAATAAAGGTGAAAAATAGGGGTTATGCTCTCATCCCAAAGCATAGCTTGCATTCTTCTATGGGTCATTTGTGGGAGAAGACAGACATGTCTTGTGAGAAACAGACCTGTCGTTTTACAAAGCACTGTAACATTTTAAAACAGTTATAAGTTGTGGTATTGCACCTGTATCTCCAATAACATGATTTCATCATTTACGGCATTAAATTTTTAAGAAAATAGCTTTATCTTAGGTATATTCCAAACAACTGAAGATTTCTTCAATACCCCCGTGATGTCCCAGTATTCTACATCTCTCCTTGACTCTGAATACTTCTTTGTCGTTTGAGCCTACTGAGGACCTCCTCAAACGTATTATTTTTTATTTCAGTATTTAAAAATCATTTCTGGATTCCCTGAAAATTTTATAGCAAGATGAAAATGATATAAAAATTTTATAACGGTAGGTTTAAAGTGCAAAGTTTTTATGATTCTTTTTATAAATGTGGCATGATAAACGAATATTCGTTTCACGATAGACGTACCACTAAGACTTTTCTTACTTACATTAACATCCCGAACAGTTTGTGTTGCTGACTAGGACGAAGTATCCTAATACACTGAAGCTGAATTTAAGTAACTTGAAAAAACGGGAATAGAACATTTACTTGAGACTTACAGGCTATGTGTTGTACAGGTGATCCCTCAGCATCTGGATGGACCGCTTCAGAGCGTAGAGTCTGACATCACGGCAGATCTGCGGCTGGATCTCAGGGGATTTGAAAAATTCCACAACTGACCTTGAAATTGTCCCATGGTTTCCAATCAGCAGCCCCATCATACGCACTTCTCTAATGTCAGCAATAGGGCAACGTATGTGCTGAATCACTTGCGTCAGCATTTTTCTGCTAAGTCAGCACCCGAGGTCATTGACCCCTAGTTGGGTAGTAGGGGTATGGTGATCACGGATTTTGCGTACGAGAGCAAGCCTAACATATCAGACACCATTTTGGAGGGGCCTAAACTCACTGGGCGTATTTTACGGCCAGATACCCTTCCCGACACCTTCTTGGAGGGGCCTAAGCTCACGGGACCTAGTTTCACAGCCAGATGCCCTTCCCGTCACCATCATGGAGGGCCTAACGGCACACGATCTAGTTTTACAGCCAGATGTCCTTCCCTCCTCACAGTCGCCATCTTGGAGGGGTCTAACCATTTAGAGCCAAGTGTTACGGTCAGATGCCCTTCCCTCTTCACAGACGCCATTTCGAGAGGCACATCACACAGGCTCTTTGTCGTCGTCCCTTGGAGTAGTGACAGAACTGTGACGTAATAAGCGCGGGCGATTTAAAAATTCCGTTTTAATATGTAGCGATTAGATCGACATGGTTATGCATGATTAGACTTATCGTAATCAAGGACACTCTCTAGCGAACTCAAGCCTTTATACATGGTATAAGTGTGAATATAACCTTTAGTCTCTGAGATACTGTGACAGAGAGTAGAGCACTTTATTCCATCATGACAAGAACATTAATAGTTGGTGTACAAGGCATTAAAGTGAACGGAAACAAATTTGTGTTCAAAGAGGTGACTGTGTTGGATTGCACTCGGTTGTGGGCGCAAAACTCGCCAGTTTAGTATTTAGGCCAACTTTCCCTTACTGTTTGCAAACAGATGAAGGTAAAAGGCATACACAATGGATGGACAAAATATTAGGTCTGCAGTGGGAAGGAAAAGGAATACCTAATCTCTTTCTATCAATGATCATAAACGCACCGAGCTCGATAGCTGCAGTCGCTTAAGTGCGGCCAGTATCCAGTAATCGGGAGATAGTGGGTTCGAGCCCCACTGTCGGCAGCCCTGAAGATGGTTTTCCGTGGTTTCCCATTTTCACACCAGGCAAATGCCGGGGCTGTACCTTAATTAAGGCCACGTCCGCTTCCTTCCAATTCCTAGGCCTTTCCTATCCCATCGTCGCCATAAGACATATCTGTGTCGGTGCGACGTAAAGCAAATAGCAAAAAAAAAGACCATGAACGCACATTTGTCAAGAGCAGATCTTGTTTTCTTAAAGGGATGGGAAAAGAAGGAATGGTTGCGGAGTATCCACCAATAACATGTGAAATTATCGACATACATGAATTAGGATGTCCATCATTTAAATCTCATCCCAAGGAGCATGGTGGAGAAATAATTAAACAGTCTTCTTGTCATGTTCGCATGCTCTTTGATTGGTTGTGTTGCAGTGCATCGCAGTGTCGAAATGACGTCAGTGTGAAAGATACATTTTTCTAAAAGAAGGGATGAATATAACCTGGAAGGGGTTCGTGGTAAGGAATAAAACAAAGAAAAAGTAGGGAAAGAAGGAGAGGAATCCTGGTGGAATTTCATTATTAGTTAAAGAAGACTAAGTGATCAAGTTATAGATATAGATAATGAGCTAGAAGAGTTGTTATGGGTTAGGTTTAAAATGGAGGGAGCTGAAAGAAAGAATGTGTGTATGGGTTTTATATACAACCCATCAAGGGGATCAATATATGCAAATGATTACTTCTTTGATGGTCCGATAGAGGAAATAAATATTATTAGCGGAAAGTACGAAGAGGACAGATTGATTTTGTTAGGGGACTTAAATGCGAGAATTGGGTGCTCCAGCCCAGAGTATGCTAAAGAGGAAGTGAGGGTAAATGTGGGAGGTGGGATAAGTGAAGATAAAGGGAGGAACGTTTACGGACAGAAGTTGTTAGAAGTATGTGGCGCGAGTGACTTGTACATTCTAAATGGGTGGTGGAAGTGCGACAGGGAAGGAAAAATGATATATATTACAAATGTAGGAGGAAGTGTAATTGATCTGATGAATAAATGTCGTATGGCTTTTAGTGCCGGGATATCCCAGGATGGGTTCGCCTCGCCAGGTGCAGGTCTTTCTATTTGACACCCGTAGGTGACCTGCGCGTCGTGATGAGGATGAAATGATGATAGAGACAACACATGCACCCAACCCCCGTGCCATTGGAATTAACCAATTAAGGTTAAAATCCCCGGCCCGGCCAGGAATCGAACCCGGGACCCTCTGAACCGAAGGCCAGTACGCTGACCGTTCAGCCAATGAGTCGGACATTGATCTGATTATTAGTTCAGAAGATATGTTAGACAGAATGAACAGGATGGAAGTGGTTGATTGGGTAGAATCCCACCATTCTCCGGTATATATAATCGTGAATAGTAATGGGGGTGCGGAAGAGGGCGCAGAGTCCCCAAGTATATCTGGACAGAGGAGGGTAAAGCGAAGTTAAGCAACTAGCTGGAAGATGAAGAATTCCAGATCATCAGGGTGGGAATTTAGGTAGCAATGGAAGGCAGTAATATTGATAGGGCAGTAGAGCTATTGGAATATCCGGGGAGGAGAGTAGCGGAGGAAAAATCATACAGAAATAAGACCAGAGAGGTGGGGGAGGGTTGGTTTGATAAGGAATGTAAGGCGAAAAGGGAGGCAGTGATGAGAGCGCTGGCTGAGTTTAGGAAACATGGTGGGAGGGGGTTAAGGAAACAATTTTGCAGGGTGAGGAAAGAATTTAAGAAAATGCTAGGAGACAGGAAAAAGCCATGGCAGGAAGCTCAAACGGGAGCTTTAAACAGGGAGTGTAAAAACAGGGAAGGATATAAGGTGTGAGCAAGGGTTAATACACTGACTGACAGAGCAAATGCAACACCAAGAAGGAGTGGTCAGAACTTTATGCCAATTGCAGGGTAGACTGACGTCACTGAGAGGTATGCTCATGATGTGAAATGCGCCGCTGTGCTGCGCATGTAGCGAACGATAAATGGGAGACGGCGTTGGCGAATGGCCAACTTCGTACCGTGATTTCTCAGCCGACAGTCATTGTAGAACGTGTTGTCGTGTGCCACAGGACACGTGTATAGCTAAGAATGCCAGGCCGCCGTCAACGGAGGCATTTCCAGCAGACAGACGACTTTACGAGGGGTATGGTGATCGGGCTGAGAAGGGCAGGTTGGTCGCTTCGTCAAATCGCAGCCGATACCCATAGGGATGTGTCCACGGTGCAGCGCCTGTGGCGAAGATGGTTGGCGCAGAGACATGTGGCACGTGCGAGGGGTCCAGGCGCAGCCCGAGTGACGTCAGCACGCGAGGATCGGCGCATCCGCCGCCAAGCGGTGGCAGCCCCGCACGCCACGTCAACCGCCATTCTTCAGCATGTGCAAGACACCCTGGCTGTTCCAATATCGACCAGAACAATTTCCCGTCGATTGGTTGAAGGAGGCCTGCACTCCCGGCGTCCGCTCAGAAGACTACCATTGACTCCACAGCATAGACGTGCACGCCTGGCATGGTGCCGGGCTAGAGCGACTTGGATGAGGGAATGGCAGAACGTCGTGTTCTCCGATGAGTCACGCTTCTGTTCTGTCAGTGATAGTCACCACAGACGAGTGTGGCGTCGGCGTGGAGAAAGGTCAAATCCGGCAGTAACTGTAGAGCGCCCTACCGCTAGACAACGCGGCATCATGGTTTGGGGCGCTATTGCGGATGATTCCACGTCACCTCTAGTGCGTATTCAAGGCACGTTAAATGCCCACCGCTACGTGCAGCATGTGCTGCGGCCGGTGGCACTCCCGTACCTTCAGGGGTTGCCCAATGCTCTGTTTCAGCAGGATAATGCCCACCCACACACTGCTCGCATCTCCCAACAGGCTCTACGAGGTGTACAGATGCTTCCGTGGCCAGCGTACTCTCCGGATCTCTCACCAATCGAACACGTGTGGGATCTCATTGGACGCCGTTTGCAAACTCTGCCCCAGCCTCGTACGGACGACCAACTGTGGCAAATGGTTGACAGAGAATGGAGAACCATCCCTCAGGACACCATCCGCACTCTTATTGACTCTGTACCTCGACGTGTTTCTGCGTGCATCGCCGCTCGCGGTGGTCCTACATCCTACTGAGTCGATGCCGTGCGCATTGTGTAACCTGCATATCGGTTTGAAATAAACATCAATTATTCGTCCGTGCCGTCTCTGTTTTTTCCCCAACTTTCATCCCTTTCGAACCACTCCTTCTTGGTGTTGCATTTGCTCTGTCAGTCAGTGTATGAATAGGGGGACGAGTAGACAGACGAAACCGAAAATCGAATATGGAACATGGGTAGAGTATTTCCAGGGACTATTAGGCGAACAGGAAGGGTGGGTAAGGGTTGATGGAGGTTTTAAAGTGGAAAAGGGGTTAGAGAGGGGCTGTCGAGAGTTGGATAAGAGAATAACAGGTGAGGAGGTGATGGGAGTGATAAGTAAACTTAAGATCAGGACTGCGGGAGGGGAAAGTGGTATAACCAGTGTGTATTGGAAGGAAGTAGCAAAAAATAGGCAGATGATAGAGAGTTTGGTAACATTCCTAAACAAGATATTCGAAGGGGCGAAATTCCCTAAAGAATGGCAGAAGGGGATCATATGTCCTGTTTATAAAACAAAGGGGAGAGGACAAATCCAAGTAATTATAGAGGTATAACCCTGCTGGACTCCCTGAGCAAGGTGTACGCGGGTATTCTAGCAAACAGGTTGAGGAAGTAGGCAGGGGATTACTCAATCCTATCGATTTTTTCAAAATAGATTCAGGAAAGGGAGGATGACGGCTGATAATTTAATGATTGTGAGAACAATAATTGATAAATATGTGAGGAAAAGTAGGCTCTAAAGTGTTTATTGCTACAATTGACTTCCAGAAGGCGTTCGATACAGTGAGCAGGGAGGCGTTGTTTGAAAGAATGGGGTGGGTAGGGGTGGGAGAGAAGATGAGAAGAGCGATCAGAAGTATATATGAGAAATATTATTGTAGCATCAGGGTGGAGGAAGGGGTGGTGAGTAGAGTGATTGAGTCGAAATTTGAACTGAAACAGGGATGTAAATTGTCGCCAATCCTTTTCCTATTGTTTATTAACGATATACGAGGGGCTCTGTAGAGAGGAAGTGGACTTACCCGGTACTAGGCAAACAAGAAATTCCAGGATTGATCTTTGCGGATGACGTATTGTTGCTGTCGTTGACAGCGGGAGGTCTGCAAAGAAGTTTGAATGAAGTAGGGAGATTTGCGAAGAAATGGTCATTGAAGATCAACAGTAAGAAGTCTAAGGTGATGATATGCAGGAAAGGGAATAAAAATAAACCGGGGGTAAAGTTAATAATAAATGGGGGAGTGACAGAGATGGTGGAAAAGATGGAGTACCTGGGGGTGTTGGTGAGTAGAAATGGTAGCTGGGTGGAGCAGATTGGGTGGGCCAAATGGAAAGTCCAAGCGGCACTCTCAGTAACTAGGATATTGGAAAATAAATTTAGGGGGGCAAGCTATGCTATACAAAGTATGGTGTTTAATGCGGCGGTGAAGAGTAAAATTCTGTATGTTTCGGAGGTCTGGGGCGTAGAAAAGGAGTGTGTTATATTAGAGCAGGTAGAGAGTAGGTAATGTAAGATTGTTATGGCCCTACCCTTGTGCACCTCGAGTGCAGAAGCGAAGATGTTGTGTAAAGAGTACATCAAGATTGATATTTTAAAAAGAGTGCTTGGTTACTGGTGTAGATTAAGAGAAGGTGAAAGGGGCCTAATTCTGCAGTCGGCCTACTAAAGTCAAATGGAGGACTATTATAGTGATTACTGGGTGGACAAGGTGAAAACTACGTTAGATAGACTGGGGTTGGACGAGTTTTATTATTTTAAATGCGGGAGGAGTAGGGGCACGTATTGGAAACATGTGATTAAGAGGGCGAGAGAAATTGCTGACCAAGAGCTGGTGGCCGAATGTGGGATGAGGGCTACCCTTAAAATGTTTCTGAGGATTAATCAGATGGAAAATTTGAGAGTGGTAAATGTAAATAGGGTGGTGAGGAGAGGGCTAATCTGGTGGTTGTTAGGTGTATATATTAATAAAGGTTGGACGAAGTTAGAAGTACGTTGTGTGTATTATGTGGTGAAGAAACGAAGGACTTTCATTTACTGACAGAGTGTAAAGCAACGCTGGAAGAGATGCAGGTGTTCAATAAACAACAATTGGAGTTGATTTCTCATCCGTGCAATGGAGATAATATTTTGAGGTGGTTAGTGTTGGAATGGAAGAGTGCTGGAAATTTGTGTAGGTTTTAGACAAAAATCAGAAACAGATGTACAGCAGCCTTAAAGGCAAATTCTCAGTTGTGCCAAGAGGAGGAAGATCCTAGTAGTGGTTTGTCATGACACAGGTAGAGTGTTAAATTTTGCGAATCAGCACAGAGGTAAGGTCGGCCTTCCACGTGCTGGAGAGGGGAAGGGAGGTGCTGGCGTGTGCCACCACAAGGAGGCATCCTAGCATATGCAAGATGCTAGGTCAGGACGGTTTGGGTGACACATGCCATCACGTACCCAGGAAGTGGGGTTGTTAACCTTGGGTTGCCGTAGTTTGCCTTTTGGTTTTCTATTTAACACAGTCGGCCGCGAGGCCAGTGGGTTTACTTTTTCCTTGTTTTTGTGTTTAGTGTTGTTATGCCCACCAGCGTGGGGTATTATAGTACCATTTTATTGTGTATTGTCTATGTAGTCTTGGTTTCATTGTTGTTGTTTTTTTTGTTTTTTTTTTTGCTTGTAACTTTCCTAGTTTTGCTTGGTTTTCTCAATTGAGAAGTTCCATTTTTCTCCGCTATGATTGATTTGGTTGTGCAACTGTAAGATCTGGAGAAAAATAAAGGTTACTTACTTACTTACTTACTAATATGTTCCATAAAATGATATAATAATGACGCGAAAATCGAGAAAATGACCTAAAAATAAAATACATAAATAATAAAAATAATAATCCTACGAAAATTCTCAGCATCAGAATATTTTAGACCATGCACAGTGTTTAGGGATCAAATTGTTAGTTCATATAGAGCACGTAAGTATATTGATTTGGTTGATTTCCCTGAAATCGGAAGATGGGAATTTCGTGGAAGTTGTAGTGAGGACCTCATGGACCCCATTCATTAATAGTGATCGTGAGAGGTCATTTTCAACGTATTGTAATGTCTGACAGGAGAACAGCTCTGACTCCCAGTAATATGGAACTCATGTACCTCTGTCTTTTTCAGACTGATGCGTAAATTATGTACGTAGGTTGGGCCCAGTTTATTAAAGTGGTAAGATAATTGTTTTCCAAACATTGATGCTTTGATATTTGTCGCGGTAGGGTGGCTGAGATTATAGGCGGTAAACTGTAAATTTATTTAGGAGAATTCTTCTCCCCTTCCAGGCTTTATAGTCAATAATGATATTAGACTGCAATTCTAAAGGAGGTTTCTCATGTTTCTAGTATATATGTGAAAATGAAATGTGACGTTAACTCCAAATATGCTATCAACTATGTTTGGACTTACCATTTTAAAGAACATGAAGATGAACAACTACTTTCTACAAATAAAACTTCATAACCGAAAGGTTTTAAGCAATCCAACAATATCAGATTTGAATAAATTCTAGACAACAATGGAAATAACAACCGGAGAACTGCTCCAAAATGTATACAGAAAGAATAATTCCAAATGGGCATCGTGGAAAATAATGGGTTAAATAGACTAACATCGAGCGAGTTAGCTGTCCGGTTCGAGTCACATAGCTGTGAGCTTGCACTCGGTAGAGAGTGGATTCGAACACCACTGCCGACAGCCCAGAAGGTATTTTTCGTGGTCTCCCTTATTTTCACACCAGTTGCTCATACCGTGATCTTAGTCATGGAACCTGAAGTTTTGTGCGGAATCCATTCCAGAGGGAGGTTACTTTTCACTTCAAAATTTCCACTTGCATTGGATGGAATTCGAACCGTGGGCACCTTGGGGATAAGCCAGTGACAGTGCCACGTCCCTACAGTTCGAAGTAATCCGGAGTATTTGACATCATATGTACGAATAGAACTAAATATATCGTTACACTAACAAGTATAAGAAATAGGTTTCTGTGTTCCAAAATAGAGACGATGAGGTGATGTTTATCTTCTGGAATGGCACTGACCTCTTCTTCTTATTCTTATTCTTTCCTGGTCGTATATGTACCCATGAAACGGGCACTCCCGAGCGCACTCAGGGTCTGGCGTTCTTGCACTAGATTTAATGGCACTTCACTTTTCCTTAAGGCAGCCTCAGCAGTTCGTTTCCATGTTGCCTTCCTCTCTTCGACATAACCATACCAGTGGAGCTGTTTTTCCTCCATCTTGTCGCCGATGGGCACAACTTTTAAAGTTCCTTGCACAGGCCCATTGTGCGCTTTGTCATGCAGAGTAACTCCCACCGACCATCGCAACATCCGCATCACTGTGACATGCATTCGCTGGTCATGCTTTTTCTGCCTTGCCAAACATTCAGAGCAGCGCATTTTCAACCCTTTCTCACACAATAAAATTACTTTAAATAGTCTGCTACCATTGTGTTGTTAATTCATTCAAGTCCACACAAAAGCGTTGCTCATGTGGGATTCACAGTTGCTCATTATTTACGTTAAAAAATGTACACATGACTGTGAATTAGTATCTTGAAACATCATTTGATCGTTAATAAATGTTGTGTCAAATGTGCACTTTTTAACAGAGAGAGGGTGGTAAGTTTTTTTTTGAAATACAAACAAATAATTTAATGTTGGTATAACGATCTTTCCCTGAAATTATTTACTAGTTAATTCATGTGTTACATTTTGAAGTAAGGTTAGGTAAGGTAAGGTATTCTAATTAACACTAATTACACTTTTGTGCATGTTACTCAAAATTTATCAGTAATGTATGTATTACATTTATACGTAAGTTACACTTAATTTACTAATTATAATTTTACGTATATCACTAATAATCTATCAGCAATTTACGTATTACATGTTCGTGTAAGTAACAGGTACATTACTACTAAATTGCTTGTAACACTTTTACGAAAGTTGCACTATTAATTTCTCTTGTCACATTTTGACTTAAATTACATGTATTTTGCTTATTATATTTTTACGTATGTTATTTATAATTTTTCATAACTCTACATCTTACATTCTCACGTAATGTTATGTTATTTTACATTAGTAAGCTAGTGTTATTCCGTAAGTTACACATAATTTGCTAGTAAATTTTACTTGCCAAATGTTTGTAAAAGTTACGCATAATTATTATTAGTTTGATGGTAACATTTTAAAAAAATACATGTAATTCGTTAGTCATTAACTCATTACATTCCTAATAATTCAATCTTCACATTTTTCACGACACATACATGTAATAGATGCTATTTGATAAACAAATTAAAAGCACGTATAGTAAATTGAGTTTGCAGTATTGGATGAGGAGGCGGTCTGATTGTTTGTGACACATCCCTGGGGGCTTCGTGATGTAATGTGTAATTACAGGCAGTCCCCACCCCTCGGTGCATATGTCTCCTGCACTCTTTGCGCCTCGCTACGTTGTTCATTCTTCTGCCTGACCAGCTCTTCTTCTAAAAGTACATTACAGATCTCTCTCTCTCTCTTTGTAATGGATTTAGATGTGCGTAGACAATGATATTCACTAAACTGAAGTATAGTTACGATGGACGTGCAGATATCCACAGATATTAATAAGTACCGATATGCTAACAAAACATCTCGTATGATTTCGTTCAGTATGTCTTTCTCATTTTCCGCCAAATCATAGCGCTTACACCACTGCTTCGCCTCACGGCCAAGAATTGCACTGCTATGAGTCATACTGTTCCAACATCGCTTGTAAAATATACAGCCTGATGGGTGAATAGACATTGACGTGCATGGTGTGATACGATTTTGCAAAATCATTTCTCCAGTACCATCTTGAGCATCATCAAAATTCCTCTAAATTTTATGCAGTCTTGTGCGTCTTGTACTAACCTCGTCATCTCAATTGAACCTGCAGTTCATGTGTCCACAAATTTTCATGCTTCATCAGTTCGGCATTGAGACTCATTTTCTTCAACAGGAAAGGCGTGATGGCCCACTAGCTTCGCAGCAAGGTGGCGTGGTTCGAATCCCAGCCAATACATGTGTAATTTTTGAAATGAAAATTCTCGCCCTGTGGTTCGGAGGTCTCGTAGTTACGACCAGTCACATAAAACTACGAGTTTGCTTGGTTCTTTCATGTGTCTCTCACTGCATCTTCATTGGTTTTCATTTCTGTTTCTAATTAAAATGTTTCTATTGCTGCTCCATTGCTGAATGGTTAGCGTGATGGCCTTCAGTCCAACGGGTCCCGAGTTCGATTCCCGGCTGGGTCGGGGAGGGTCGGGGATTTTAACCTTAATTGGTTAATTTCTCTGGCCATTGAATTTTTATGCACTCTGTATATATTTATGACTAGCATTTTCATCCATCCTCAAATGGCAGTATACATTAGGATTCACCATAGGCAGGACCCCATCTTCATAGACGCGCAGGTCGTCTGTAGGAGTCAACTTCAAAGACCTGCACCAGGCCTCTCCAGAGGCCAACAATATTATTATTACCATTTCTAGCCTGTCATTTTTCGAATCCTGCTGTCGGCAACATTGAACATGATTTTGCGTGGTTTCTTATTTTCAAACCAGGCAAATGTTCGGGCTGTACCTTAATTAAGATCACGGTCGTTTCCTTACCAGTCCTAGCCTATCGTCATCGTAAGAACTTTCAGAGTGTTGCGACGTGAAAGGAATCACGAAAAAATAGCCTGGTTTTCTATTAAGGTCCTGCTTTCACTCTCATATAAACACCCCAGTCAAAGGGTTTTTCAAAGAACGTCCTAACATCTTTTTTTCTCCCTTAGTTTTCCCAAACTCGGATGGGGCAGTGAGTATTCTCTATGCCACACGTCTGCACTTTGTGCAGTATTACGGTCGGATGCCTTTCCTGATGCTAATGCTATGTGAAGGGATATTTGTATGTATGCACAATATACTGTCCGAAGGCTGGTTGGATTCTCAATAAATCCACCATCAGCTGTCGTAGATGCCCCAGGTTTCACTGAGAAGGCTTAGAAGGAAAATAAGGAGTGAGGTAGTTCCCGTTGATTCCCTCACCGAGCTACTGCATATCGTCTGCCTAGCCTACTGAAAATATGCACCAAACAACCCTATAGGCAGCATTTTCATCATTCATAATAGGGACTTGCTGTATATGGACTGGTATTACTCAGCCATGTTGTCAAATCAAATGATGAAACTGAGACAGGTCAATGAACGTAACATTTTTGTATACAATACAGAATTTAAGTGAAAGGTAAACATCCAGAAGATTTAAGTCAGGAGAGAGCGGTGACCAAACAAACTCTGCAATTATACATTTGCCGATCTATATTATTATACATTTTCTTCTTCTCTCTCTATGTGAGGAACCCATTCCCGAAGTTTTGCCATTGAATTTTTATACACTCCTGTATATATTTATGACTAACATTTGTATCCGTTCTCGAATGGTAGTATACAATGGAATGCATATTTTCTCCATGAAGTTTTACACAATTTCATACCTCAATTCCAATTCAATTTCGTCATGTTAAATTGATGTCCGCCTCTGCGGTGTAGTGATTAGTGCTGTCAGCTGTCAACCCCGGAGGCCCGGGTTCGATTCCCGGCTTTGCCACTAAATTTCAAAAGTGGTACGAGTACTGGAATGTGGTCCAGTTAGCCTCGGGAGGTCAACTGAATAAAGGGAGTTCGATTCCCGCCTCAGCCATCCTCGAAGTGGTTTTACGTTGTTTACCACTTCTTCCCCAGGCAAATGTCGGGATGATACCTAGCTTAAGGCCGCGGACACTTCCTTCCCTCTTCTTTGCATATCTCTTCCAATCACCCCATCCCCACAAAAACCCTGTTCAGCTTAGTAGGTGAGACCGCCTGGGCGAGATGCTGGTCCTCCTTCCCAGTTGTATCCCCGACCAAGTGTCTCTCGCTCCAGGACATTGTCCTTGAGGATGTAGAGGTGGAATCCCTGGCTGGTCCGGCGAAAACCCAACCCTGGAGGGTAAATGGATTCAATAAATAAATTGATACCTTTCTCCGGAAACTGAACCAAATCAAGACAGAATTAGGATGATTTCCGAACGTATAGAACGGTACAGTTCCTTGTCCAGACTATCTCAGTGGGTGCGGCGTAAAATCAAGAGCTATTCGTTTACTAAAGTGGAATAACACAAGGTACCCTCTGCCTGTCGTAAGAGACGACTAAAAGGAGTTCCAAGGGCTCTTAACATGAAAGCGTGGGTTGGTGACCACGGGACCCTTAGCTGAGTCCTGGTATTGTTTCCACTTACTTGTGCCAGGCTTCTGTTTCCCAGATATAAAATGTATCTCGGGGCTTCGGGAAAAAATCAAATTTTCGTAAATATCTCCGTTATTATCCATCATACGATAAATACGACATAAACGATTGGAAATTGTAATTTCTACCCCTCCCACTAAATAAATACGTAAATTTCTTGAATGACCTTGTATTAATAGGTATATTTCTATAAACACCTGCTTCACGCCTGATAACACAACTCAAAATGGGCAGATCCCAAATACACGGTTTGATTGACATATGTCCAGCCGCTTTACAGGTTTAAGAACCAAAACAAAAATACACCAAAAGTAAAAATCCTTCATATGATCAGTATTGCTTGAAACGAATAAATAGACCATCAAGAAATGTTGCTGAAATTATAAATATAAAGACACGTGACCCCTTATGATTTTATTTATATAGATTTACATCGTTCTCTCTTTGTTGTTCAGATTTTTAATAACTCATAACCACGTAAAGGAATCCTATATAGGTATGTTAGGTGATCTGCATGTTACAGATGCTGTACTGTGTCCGCCAATAACTCGTAGTAAGCTGTGGAACTTGTCACGGGTTAACTAGTCGTAGTAATATATTGGGAAACGGAACTTTGAAAAGACGCATATCTCCTAATCTCATGCATTTATACAAGTTGAACGCTATTAATTAGACTGGGACACTCGTCGGAGTTTGGTGCTTCACGTCCACTGCTCCGGAAATAACTCCACAAGCTCTCCCTCCCTGTCTTATGAGCTCTGTGCTGGGGTTCAATCGGATAAATCTCCCAATTCGATAATGTGCCAGGAGATCATTACTTACGCTAATACTTGGCTTTATCTTCATGCGAGGCGTTTACAAACTTGGTGCTCCAAAACATTTCAATTACCAAATGACATTAATTCGGCGTTGGAAATTATGTTACACAATTTCAAATTCTTGTGTTACAATAGCTTTCACGAGAATATAATTTGATCGCAGCAACCTCAATGAATGAAGGGATTAATTCTTAAGTGAAATTATTGCTAGCCTCGTATAGGCTTCCACGGTCCATATGCTACTAAATGGATTAAAGATCTTCGAACAGAAAATCTTTTTCCCCAAAGTATTCCATAAGCATACAAGTTTGTGAATTACCGCAAAATCAACTGTCAAAAAATGCCCAGGATGTTTACTCTGAAATGAAAAAAAAAATGCAAAGTTGTTTATACGGAAATATTTAGTGATATTAAATGCAGTTAACTGTTTAAAATAAAGTTAATCTTTCTTGTAAAGGCTATTCCAAAATCGCCTTACAAATTCCAATAGACACACTAAAAGGCCAGAAATATGACCATTGACTTTTCATCAGGCATTTTTGCAAGTCTGAAAAGAAAAGTAGAAAACTAAGGGGACTTGAACGGTATCTGGAGTGGGAGTGCATCAAGACAAGTGGATGGACCAGACAGATGTGAGTGGTGAAGGACTAGAAAAAACCATACGAAACGTCGGAAAAGAAAGTAATGATTATTATTGTTGTAAACTATTAGTTGCGAATAAGCTCATTCAGGGCTGCGAAAACTACTTAGATGCCTTTTGTTTGTTTTCCTTTGTGCCCTATCACTAGTAATATTTTGCTATCTGCTTCTTTTCTCTCTCTTTATTTCAAGTTGTTTCGGTCACTTTCTTCAGTTTTTCGTCTTTGTTAACTTGCCTTTTATGAATTTTGTACCTAAATATCTCCCTGTTTTTGATGTCTTCTAAAGTGATTCCTTTCAATTTAAATTTGTTTCTAATTTCGCCAATCCTTTTCATAGCGCCTGTTATTGATTTCCTCTTGTTTCATATAATTCGAATACCAGAGTGTGAAATCATGGGGAAGGGGTTGAGATGAGCAAGGGTTCCCCCTCCCGCCAACTATTTTATCACAAAGATTCCTCTCCACTAAAATTTCCCGGTGGGGATTCTTTCATTATAAAATAATGAGGAAAATACAAAACGCATACAGTATATTACTGAAATTCATGTTTTTACTATGCATATTTTCATAAAAACATCAGCAATTGAAGGCGCCTACTCGAAGTGCCTACTGGTTACTAAAATTTTTATTGAACTTTGTAGTGACTAATGAAAAAAATCGCCTACAAGGAATAACTGCAATGTTTATCATTCTTGTTATAACAACAGAATTGAAAAGAATTCAAACAAATTAAGTTATTTAAAATTTGGCTTTTTCGCGGGGGAGAAGGGTAATTTATTTACAGGGGTACTGCCTGAAATAAGCTCTAGTAGTTATGCACAATGATCCTTCTGCCCCCCGCCTCCATCATTTCTTTCTGATTTCGCACCCTGCCGACTACTATATTTTGTGGTGTGTCCTTCAAGGTTCAATCCCCTGACGTGTCCGTAAAAGTTCGATCTTTATTTTCTAATGTCACTCTGTAAGTCTGAGTATCTGCGTAATTTATTTATTTATTTTCCTGAGTATGTATTATTCACCTGTGAGTTTTAGATTCAGTGCTTTCGATGTTTGCTACCACTTTCAAAATTACTGTTCCCGAACTATGGATAAATTCTGATAAAATGGCCGTAGAGTAATGTCTTAATTTTGTTTGTTTAGAAAAGCATTTTTATTTGTTGGCTTTTTGTGTGATTCGTTGTGCTGTTACCAGTTTTTTGGTTTCTAATCTCATCTCATTGGCTCTCGTTTGGACTCCGATTTAATCAATTGTATCTCCAAAGTATTTTAATTTTGGGACCCGTTTGATTTTGCCGTATTTTATTTCCATGTATTTTGGTGCTTGATTTTTGCAGGCGAGAGAGAGAGAGAGAGAGAGAGAGAGAGACGGAGAATTCTCTATGTATAGCTACCCTAATACTAGGAAAATCAGAAAAGGATTTAGCCTACTTATGAATCCCTGAAGACAATTGAAATTAAAATGCATTTTATTAAATTTCATTGGAATTTAAAAAATATACTCATTATTTCTGTCAGGTAAAAATCATTTTAAGTAGTGCAGTTGATTTTGAACACTATGGAGGGAATCTCACAAGATCCCAGTTGACATGTCTTGCAAAAAATTCTGTTTTATAGAATTACACCTGAAGATCGACATTCTCTGCTGTTTTTCTTAGGAGTTAAATCTGTGTTTGTTCTGTCGTGATACACGAGTTAAGATTACTCAGGTGCCAGCAAATGCTTGGCAAGCTATCTCTATGTTTTTCTCTATCTATTATTATTATTATTATTACTATTATTATTATTATTATTATTATTATTATTATTATTATTATTATTATTATTATTATTATTATTACTAATGGTCTTATGTTCATCATAGAAATGGCACTAATTTTCTTACATCCAAACTCCCTTGAAGCTGTGAACTAGTAGCAAAATGAGCCACCGGGGCACAAAGAACAGGCTACTGGGATCTGGCTAAGAGCTGCAAGTCATTTACACTGATTAATTAGGGGTAGCCCTGGTGTGTTAGACACAATGATAGCATCTGTTGAAGATGTTCTTCTTCACGTGCAAAGGAAACTTGCCTTAATTGGAAACTTTTCTGCTACTGTAGAGGTGTCAAGATTTCTGGAATTAAATGAGAGGATAATTTTTCAATGTGTCAGCAGTCCATACACTGAGTGGAACTCTTGACCCTAGCGATGTAAGAGGGAAGATTTGTTAGTTCCACTATGTTATAAACGTAGGTCTTTCATCTAAGGTACACCATTATTTGACCTGTGGAATGAATTCTGTTTCTGTATCAGCCTTCGTAGCTGAGAGCGTTAATACACGCTGTATAATGTTTGATGTGAGGATTATGGTTTTGGTGAAAATACAACATTGAAAAACCATCCCCTCTTTATTCTTATCATGGGAGAAAAAGTATGTTCCTTCAAAAAATTATCAACAAATTCAATACAGTATTTACTTTACCGAAAAAGTTGTCTATGCGGTTCGAGTTACGTAGTTGTGAACTTGTGTTCTGGATATGTGGATTCGAATCGTACTATCGGTAATCCTGAAGATTTTTCCCGAAATTTCCATGAGTGACCTGCGCGTCTCTCTCTCTCTCTCTCTCTCTGTGTGTGTGTGTGTGTGTGTGTGTGTGTGTGTGTGTGTGTGTGTGTGTGTATGTGTGTGTGTGACTGTGTGTGTGATGATAATGATAAAGTGATAAGGTGAAATCCGGTATCGTCACATAGCCTACTCCCGTCGAATAACACCACCAAAGGGGTCTGCTGAAGGCTTTACGTCGTCATTAACGAATCTCCATTCAACAAAGTCATATGCACTCACTTTGTATGAAAACTGTGGAGAGGTTTGGAGGCGAACCCAGGCTTTTAGTACCCAATCCTAACCTGCCGGTCAGCATTCTGATGGTGATTTCCTTTTTGTTACAGCAGTAGGACTCGAGCCTACTAACCACGATGTCAGACCATGAAGACTTGGCGTCTTACCCAAGTGGGTTGAGAGAGGATGGTTGCCCAGTTGTAATTCCTCTTAAAACGATTATCACCCCCACCAAACCACTAGCAAGAAATAACTTCTTTACTTACCCTCGTACGATGACCATCTGATCATGCAGTAGTGTGGAAAGGCAAAGTGTTGAAGAAGAGAAAAGAAGGAAGAAAGAAAGGACACAGGACAAACAAGAGCCAATAGCTGTAGCAAAGAACAAACAAATAACGTTATCCCGCCAAAAGAATGGCATGAGATCAAGTTGGGCGTAAACACAGGAGTGCGATGCCGGGGTAAAGGGGGTTGAGGGAGACGTATCGGCTGTCGTCCTGCTCCTTGGGTCCCAGTCCTGCAGGGAGGCAGGTCAGGAGGGAGCAGGAGGTACGGCTAGCCGGCTTGTACTAGCCAAATAATGACTGTAATTAATCCAATTAACCGTTAATTAATGGCATCCTTTCCCCGTATTTACGGGAAATCCTCCCAGGTCTAATGGAGTTTTGAGCCTAGCAATCAATATTTTCCAAGAGGGAGACAATAGTATTGTGAGTGAGTTACTCGACTTCACAGCACTCCTAATAAGATACTTATTTACGGTAGGGGGTCACAATGAAACACAGATTCATCTGATGTCTTGCACTCGGCGAGCTACCATTATTTCACTTCTCTTTTCCGGTTTTGCTCTCATGTGAAACACGCCATGGATTAAGAATGCGAACTGACGAAAGGGGGTTGGTTGAATCCGGCAGAATAGCCCTGATATAAAAATAGCATACATATAAACAACGTAATTTTATTATTCCTTCCTGTTCGGCTCCATGGCTAATCGGTCAGCTCTTATTCTTTAATCCTCGAGGCTCCCCGTTCGATTTCTGACCCGGTAGACGAAATTTAATGTTAAGCGATTAATTCTCTTGGTTCGGGAACTGGTTGGTTTTTCATCCCCAACACTCCTGAAACTCGCACATCACACACCATTCTTCACCGCACTAATACACAGTTTCCTTTGCACGTCAGATGCCATCCACCCTCGCCAGAGGGCCTGGCTTACAAGGGCAGTAATCCAGCAAGAGTTACATTAAATGATTACTATCCTTCCCTCCTCGTGTCCTGGAGGTCTCGGGTTCGGTTCCCGGCAAGTTCAGGGTGTTTTTTACCTGAAACTGATGGCTGGTTCGAGGTCTACTCAGCCTACGTGATTACAATTGAGGGGTTATCTGACGGTAAGATGGCGGCCCAATCTAGGGAACCAAGAGGCCGAGAGGATTCGTCGTCTGACCACACGACACCTCATAATCTGCAGGCCTTTGGGCTGAACAATGGTCGATTGGTAGGCCATGGTTCGTCGGGGCTGTTGAGCCATGGGGTTTGGTTTGTTTACCTTCCTCGTGTATATAATTTTAATTTTTTATAAAGTATTTGAACTTATGGATAATCTATCAATCTGAATGTTGGTCTGTTTGTGTGTTTGTCTGTTTGTCTTTCTTTGACGTAAAAGCTATTTGGTACCTTCCGGTTAACATATAAGCTATTTGCTATCACGCTCTCTCTTAATGGTGCCATGTAATAAAGGAAAATGAGAAGCATTTCGTGAGAAAATATACGTCTGGGACGCTCAAAGTGAATATACTAGCTAAACGGTTAGTCTCTACATATGTATATCTGCATGCATTGGTAACCGGTTATAACACGGATTCTTATGCGGATTTCACTGTTTAGAGGATTTCGCGACGGAAGTTTTTTGTGTATAAAATATTGTGCTGTGATGAAAATAAACCAAGAAGTAACGATTTTTGCAAAATAACACGGAAATTACGCTAGGCAACAAATGTATCGTCATCCTAAACTATTAAAAATATCCACAAACTATATGCGTACGAACTGTAGAGCATAAAAGTACCATAGAAAGTTCATGAGAGCACATACTTACACTACGTACATAACTCGAGAACCGCCAAACAGGCTTTTATTCAATTTTCATTGTTGCTTCTAGGATCTACCGGGAAATGTTTGCATGTATGAAATATTGAACTCTGGAAAAGTAAATCGAGCAGTTTGGTTTCTGTGGAATATGTGGAAGAAAATAACGCAAGGAGATGTAATTACTTGGCTTACGCTGCCTAAAACGTTGAAGATATCCACAAATTACACGCATAAGAATTAAAACGTTGAAGATATCCACAAATTATATGAATTAAAACGTTGAAGATATCCACAAATTATATGCATGAGAAAACGTTGAAGATATCCAAAAATTATGTGCATGAGAATTGAAACGTTGAATATATCCCACAAATTATATGCATAAGAATTAAAAGCATTAAATGTTCTACAGAAAATCGTCCTGGGGATCGCATATCTATAACAGTTTGTACGTTTTTTTTTTAAATAAGTATAATCTCTGTTCTAGGTGCGGAAAGGGCATTCGAGAGGCTCGGCTTAACACTGTCTAAACAATTACAAATTGAGAACCGCTGTAAAGATTTTCATGCGGTTTATACCGTATCTCCCGAAGGTTTTCATGTAATAAACATAGCCGCGTTGTAACAGTCTATGCGAAGGAAATCGAGAAGGGAACAGCACAAGAACAATATCTCGGTTTACGCTGCCTAAATCATTAACTGACGGCCAGATGGTTTCAAACTAAATTGGCTGCACGCAGTAGTTGAGGTCATACGATTATTATTAAAGATATCAACAAATTGCATGACTAAGATTAAATTGTAGAGCAAAATATATTCTCCAAAAAAGGCCCTCGGGCCCCATACCTAAAAGTTCGACCAGCAATTACAGTTTTTTATGTTTCTTAACAATGGATATCCTGCGCTATATACGGGAATAGTATCCTATAACTCGAGAACCGCTGTTGCTTAAAGCACCTCCTGAGGAAGGTTTCCGTGAATAAAACATTGAACTGTGATGAAAGGAAGCCAAGCAAACACGATTTCTCAAAAGAAAAGAACTATAAGGAAATGACGCCAGACGAAAACATGTTTATGTGTGTTTGTTTCACAACACCGCAAAAGGAAACTGGGAAGGGGTTCTGTTTCTTATCTAACTGCGAAGGGAAGCTAGGATGGGGTGCTGTTTCGTAGCTCAGCCCACCTGGTGGACACGACCGTTAATGTGTCAAGTCTAAATTGTCTAACACTGTTCGAGGGCTGTTGGTGAGGGGAAAAAAAATCACCATCAAAATGTTGGCCGACAGGGTAGGAGAGATGGTGGTATGTAATTTCTAATCACCAGATTGCATTCCTGGAATCAATTCAAAATCTCTCTTCACTGTTCATAAGAGTGAGTGTAGGGCCTATATGGCGTTGTGGATGGCGGTTCGTCGGATGGAGAGGTTAAACCATGAGCAGATCCTTTGGTGTTATTCGGCAGGAGTAGGCTATATGTCGACAAGGATTTCACCTTCTTCCTGCATCATCATCATCATCATCATCATCATCTCATCACATTGAGGGACGCAGGTTGCCCATGGACGTCAGATAAAAAACCTGTGCCAGTTGAGCTGAACATACCCTCGGACACTCCCGGCACTAAAAGCCATGTGCTAAATAAATAAATAAATAAATAAATAAATAAATAAATATAAATCCTATTCCAATGATTGTAGAATTCACAGGTATTTGTAATAAGGAGATCGCGGCGTACACCCTGCGACCTGCATAATGTTAACATCTTTCTTCACAGACCGAGTGAGTTGGACGTGAGTTTAGAGTCGCATAGCTGTGAGCTTGCATTCGTGGGATGGTGAGTTCAAATCTTATCGTCGGCAGGCCTGAAGATGGTTATCCGTGGTTTCCCATTTTCACAGCAGGCAAATGCTGGGGATGTACCTTAAATAAGGCCAAGGCTGTCACCTTCCTGTCCTTCCGTCACAGAAAACCTTTGATGAGTTGGTGCGACGGTAAATCACTAGAAAAGAAAAAAAAAACCTTCCTGGATGGATACAAAAGTAGTCGCTTTAACAACGTATTCATAAGAGCACGTAAAACACATTTTTCAGCCAGAAACTCGAGCGTTTATTAAAAATTGCTTAAATTTTGTAGATCTGTTTGTACTTTGTTTCTTTTCATTTGAGTTGACAATAATGAAAATGAAAGTCCACAGCCTGTTTCCATTCATTCGACCGGGTCAGGAATGGAAAGAATGAAGCCCCCTTTAGCGGCGAGGATAGGAACTGTGCCGACTGCCGAAGTCTATCTCACTTTTCTAGGATAATGATTAAATGACCATAGCCCGCTACGATATCCGACATCGCGGTTGGCTATGGAATGACTGGCAGATGAAATGAAATGTATATTTGAGAGTGTGGCTGTAATGAAAGATGACAGAGAAAACCGGAATACCCGGAGAAAAACTTGTCCCACCTTCGCTTTGTCCAGCACAAATCTCACATGGAGTGACCGCGATTTGAACCACGGAACTCAGCGGTGAAAGGCCGGTGAGCTGCCGTCTGAGCATCGGAGGCTTGGAGTTAAAAACAATGATTTTTAAAATGTTAACTGTTCGTTGACCGTTGCTCGGACTTACCAATTATCTCTTTTGTAAGCGAAAAGCTTTCTCAGAGGGGTATTTCAAAGGAACT